>NW_020951478.1:7226454-7388076 GCF_900497805.2 Vombatus ursinus
ATTCTGCTTAAGTGAATTTTTGTGCCTCTTTTACCATTAGGCTAATTCTGTTTTTAAGGTGATGTTTTCTTCAGTATTTTTGTGCCTCTTTGATCAAGCTGTTCATTCTCTTTTCATAATTTTCTTGCGTCACACCTTTGTCCCCCATTTTTTGTCTACCACTCTTATCTTACTCTTTAACTCTTCCAGGAATTCTTGTTGGCCTTGTGTCCAATTAGTAGTTTTCTTTGGCACTTTGCTTGTAGCTGTTTTCACATTATTGTCTTCTTCTTAGTTTATGTCTTGGTCTTCCCTGCCACCATAGTTGTTTTTATGATCAAGTTGTTTTTTAGTTGTTTGCTAATTTTCCCAGCCTATTTTTTTTTTAAATTTTGAACATTAAGTTGAAGTTGGGCTCTGCTCATCTGGGAGTGGGGAGACACTGTCCCAAGCTTCAGGCTTTTTCATGCTGCTGTTTTCACAGCTAATTCCAGAGATCAGGAAGTTTTTAGTGCTTCCAAGGTTGTGTGATCTGGGGAGAGGTGTGGTCACTACTCTTTTAGTCATTGCTCTGCAGAGTCTTTACCTTGTTCTTCTGCAGCCACCTCTTGGCCCTAGGAATGTAATCAGGTCCCCTGCTCTACTGCAGCCACAAGTACTAGTGCTCCTCTCTGCCTTGGAACTGAGACCAGGGCCCCTGCTGCCTTGTACCTTATCACCAATGTTCCCAGAACTGCATATGGGCAATAGAGTTGCCAATCAGCACTAGCAGAATCGAGTGCCAGCAAAGCATCTCCTGTAATCTGTTTCTGATGTGTAGTTCAACCCCCTCACTGTTTCTTGGCTGGGAGCTTCTGAACCTGCTGCTGCTGCTGCTATTATAACTGCCTCCAGGACCCAAGGTCGGTGCTGCTGCTGTGCAGTGGTCCAGCTCCCACTCTGGTGCTACAGACCTCTTCTGTCAACTGTCTAAGTTGAATTAGGCTAGAAAAATGTCTTCCTCTGGCCTTTTCTTGGCTCTGCCTCTTCAAAATTTGACTTGAGTTATTTTCAAGTTTTTTTAAAGGAATATTAGGAGAGTTCAAGTGAGATGGCTGCCTCTAATCTACCATCTTCCTTCAGTTGCCTTTTAAGGCAGGTAGGTGGCTCAGTACTTAGAATGCTAGGGCTCTGTTCCTTAGTTATTTCCTTCAAAAATTTCCTCAGGTGCCACCCTGCATTAAGCTCTTTCTGACTCCCCAGTTTCCTCTCAATAATCTCTTAATTGAAAAATGTGATAGTCTTTTCTGCGTCCACATCTTTCTTGACCTTTCCACAACATATGATGCTGTTGACTGCCTCCTCCTACCTAGTTACTGTCATTTCTGGATTGTTGCAGAACTGCAGAATTACAGAATTTGATTTGAAAGGAACTAATTTAACTGTAAATCCAACCCATAGTTATTCATGACACTGCTCTCTCCTAATTTTTGCTTTAAATGACTGACCACTACTTTTCATTGGCCTTTGCTTGTTTATCATCCACATCTCTCCACCTTGCTGTGGACCTCAAGATTTTGAACTAGGCTAGATACGAAGTTTTGGGAATCATCTGCATAGAAATGTTATTAGAACCAGTGAAAGCTGATGAGATCACCAAGAAGAATAGAGACAAAAGGAGAGACCAGGGTAGAGCCCTGGGATTTATCCAGGCATAGAGATCACCCATGGTTTGGTCCTTCAGAATTGTCTTCTTCTACAGCTCACAGCCCTATAGCATTATTAGAAGAATTTTGGCCTTAAGAAAATGGGGTTTTGATTCAGGGAGAAACTAGGAGTCCTTGAAAGCACTGCATAATTTCCCAAGTGCAATCTACTCCATGCTGACTTCTTCCAGTTCAAATTTGGACCAGCTCATCATCTATTTACAGTCTCTGTTCAAGATATTTGTAACTTATGGACATGCTCTATGGACTACTCTTCCTGCTGCATGTCATAGTCTGGGCAGCAGATAATCTTCATCCATTTCATTTGTCCATAGTAGGCATTTAATGAATGTTTGTTGAACTGAATCATTGAAAAGCAGGGAATAGAATTTAATCATCTGGAGGCAAGGCCTCCATGAGGTAATATGGCTTGGACCAGAGAACTGCTCCCCAGAGAGCTGTCCCAGGCAGAGCTGAGGCTCTTGGAGATTTGATAAGAGCAGCTGAAGAGTTGTGAACAGTGACCATTCCATTTATTGCTGAAGGGTTTTTGGCTAGATGCTAAATAGGCTAAAAGAACTAAATTTAATTTAAAATAAAAGGAAAATAAAGGAAGAAATAAAGAGCTCAACGAAATACTGTATATGCTGATTCCTGGTGTAAACTTCAGTCATTGTGAAATGAGGCACCCTTAATCTTCCAGAGGGGGAGGGCAGGTTATTCAGAACCAAAGGGCGTGGCTGTTTTTCCACCATTGCTGCTGTGGCTGGATTTCTGGCTTGTCTTTGTCTGGGGCAATATAGCAGGGAATTGTGGATGGAAAGAGAGGGATAGTATGGGTAGAACTGGACTTTGAGGGCAGCTGGGGTGTATGAAGCATTTTGTTTGCTTAGAGAATCAGTAAGAATTCATGTTTTACTTTTTTAACTTTTTTTTTTCTTCTTGATTTTTTTTTCTCCATATGATCTCAATTTTCTGCATAAATGTATAGTTAAGAAATGGTTATTTCTTGTAAATAATCTGTGAGTCTGTGTGGTATGGGCACTTTGTGTATAAATCAGGATTGTAACAAATAATTATGGTGCCCAGGTCAAGATTCAGAAAAAGTACTCTTAAGGCCTCAGAATAACCCTCAACTCTACCCTCTCCTCTACCCCTCCCATTCAGTCAGTTGCCACAGCATCATTCCTATCATCGCCCTTTTTCCACTCACATATTTTCCACTCTACACATTTTCCACTCACTTTTTTCCACTCTGCTCTTGTCCAGACTCTCATCACTTCCAGACTGGACTATTGAAATAGCCTCCTAATCAATCTCTTCCCATCAGCTGCCAATTCGACATTCCAAAAGCACAAGCCCGACGGCATCACTGCCCTGATCAAGAAATTCCTTTGACTCATTCTAACATCAGATAAAATTCAGATTATTGGACTTTTAAAGCCCTTTGTAGCCTGGCTCCAGCCTATGTGTCCAGGTTTAATTTCCATAGCTTTTTTTTTTCTAATCTCTACATTCTGCCAGTCTGACTAGAAGGACGTGTTTGTGTGTTGTTTAGTCCTTTTAGTCATGGATGATGGAATAGGCAGATGGGAACAGTTTGTTCCAATGGCCACGAAAGTGGCTGAAGCAGGCTCCTAAGTGGAGCACTTAGAGCTTGGTCAGACATTGAAGATGCCAAGGTCATCCACTGCATCCTGAGCCATCACTAGTCTTTCTGACTTTTGTCTTGCCTCTGGACTTCCATGACCTTGGAAGAAAGAAGGAGGCTAAAGACTTTGCTCACTGCTGCCTCACTTAAATACAATTCACGTGCAAGTCAAGACATCATCATTGGTCCTTTCTGAAAATGAAGGATACCACCACCACCATGAACAACTATAACATTCTGTCAAATTGGCCTCTTTTCTGTTCCTCATGCCTGCCTGCTGTTATATCTCCATGCTTTTTCACGTGCCTGGAATGCACTTATTCCTCATTTCCATCTCACAAATTTCTTAGCATCCTTTAAAGTTTAGCTCAATTTAGCAACCTCCATTGTTGTTAGTGCTTGCCCCGAATTATTTTGTAATTATTTTATACATAAATTTTTATGTGTGTGGTATAACCTTCCCACTCTTCCTTCCCTTCACCCCATTATGATGTAAGTACCTTGAGGAAAGGAACTGTTTGGTTTTTGTCTTCCCTGTGCCTGGCACTGTGCCTAGTGCATGGGAGGTGCTTTATAAATACTCATTGAATTTTTGAATTAAGACACATTTAGTTGGGAAGGGGACAGACTCTGAAACATTATCCCATGACAGAGCAGCCACAGACCCTGAGATACTATCTTGAGGTCACTCCTGCTAGAAAAAGGAGTAGAAGTAAGATGGGGTCAGGACTGAAAAGAGCTCATCATTGGGAGGAGTAAGAAGTGATGTTTTTAACTATACTTGATAACTTGTTGCTGGGCCCAACTGTTTGTAAGCAGATGAGTAAAAGGGCTAAGTCCGTCTGTCAAATTCTATTGTTGTCTCTGTGTGTATATGTAGTATGTGTGGACATGCATGGTTTTGTCCATATTTCTTGTGGTTTCACCCCCATTTGGGTTGTGCCATAATCTATTAGAAAGAGAACTTAACTAAAAATCCAGAAATCTGGGTTCTAGTCATGTTCTCCTACTTATTCTCCCTGTTAACTTGGGCCAGCTTGTTTTTGAAGCTCAGTTTATAGAAAATACTCTATAAATAAGAAGGTTTAAGTCACATTCAGCTTCTTTTCTAGCTGTGTTGTGATTCTATGAATACAATGAACCATACGTCTTGGGTACCTTCACACTACAAAAATCATAAAAATGGGCCTGTCTTGGAGTGACAAGGCTTACACCCAGGGTGAAAACACAGCTCAAAAAGTGACAGAAAAGCAACACAATTCATCCTTGCCTAGGCACCACTCTTCTCTCTCCTAAGTTGTTTCTTATCGGTCCTTCCTTGAGTAAGCCCCTGCCTATCCAGAGGCTACACATCCTCATGCAATTAGCTTTTGGTGAAGAAGCGAGAACAGAGAATTGCCGTCACTCTCTGCCGTCTCCTCTCCTTCTGACCTCTACTCCCACCTCTTCTCTGTCTGTCCTGAATACAGTTATCCCTTCCACATCATCGGGATTAGGGGCACCCTCCCTCTTCCCTGTAATCTAGAAAATCTGCATAAAATTTTTAGTCTCTCTTTGTACCAGAAAAGAAGTCTGGATTATTATGTTATTGAAAGATAAAATATGTTGATATTATACATATATTTTATGCATTTCTGAGTTTCTAAACTTTTTCTGTGTTGTCTGTTGGCCTTGCATGTTGTCTGAAGCTTCTGCAAAACTCCCCCAAAATTCCCAGTTAATTTCTTATGTGACTAGCAATATATCAAAACTGTAATGGGGAAAGTTGCAGTGTGGAAGGGATAACTATAACTACAAAACTGAGGTTAACAAGTGTTGGATAATTTTTAAGCCCTCAAAGGTGAAAACAACTTTTTTGCTCACTGTGACAGCCTGCTTCCTCCCCCCAGGGTGAACAGCTCGGCAGTGAACCCCTTGAGAGCAGCCACTGCTTTTGCCTTTCTTTGTATCCCTAGCACTTAGCACGATGTCTGGCACATAGAAGTTGCTTGATAAGTGCTTATTGACAGACTCAGTTCCATTGACTACTACTACTATGAGGCTGAATTTGAGTTTCATGTCAGTTTTTCCTGTATGATTCAGGAAGGAGGGCATACAGCTAGAATGTTACATTCTTAACGAGCCATATTGGTGCATGGAAAGAGTCCAAGGAACTGAGTTCAATTTCCACCTATGTGACATGTGTGATCATCACTTCTATGGATCCCAATTTCTTCATCTATAACATTAGAGAGTTGTACTACATGACTTCTGAGATGCCTTCTAACTCAAAATTTATGGTCCTATGAAAACCTCAGTAGGACTAGATGAGGGATTCATGGTTTTTCGTAGGTGTTGAGAGGACTGAATGGCTAATTTATGATACCTTTCAGCCCTTCTCTGAGTCTGAAAATTCCCTGGGATCTTTATCAGGGAAAAGTGAACTTAGTGGACTTAAGAAATAGGGCAAAATGAGCTAAAAATTGCCTAATTCCAGAAGATTATGACTTAATATAGTTGAAAGTACTAGAAAGATGATTTAGTATGTAAATACCATTCCTGTGTCAGTTCAGAAGGAAAAGGCCAACTTCAGTCTTCTCTAGGCAACCTTGTGATGATGCTAAATAGAACAAACATTCAAGTAAATACTGATTTTCTAACTAGAACAGGAGTCCTAAAGGGTCTGTGGGTAGATTTCAGAGGTCTGTGAACTTGCATGGGAAAAAAAACATTACATCTTCATTTTTATTAACCTCTAATAGAAATCTAGCATTTTTTTCCAATTGAAACATTATTCTGAGACTGGGTCCATGGGCTTCCCCTGCCTGCCAAAGGGATCCATAACATATAAAAAAGATTAAGAACTCCTGGACTAGAGGTGAGGGTTTTGTGGGGAGAGCAAATCAAATCTTAAAGCTTGATTTCACATATGTCTCCTAGTAAAGAAAAGAGGAAGGAGAGAGAGGTCACAAGTGATCCATAGAGATGGCACTTGGTAAATGTGATGAAATGGGATTCCCATTAGATTGTAAATTCCTTGAGGGCAGACACTGTTTTTTGCCTTTTTTTTTTTATTCCTAGCATGAAGCATAGTGCCTAGCTCATAATAGTCACTTATTGCGTGTTTATTGATTGATTGATTGATTCTGTACCATGCTGTATTGTAGATATCCTTGCCTCTTCTTCTTTCCAGATCAGAATCAAAGAACAATGGCAAAGAATTCCAAATGCCACCATATTTTTAGATAATACCTTACTCGGCCAGGGCATAGGGATCCCTCAGTATCGGGAGTGCATTTTTATTTGGACAACAGATTTATAGATGTTATAAGGATGGTTGCTCAGCTATTCCCACCCCCAACTCTACCCAGTCCTAATTATCATCACTGTTTCACTTTATGCTCTTGACTTTCATGAGGGCAATGGGGTTTACCAGAAACAGCCTTGGACTTAGAATCGAGAGACCTGAGTTCATCTCCCGTCAGTCACCTGTATGACTGCTCTGACCTTCCGTTTCCTCATCAGTAAAATGGGGATAATATTATCTCCGCCAAAGATATATCAGAGGTCTTTATAAACCTTAAGGTACAATACCAGAAACAGGATGGAGTAGTGGATAGAAAGCTAACCTCAGAGCTAGGAAGAACTGAGTTCAAGTCTTTTGTGAAATATATTGGATCATGATCCTGGGCAAATCATTTAATCTCTTAATGTCATAGGCAGATCTCCAAAATTATAAAGTCCTGATCTTCATTGGTAGAAGAGGTCCCCTTTGTGGGAGTTCCTTATATCAGTGAGATGACAGATTCAGTTATATATGTATACATACAAACATACACATATGTGTGTGTGTGTGTGTGTGTGTGTGTGTGTGTGTGTTCTAATGGATATCCTAAATGCTGTTCCCTTTCTAGAAACAGGGTAGACTTGGCAGGGTAGCCAGGTGACATGTGGATCGCCTCCACTTGGTAATGTCAAAGTATATAAGAAATTAGCAAAGACCAACTGTACTGTTCTTCTGACCTAGTTATACAGAAATAATTGTAGCAGCTTTATTCATAATAACAAATACAAAAACAAAATACTGGAAATAATTTTTATGTCCAAAGATTAGGGAATAGTGAAAATTGTGGTTTAGTATTGTAATGTACTGTTATTGGACCAAAAAATAATAATTGGCATTTTATAGTGTTTTAAGTTAAAAAATACTCCCTCTTCATCTCCTCACCAGTAGTTGAGCCCTATTCCTCACAAACCAAGGGAATAACCCTTCTCTTCTTTCCTTTCTCGCTTCCCTTTATTTGTGGTCTATCCCCATTAGAATATAAGCACAAACTCTGGCAGTTCCTTTCAAGCTGGAAACGCTTTGCCTGTGTGTCTGGTGATGGACTATGTCTATTGTTAGATGATCAATCAATCAGTAAGCATTCATTAAAAGTTTATTTTGTGCCAGGTGCTGTAATATTTGATAAGGCTAGAAAGATACTCTACCCCACCTAAAATAACTTCTTTTCCTCAAGAAACATATTCTCTTTATTTTATTTTAATTTTTTTCCAGTGAATAAAAATCTATTTTCTTACCCTCCCATCTCTTACCCCATTAAAAAGGAAGAAAAGCAAAATCCTTATGACAAGTCTACTTAGTCAAGCAAAATGAATTCCCTACACTGGCTATGCTCAAAAAAATATATGTCTCTTTCTATGTCCTGAATCCATCATACCTCTGTCGGAGGGTGCATAACATATTTCATTACTGGTCCTCTGAATGATCATTACATTGATCAGACTTCTTCATTCTTTCAAAGTTATTTATATTTATCATGTTGTTAATTCTCCTAGTGCTGCTCAACTACTTTGCATCACTTCATAAAAGTCTTCCCAGGTTTCTCTGAAACTGCTCCCTTTATCATTTCTTTCACATGCCACAGTTTGTTCATTTATTCTGCAAATGATGGGTGAACTCTCAGTTTCCAATTCTTTGCCACCAAACAAAGGGCTACTAGAAATGTTTTTGTGCATTTAGATTCTTTTCCTTTTTCTCTGTTTTCTTTGACAGTATAGGCCGAGTAGTGCTATGATTAGTCAAAAAGTGTGCACAATTTAGTAGTTTTGGGAGCTTAGTTCCAAATTGCTTTTTGTAATGATTGGACCAATTCATATCTTCAATAACAGTAAATTAATATTCCTGTTTTCCTGTAGCCTTATCCAACATTTGCCATTTTCTTTCTTTTTTTTTTTGTCAACTTTAGCAAACTGATGAGTGGAGGCAAAACCTCATAGTTGTTCTAATTTGCATTTTCTAATTTTTAGTAAGTTGGAGCTTTTTTTTTATGTGATTACAAGTAGCTTGGATTTCTTTCCTTGACAACTGCCTGTTCATATACTTTGACACCATTTTAATTGGGGATTGGCCCTTATTCTCATACATTTGAATCAGTTCCTTATATATTTTGGAAATGAAATCTTTATCAGAGAAAATTACTGTGAATATCCCCCCCCCCAATTACCTGGTTCCCTTCTAATTTTTTCTGCATTCATTTGATTTGTGCAAAACTTTCAAAATATGTAATCCAATTTGTTCATTTTATTTTCTATGATTTTCTCTATCCCTTGTTTGATTCGTAAACCACTCTCTTATCCGTAGAGTTGAAAGATAATTTCTTCTATGCTTCCATAATATTTAAGTAATGTTGGGAGTCAAGATGGTGGAGGGAAAGCAGTGACTTGTTTGAGCTCTCCCCCCAAACCCTTGCAAATACCTATAAAAAATGGCTCTAAACAAATTCTAAAGCAGCAGAACCCACAAAAAGACAGAGTGAAACAAATTTCCAGGCGAAGGCAGCCTGGATGGTTTATCAGAAAGGTATATTGCGCCAGGCAGGGAGAGGAGTGCAGTTTGGCGTGGGTGCGCAGGCTGCAGCGACCTTGGAGCAGGCCTCAGAGGGCTGAATCATGGGCAGCTGTGGCGGTTTCCAGATTTCTCAACCCACAAACATCTTAGAAGGTCAGTAGGAAAAGTCTGTGACTGCGGTGAGAGAAGGAGCTAGGTCTCAGCTGCCCCCGGGGCCATGGCTGTTTCCTGAGCTTCTGGCCCACAGGCTGAGGGGGAATCCAGCGGCTGATCAGACGGGGATTGCAGGGATCTCTTTGCTGAGGCAGGAATCTTTTGCTTTACCGGTGCTTGGATCTGGGTCACAGTTCTGAGGGGCAGTCCTGGGGTAAGGAGGAATGCTGGTGTGGTGAAGCTTGTTGTGGCTGTGGAGAGAAAACGCCTTGCCCCTTATCATAGCACCTTGGAAGAACTGAAAATTTTACAGGTCCCTAGAGGTATCTCTGAAAACAGCTGTACAAACCCCCAAAGCTTGGGACAGTACAATGTCTCCACATTGGAAACAGACTTTTACCTTAACAAAGAGTTTAAAACTCAAGTAATTGGCCGGGATCATGAGTAAGCAGCGCGAACAGAGTCAGACTATATTATCTTACTTTGGTGACAAAGAAAATCAAAACATACAACCAGAAGAAAACAACAAAGTCAAAGCTCCTACATCCAAAGCCTCCAAGAAGAATATGAATCAGTCCCAGTCCTTGGAAGAGCTCAAAAGGGATTTTGAGAAGCAAGTAAGAGAAGTAGAGGAAAAACTGAGAGTTTTGTGAGAAAATCATGAAAAACAAGTCAACAGCTTGCTAAAGGAGACCCAAAAAAATACTGAAGAAAGTAACACCTTAAAAAATAGCCTAACCCAAATGGCAAAAGAGGTCCAAAAAGCCAATGAGGAGAAGAATGCCCTAAAAAGCAAAATTGGCCAAATGGAAAAGGAAGTCCAAAAGATTACTGAAGAAAATACTTCCTTAAAAATTAGAATAGAGTAATTGGAAGCTAGTGACTTTATGAGAAATCAAAACACTGTAAAATAAATCCAAAAGAATGAAAAATTAGAAAACAATGTGAAATATCTCATTGGAAAAACCACTGACCTGGAAAATAGATCCAAGAGAGAGAATTTAAAAATTATTGGACTGTCCGAAAGCCATGATCAAAAAAAGAGCCTAGACATCATCTTTCAAGAAATTATCCAGGAAAACTGCCCTGAGATTTTAGAACCAGAGGGCAAAATAGAAATTGAAAGAATCCAACCATCACCGCCTGAAAGAGATCCCCAAAGGAAAACTCCTAGGAATATTGTAGCCAAATTCCAGAGTTCCCAGGTCAAAGAGAAAATATTACAAGCAGCCAGAAAGAAACAATTCAAGTATTGTGGAAACACAAAAGGATAACACAAGATTTAGCTGCTTCTACATTAAGGGACCACAGGGTATGGAATATAATATTCCGGAGGGCATAAGAGATAGGATTACAACCAAGAATCACCTACCCAGCAAAACTGAGTATCATCCTGCAGGGGAAAAAATGGTCATTAAGTGAAATAGAGGACTTTCAAGCATTCTTGATGAAAAGACCAGAGCTCAATAGAAAATTTGATTTTCCAATACAAGACTCAAGTGGAACATGAAGAGGTAAACAGGAAAGAGAAAATCATAAGAGACTTATTATGGTTGAACTGTTTACATTCCTGCATGGAAAGATGATATTTGTAACTCATGAGACCTTTGTCAGTATTGGGGTAGTTGGAGGGGAAAAATTATATGTACATATATATAGATATAGATAGATAGAGGGCACAGGGTATGAAGGGGTCATATCTGGAGGATAAAATTAAGGGGTGAAAGAGGATTATACTAGGAGAAGGAGAAAGGGAGAAGTAGAACAGGGTAAATTATCTCACAAAAAAACAAAACAAAACAAAAGGCTCGTACAGTGGAGGGGAAACAGGGGAAGGTGAGAGGGAATGAGTGAATCTTATTCTCATAGGATTTGACTGAAGGAGGGAATAACATACACACTCAATTGGGTATGGAAATCTGTCTTACCCTACAGGAAAATGGCTGGGGGGACAAGGGAATAGAGGGATGATAGAGAGGAGGGCATATTGGGAAAGGGGGTATTCAGAAGCAAGTACTTCTGAGGAGGGTCAGGGTCAAAAGAAAGAATAGAATAAATGGGGGGGTGGGATAGGATTAAGGGAAACAGAGTTAGTTTTTCACAGCATGTCTACTATGGAAGTGTTTTGCATAACTGCACATATATAACCTATATTTAGTTGCTTGCCTTATCAATGAGGGTGGGTGGGGAGGGAGGAAGGGAGAAAATTTTGAACCCAAAGTTTTAAAAACACATGTTTAAAAAAATGTTTTCACATGCAACTGGGAAATAAGAAATACAGGAAATGGGGTACAGAAATCCATCCTGCCCTACAGGAAAATTGAAGGGGAAGGGGATAAGAGAATGGTTGGGGAGAGATAGAAAGGAAGGCAGACTAGGGGAAGGGGTATTCAGAATGCATGCCATCTTGGGGTGGGGGGAAGGGCGAGATGGGGTGAAAATTTGGAACTCAAAATCTTGTGGAAGTAAATGTTGAGAACAAAACAAAAAAAAAAAAGAGACGGTGGTTCCCTATCATCCCTAGTATAAAATACAAATTATTTTATTCAGCATTTAAAACCCTTCACAATCTGCCTCCATCTTATCTTTCCAGGATTATTTCCCATTACTTCCACTTACATGCATTATGTTCCATTCAAATAGCCTACTTGGTTGATGTTTCCCTCCCCAAAAAAATATTTAAGTAATGTTTAGAAGCTTGGT
The DNA here is from genome assembly GCF_900497805.2 of Vombatus ursinus. Classification (NCBI taxonomy): domain Eukaryota; kingdom Metazoa; phylum Chordata; class Mammalia; order Diprotodontia; family Vombatidae; genus Vombatus; species Vombatus ursinus. The sequence continues at coordinate 7,238,456 of NW_020951478.1, forward strand.
ATCTAATCGAGAAGACAGCATAGATTTAAATAACATATACAAGATGCCTATGGAGTAGATGGAAGGCAACTTTATTGTGGAAGGCCTTAGAAATTGGGAGTAAATGGGAAAGGCCTTTTGAAGGATGATTTCCTAAACCCTAGCTATGTTTAGAGAATTAACATTAAAAAGTTGGCTACCACATAAAGGATTTTTAGGTCATATCCTCTCATAAAGACTGTTTACATAGCTATGAAGACACTTTTAATAATATCTGCAAAGGAAGTCATTACATCACAGATCTTTTTTAATTGTTGAAATATATGAGCCTTAGCTGTTGGTGAGGGGAGTCCTTTTGAAATCCTTAGGAGGCAAAATAATTGGGTTGGAAAGATAGACATTACAACAGCCCTTGACATCTCCCCAGACAGCCAATTGGAATGACTTCCTTCCCGGTCTGGGCGTTCAACAGTTATTCTTTGATATCACATTTAATTTTACCATATCTGTGCATTTGATATTATTATATCTCTCAATACCAAATAGCAAAAAAGAAAAAAAGTAGAAAAAAGGAAATAGTGAAAAAGAATTGCACTAGAAATAAAACAGAAATAAAAGGGACACTGACCGACTTGTATCCCTTCATCACCTAAATAAAGTATCAAAATATGTGCCATTTCTCCATTCCAGGTAATTCTTTTGGGGATCCAAATACATTTTATTGGCAGTTGAATAAGCATTCAAGCAGCATCACGTCTGTTAGCTAAAGTCAAAGGAAAGACTAGTAACAGAAAATGATTAATGAATAGTTTCTTGTCAAAACTCCTGTAAAGTTGGTGGAATCATTTTTAGTCATTCCTTAGGGAGGAATAACATGGCATAAAGATAAGAGACAGGGCCCTTAAGACATGTTTACAAAGAGTAAGCCACTCACTTGGCTGGAGATGAAGTGAATTCCCTCGTTCCTGCTGTGTGCAGAATTCTCACAAAGGGACAGCTGGCAAAGGTGGCGGCTACTGCTGCCCCTTCCCTGGCACCATGGGCCCTGAGACAACCGGAGGCTTTTCAACCACATGAAAGTGCATTTGGGAATATGAGCGTTTTTGGTTTTCGGGATTCAACATCTGACACATTTCTAATCAGCGGGGGTGTGCTGAGATAAGCAGCCCTGTAATGATGGGGCAATTTAACTTGATTCAGATGCCAGTGTCTCTCAAACAAGCTGATGACCAGGTTTGCTTTGGAGAGCAGCAGCAGGAGCAGTCCCATGGTAGAGCTTTCTCTTGGCACCTGGGATACAGACGCAGCTGGGCCTGGCCTCTGATTTTGGGGGACAAACATCAGAGAGGCATAAGCCACTGTTGTTCCTAGTAAACACACACATGCATACATACATATATGCATAACATATGCACACATATGTTTTATATACACTGTATAGACGCACATATATACACATACATAAATGCATTCACATAATGCATGCACATATAAGGACATATGGTATACATGTATATATGTGTGTATCTATAATATAAACACACAAATGTATAAATATATATTCCCATAAGATATTTGTTATGTGTTCCTCTTAATTCTTGTACTGTGGTGAGTAAAAACTAGGAAAACTTTTGGTGTATGTTGAGTTTTTGGTCAAAGGGAAAGATAGATGGCAGTCGTTTCAGAAGCTATTTTTGCAATGAATGAAAAAAATGAAATGGTTCTTGGTCATATTTCAAAGCTATAGCTTGCTAAGAAATTAAGGGTATGTGATAAGCCCCTAGATCATTGTGTGCATTAGTGCCTTTGAGGGAGAAAATACTCAAGTCTACAAATATCTTTTCTGGGGCCAGACTAATTAAACTCTATATTCACATAATGTTTTTAAATGCTTAAAATAAGATACATAGGATTACAAAGGAAATGAAAGGTTAGTGAAAATAAAGATTTATTTTTCCCATCCAATTTATCTATGAATGCCTTTGAGGTCTATGGACCCTGGGAAGGAAATCTACTCCAATGTATGGCTAGTGATTTGCCACCCTCTATTATATATCATTTGGAAGCTTGAAAAAAATCTAAAATATAAATCTTGGTACTCAAAACAATTCATCTTTTTTCTTTCTCTTTTCAAGACAAAATACCCCTTGGGAACATATTAGTATAGCTTGGATAGTTTCTAGCAATTGTCCTCTAATGGGCTTTCAGATATATAGCCCTACTATATCATAAAACCTTCAAATTGCCCCAAAGGTATTTGTTTGCGTGCTACAAAGATTGCTGTAAAATGAGCCCCTTTGGAGTTCTAAGCTGCCTTTTTGAGGTTGCTGTTGTGAAACATCGCTATAAACCTGCACAATCCAAGACTGTTTTTCATCAGAATTCTGCAAATGTATAGTAGTGGGTACCATTTCATCTAGCAATTCTCAGGGATCAGAAGGACCAAAACAACCACTTGCAGGCCCCATATTGTTCACATGTCAACATTCTCTGAGCCTAGCCTTGGTAGAAACTGGAAGAATCCAAGGAAGTCTTTTGTATGTCTCTGTTTGCTAAGGGAAAACCACTCGTGACCATTTCTGCTTTTCTAGTGAGATAGAGGCACGATTAAGATGAACAGAAGTAGATGATATCGTCAGGGAAATGTCTGATAAGAAGATAAGAAGAAAAAGGGGATTGGTGATGTAGCTAGAGTGAAGGATGACACTTGTACAGCCATCTTGCTCCATTGTTTTCTGTGGTTTACCATGAGAAAGCAAGGAAGTGCATTATGGGGACTTTCTTGGGAGGACATAGACAAGAGTTGCATGGATGGGTTGTGATCTATTTTGAAATATCCAAATCAGGAAGATTGCCAGTTGATGAGAGAGATGAGACAGAGAGAGATAGAGACTTATTTTACCCAAATTTCAGAGGTCCCAACACAATTTCCATTTGACAAAGGACTTGAAAGTAACAAGGAAACAGACGGATAAGTACTTGGTGCAGAGTCAAATACAGAAGTTATTGAGTTCTATTGTCCCTGTCAAGTCTACCCCCTGACAAAATTATAAAGAAGATTATAGAATATCAGAGGACATTAGCACACCTAAGTCAAACTTCCTCATTTTATAGATAGAAGTGAGAGCCAGAGAAGTGAGGTGACTTGATCAAAGTCACACACTCAATCAATCAATCACTGAGCATTTATTAAGTGCCTTCTAAGTGCTAGGCACTGTCTGATATACTGGAAAAACAAATACAAAAATTAAAATATTTCCTACTGTCAAGGAATTTATGTTCTTCTTTGCCTGAGAAGACAACATGTATATGTGGGTATATACAGAATAAATAAGAAATAAATGTAATGTAGATATATATATGCATATATATGTATATATACATACACACACAAATATATATATATATATATAAAATAGGAAGGGAGAGAATTAGCAGTTGGGGAAACATGAAAAGCTTTGCATTGGTGTCACGTCTTGATGAAGTCAGGTATTCTAAGCCTGGAATACGTTCCAAGCATGGGAGATACCTAGGGCAAAGGCATGAGGATAGGAGAGGTGCTCTTGTTTGTGAGGAACAGAGAGAAGACAAGTTTGACTAGACTGTAGAGTATAGGAAGGGAAGCTATGCATAAAGAGGCTAGAAATATAAGTAGGAGACTGGTTGTGAAGGACTTTAAAAGATGAATAGAAGAGTTATTGCTTAGAGGCAGTAAAGAGCCACTAGAGTTTATTGATTGGGGGAATGGCATAGTCAGATCTGCACTTAAGGAACATGACTTGTGTGGACAGTGGATTGGACTGTGCAGAGATTTGAAGCAAGGAGACTGGTCAGGTGGCCATTTTAATGATCTATGTAAGAGGTGATGAGGGCATGAACCAAGATAGTGACAGTGTGAGTTGAGAAAGGATTGATATTCTAAAGACATTGAGGAGGTGGAAATGGTGAGATTTACCAAATGATAGGCTCTGTGGAATGAGGAAGAATGAGATCAATGCTAAATTTAGGATACTGGGATAATAAAAAAATGATAATGCCTTCAATATGAATAGAGAGTTTTTGGTAAAAGGATAATGATTGATATTTTGGATGTGCTGAGTTTAAGATTTGGGAGTAATCCAGGTTGGGGTTTGGCAAGTGTTACACAAGGTACCAAATGAGTTTAGAGTACAGTGTGGAATTGAATTGATTAGTTATCGAGTTGAGATTGGGAAAGGAGGAAAATGAAGAGCAGGGTAATGGAATGAGATGGTGCTAAGAGGAGTGGAGAAAAAAGGGTGAAGGATAGGTTTAGGAGAGATAAGGCATAGTGAGAGTCTCAATGACAGGAAATTATAGTCAGATAAAGGAATATCAAAGTTTTTGGTCATTTAAGTGGGACACTTGTTGGCAGTAGTAAGATCCCAGGTATGATCAGCCCTCTACATTGCTGATATGAAGTGTAGAAGTGGGTTATGAGACATGAGGAGACTGAGAAACTGGGAAGTTAGGGTGCTTGAGGGAGTAGCAACATTAATGCCGAAGTCCTCTCATATAAGGGCAGACACCATGGAATAGAGAAGACTGTGAGCAAAGTGCTGAACTCCATAAAGGAGGAAAAGTGATCTGGAGGTTGGTAGATAACAGTTAGCACAATCTGTATTTTGTGATAAATTTTAATAAAGTGAAGTTAAAAGATTAGAGGTTGCTAAGTGACAGAAGCAAAGGGAAGGTCTATAAGTGACAGTGGAGAGCAAGAAGTATTCACATTCCCCTAGGACCAATGTGTTGAGGAGCATGAGAGAAAGTGCAACCAGCTTTGGAGAAGATGGCCATGGATGCAGTGCCATTTTGCGGGGAAGTGGGTCTCAGTGAGTGCAGAGTAGTGGAAGGAGTATGTGAGGTGAGGGGAGTTGGTTCCTTATGGAACAGGCATTCTAAAGGGCACAGTAGAAAGGGGGTGGAGTTGCAGTGGGATATTTTTTGTGTAGGCTTCAGGAGAATGACAGAACAGTTAGTAGCAGCCCTACCCAGTGGTCCTTTCCACTATTAAAACTCAAGACTGTTTTTCTGGAATTTAAAAAAAAAATTGTCTTCAGAATCTGGTACACAATCTTTTGAATTTCTTTTTTTGTGAAAAATATCTTTCCTTAAGGGTAGATTTGATTTTTCTGATTAGACAAAGGTTATTTTAAATCAAGTCTTATGAATAAGCACATAATTTATTATGTTTCCAGTCTACATCTGAGATTTCTTTGGACCGTAGCTTTAAAGCTAGAAGTTCTGGACCTCAGAGGCCATCTCTTTATTTTATGTATGATGAAACTGAAGCCCAAAGGAGGGCATTGCCCAAGCTTATGGGGGAAAATATCAGAAGAAATATTTGAACCGAAGCCCTTCGACGTTAGAGGCAGATCTTTCCTCTGTGCCGCCTAGCTTCTCATTAGTGTAAGGGAATTCCCAGTGTGTAAATGCCTTTCACCAATGCGTATTGGAAACTTGTCTATAACATCTCCTTAGAGAGTTGTCCAGAGCATTGCAGGGTTAAGTAAATTGCCTGTGTTCACACAGCTATGTGTTAGAGACAGGGTTTGAATTCAGGTCTGTCTGATTCCGAGGCTCATCTTCTGTTTGCTGTGACACACATGTTATATGATGTTATTTGAAATTTTTAAAATGGGTCGTGACCCTAAGGTAACAATACTAGACTTTCTGTGTGTGGCTTATATGCTGGCAGATAAAAATAAAAAAGGCATCACCAATGTATTTTGAGCAATGGTGGTGTTGTATGTATAGACTGCAGGATGATTACATTAAGGAATAATACCTACTTGGACATAGAAATTTTCACAGAGCCATAACGAGACAAGCAACAGGAAGTATACCTGGAGCAAACAGTAAGATAAATTCAGTTGAATATTAATCCAGATGGTAATTGGGCTTCATGGAGAGACGCTGGTTTATTGCCCATGTAGGGGGGACCCTCAGACATCTCAAGTTCATTTCTTATGGAGGAGAGTAATAATCTTGGTGGAATCAGGGTGGGGCCAGGCCAGGGAGAAGTTCACCTGGGTTGTGGGAAGGTGGAAGGCAATGTAGCCATTTGGTAGCTTCCATGCTGCTTATTTTGATACCCTACAGTAAAATATCAGTCATTTTGCTCTACTTATGGCTCTTAGTTTCTTCTTTCCTCTCCCCTTTCTCTCTTATTTCTTTCTATTCCTTCTTTCCTCTTTCCTTCCTACCTTCTTTCCTTCCTTTATTTCTTTCTCTTCCTTCCTTTCTGTCTTCACTCCTTTTCTCTCTCTCTCTCTTTCTGCCTCTCTATTTCTTTCTTTCATCTCTCTTTCTCATCCTGTATACTATAGCTAGAAAAATGAAATCTTGTACTTCCCTCAACATGCAATATAAAAATGCCTACTTTTTGACAAGGCCCAGTTTCCTGGGATATTTCTCATCTCATCTCATCTCATCTCAAAATAATTCTTACTATGAAAATTTGGAAAGATTTCCTCTTCCCCTTTTAATATGAAGACTGCTTTTTTAAAAAGACCAAAGAGTTATATGATCTGAAGAGAAAACCAAAATTCTAGTGAGACAGCATTGCTTAGTAGCTAGAGAGCTGACCTTGATGCCAGGAAGATGGGGGCTCACGTCTCACTATTGACACATCCTGGCTGTGTGAGCTTTGGGCAAATCACCTGACCTTTCAGTCCTCCCCAGATCATAAAGATCATAAATTACAGAGCAGTGCTGATCGTTAAATGGTAAGCGCCTTGAGGACAGGGACTGTTTTTTGCCTCCTTTTGTCTCCTCACTGCTTAGCATAGTACCTAGCACATAGTATGTGCTTAACACATACTCATTGATTGTTTGATTGACCAACATTTGGAAAGGGGATTTTTTTTTACCCATATATGAATGAAATCAAAGTTCTAGTTCCCATCTCTATTTTTGAAAAATCCACTCTAATTTCTATAATTCTGACAACACTGAGAGTATGCAGCTTTTGAGCACAGATTAAGGACCTCTCTGGGCAGTACTTGGGGAAAGAGTGAACTAACTAGTGAAAAAGGCAGCTTTTGACTTCCTGGAGACACAACACATATCTCCTGAGTGTTTCTTAATGTTATATTGCTTTCCTGTGAACTTTCATACTGTTTTTTAAAAATGGTATCACTTACAAGTAAGTCTTTCTGTGGTCTTGGGACTAGCTACTATTAGGACTTGCTGACATCTTACTCTCCATTAAACCTTTGTTTTTTCTTTAAGGAGGAATGACTAATAACAAAACCAAAATGAAACAAAACCTGGGCTTTCCCTTGCTTTCTTGCGGAAAGCCTAATCATCAAAATATCTGGAATGGTCCAACTCCATGGCAGACACTGGTTTTTAAGTTATAATAGTTACCGAGCCTGATTTGTTCAGGAATCATTTTTACAAGACCGTTCTTTCATTTTCTTCTTCATAAATATATTAAGCACTTGAGGAATGTGTGAAAAGGAGGAGAAAAATGAATGCACACACCAGGCAGATTCTGGGAAAGTTCACAGAGAGGGTAATAACTCAGGCGTGACCTGCAGCTCTCCTCTCGGCACTGGGGGCCTCTGGGGAGCCCAAACTGTCAATTCCTCCAACAATGGGGCTGACAGGTGACCAAGAGGGACTAGAGTGAGGCAATTGAATTCAATTTCATTTCTGACCTAAATAGAGTCAGAATCCCAGCCTCTTGAGGGTAAAAGGTCATTCTACTGACCCATTGCAATAGGAGAAGAGATAAGTAGGAGCCTTGAGAAGAGTGAAAAACGTAGGCTTTGCATGAGGATGTTTTCAGTGGTTAAGAGAATCACTCAATTATGAAAACTCCTTTGCTAGAATTATTTTAAAGACTACAATCTACTATACAGAGGGGCTCCAGGGAGAGTTGGGAGTTTAGAAGATGTTCAGTAAATGTTTGATGAGTCAATATGATAGGGACCCAGATTGAATGAGGGAATGATTGGTTGGCATGTACCACAAGCATAATCCTGAAGAGTCTCTATTTCATGCTCCCCAGTAACATTAGTCTGTATACTGTTAGACAATGAGTTTTTGCACACACACATACTTGTATGAGTTTATATTTGCATATGAGTGCCAGGGAAAGAGGTAGATAGGAAATGCAACATTTAATTTATTTCAGTAAGAATTTTATTAAGGAAGTACTAATAACTGAAGGGTTGGATGGGTTTGGGGATCAAGATAGATTTCTTAGAGACGATGATGCCTAAGCAATACTTTGAAAGAAGATGAAGTATATAATTTAATCTTCAACTTAATTTATGAAGTTTTATACAAACAAAACTAATAAATCTAAGACAGTTGAGGGAATAAAAAAACTTCTATAAAATATCTCTGATAAAAGTTTGGTATCCAAGATGCATAGATAACTAACATAAATATGTAAGACCAAAAAGCTATTCCCCAACAAATAGTCAATAATAAGCATTTTTTTCTTAAGCATATACCATATGCCAGGCACTGAACTAAGTTCTGGGGATATAAGGTATACTAAAGTGCTATATGTACATACATACATACATACATACTTACATACTTACATATATGTGTATGTGTATATAATTGCATATATATGAATATGTCCCTATATACACATACATATATGTATGTGAATATACATACATATATACACATATACACATATTTATGGTATAAGATAGTCTTTGTCCTCAAGAAGCTCACAATCTACCTCTGCAAAGTGGGAGGGGTTTTTCTGAGGGGCTATGATGAAGTTATGCAGTGGGGTGGGAAATGATCCAGCTTGCTATGAGTTTCCAAGTTGATTTCATCTTGGAGAGTGATGAGTTTCTGGAGATGACAAAGTCCAGGAAAGTAACCAGATGGGAAGTGAGAATTCCCTGGATACCATTCTTAAGTAGTGGAGGATCTATTCTCCAATAGATAAGTTGCCAAAAGATATGAACAGTTCACAAAAGAATGGTAAAACTCCTGACGATCTTATGAAAGTTTGCTCCTGATCAATAATAATAATAATGACCTAAAGTTCTACCTCACTACCAGCAAATTGGGGAAGGTGAAAATGGATGGGAATAGTCGATTTTGGAGAGAATATGAAAAGTCAAACATGCTAACTGATTATTGGTGGGCTGTGAATTAGTATACCTGTTTTAAAAAGCAATTTGGAATTATGCAAATAAAATGACAAAATGTATGTGTGTACACACATACGCACACAAACACACACACACATATATATGCACACATAAACGTTCATATGCATATATGTGTGGTAGTGCAGTCCTGTTCCCTTTCTGATGATGGGCCCCTTTTAGTTTTAGACCCATGCACACAGGATGGACCAGATTCAATCCTGGGAAGTCTGACCCCTTAAAGATGGATCAAGTCTGTTTTCTTGATGTCTTTAGCTCTGTACACCCCACCCTGGAGCTCTGGAGAAAATTCCTTGTAGCTTAGGTTTTGGCTCATATTTAAGGTCTCACCAAAGCAGGAAATAGAAAGGTTTTTGATGTTCAATATAAATTATGTATGGTACAGCAATTTATTTCCTCTACATAGAAGGAGTTTTTCTATTAATGTCATATTATTAAATTTTACTTTCTGATCTATACTGCCACGCTTCTCCATTTTAAAGGTGAGTTCATTACATTAGTGTTTTAGTTTACATTTTATATTTATATTTACATTATATTTGTATTTACATTAATGATTATTTTGTCAGTTACGTTTTTCCCCCCTCAATTACATCTTACTATGTATAAAGTTTCATATTTTTTCCCTTCATCTCTTCACTGTCACAAAAAAAAAAGGAAGTGAAATAAAAGTCGTGCGATCAGCACCAGTGACCTGGTGGATCCCATGTATTTACCCTTTCTCTTTTCACCCAGCACAGACTGAAGTTGTGGGGTCTTGCTCTTTCTTTCTCTCCTTTCAATTGCTTTTTTATAATTTTTTCTCCATAGTTGAAGTTTGTTTTGCTTGTGACTATTCTCTGTCCAATTCTACCCTCTCTCTTAACCCCACCCCTTTCCTCATAGTAACAAGCCACATCCACTGATATATGTAGCTTCTCTATGTCTTCTGAGGCTTTCCCCAAGCCTAGCTGCTCTGGCCTCACCCATTTCCTTATGAAGTCACTGGCTAGAGGTTCACAGCTTCAGACCTCTGACCCTGGGCTAGCCTGATCTAAATCATGCTAACTTTAAGTCAACAACTAAAATGTCCCCAGATCCCCAGTTGTGCTGGCTTCATCAATTTTCTTGTCCAGTTGGAGGTCCTTGTCTTCAGGTGCTGCCCTCTGGAATGACTCCACCAGAGATGACTCTGACACTTTTCTTCATTTTAATAGGTTTTCCACAGAGGACCTGGGTTTGGCTAAAATATTTCATGTTTTGGTTTTAAATTCAGATAAAATGCATTCATCTTCATTTACATAATTATAGCCAATGTATATGTTGTTACTCGAGCTGTACATCACTTCACACAGGTGTTTGATTTCACTAAATTGTCTTCATCGTGCGATAGTGTTTCATTATATTAATATACCATGAGAGGAGCTACATCCCTAATGGGTAGAGAGCTGGCTTCAATGCCAGGAAGATATGGGTTCAAACCCATCTCTGACGTGCATCGTTTATGTGACCCTGGGGAAGTCACTTACCTCTTTAATACCATGAATTGTAAGTTAGGTATCAACCTACATTGGTAGAGGGAATTTCTTGCCCTGAGAGTTCCCTACACTGATGAATTCTAGGCTCAGTATCTCTCCCTATTCATGTGCCACAAGCATAACAATATATAATTCTTTGTTTCTGTGAATGCGGTGATGTATGATGAAAGATAACATTTTGTCCTTTGAAAATGGATTTCACATAAATGGATGAATAATGTGTACTTTTGCCAGCTCTAGTCATTAAAATACATGAATTGTATGTTAATTGCATATTAAATATACATAATCATATATTAAAATTTGAAAACAGACCCTAGCCCATAGCTCAATGATTCTATAGCATCAATTTTCTTTGCAGTGACCACTAAGGTGCTTACAGTCTGATATCAGTAAAGTCAGTTAAGTGAAATCAGTCACTAACTTTCCCACAGCTGAGGTTTACCCAAAGGCAGTAAGGATAGAGATAAACCTGTGGTTTTATTAGTATGGAGAAATCTCTACTAGCTCAGGTTGATAACCTTCTCTGCAATTTATAATCTTAGAGATTTGCTTGGAACACTGAGAGGTCTCATGACTTGTCCAAGATCACCTAGTTAAGGATGCCTCTGAAGTGAGACTTGAACTGTGGTCCTCTTGGCTTTGAGATCAGCTTTCTATCCTCTACACCATTCTACCTCCCAAGTAAAACAGTTAAAGGCAGAAACTCTAACCAAGTGCCTATGATGTACCTCTTCTTTCCCTTTAGAAATGTTTTTGCTTAGAACCTTTTCATTATAATATAGAAATCTTCCTTGTTATTTTAGAAGCTGAAAGCCAAAAGTGAAGGTAGGATTTGCTTTGATGTGAAATATTCATTCATTCATATGTTCATTCATTCAACTATCATCATTTGATTCCTTTATTTACTTTATCTACCATCTCTATATAGTCCCTCTCTTTCCTTCTCCTTCTCTCTCTCTGTCTCTGTTTCCCTCCCCCATCTCTGTCTCTGTTTCTCTCCTCTCTTTCTGTCTCTGTCTCTCTGTCCCTCTCTCTCTCCCCTCTCTATCTCTGTCATCTGTGTATTTCTTTCTACAAGTTGCTAAAGGGCTCCTAAGTACATTTTCTTGCCTGCATTACACCTCTCTGTTAGAGTGACACCTTAGTTGACATTGGTAAACAATCCTACTTTTGCAAGTGAGGAAAACCTCTCTCTTCCAGTATCCTTGCTATTGCCAATGTGTGCATTTGCTAAGATAATTTCCTTTCTCTGCTTCAGTGTCTAGGGCAGTTGATGTATCTAGTTTTCTTTTCACTGAAAAGATTCTGGAAGGCAGCCCTGATTATCTGTGCCTCCTAAAAAGATTTTTATAAACAGTCTTTTTCTTGGCCTCTGTCATGAAGACATTCTTTTTCATCAAAGGACTTAAAATGGTAGCTGTGACAGGGTTAGTTCTGCAGAGCCCTAGCAGACAGAAGCTGATTATCTTGCTGGATGGGAAATTTTCCATAGTGTTTTTATATTGCAAGGACATTCTTCTTAATAATTATTAGAGGAATCAATGCAGGCAGGCCTTCAATGAAAAGACACTGAACTTTATTGGAACAACATTATAGTAACAGTAAGCATACCTTAAATTTCAATTCAGTGCTCCAGATATTTATTTAGTAGCTATAAAATGCCATTCTAGCTACTGTAGTAGGTATTATGAGGATACAGAAAATGCAGGAAAGAAATTGCCTGTCACCTAATACCTTACTTTGCATCTACTCACTGAATTATTTCCTGTCAAGATGCTCCCTGTGATTATAGCCTTAAGATTTTTAGGATCTGTGTTTTCGATGTTATTTCTTAAGTATTAGGAAACTGTATGGTGGGTATTACATTCTAATACTCCAAAGACCATTTGTCTTTATGTTGCCAGATTTTGCTATCACAAAAAGTACTGCTCTAAATATTTGTGTGTATGTGTGTGTGTGTGTATGTATATGTATATGGGTGTGTGTATACACACATATAAAATATATACATTGAGGGCAGCCAGGTAGTGCAGCAAATAGACCACTGGGCCTGGAGTCAAGAAGACCTGAGTTCAAATCTGGCCTCAGACACTTATTAGCTGTGTGAGTGGGCACATCGTTTAACTTCTTTTTAACCTTGGTTTCGTCCTCTATAAAATGGGGATAATAATAGTACCTACCTCCCAAGATTGTTGTGAAGATCAAATGAGATAATCATTGTAAAAACACTTAGTATAGTGCTTTATGGCATATAGTAAACACTATATAAATGCTAACTATTATTATATACATGCATATATATATGCACATGCATACCTGTATGTTATATCTATATATTTCTCAATAAGCATTTATTTAGTGTATACTATGTGTCTGTATGTTAATTGTATATTAAATATACAATAAATATACAATTGTATATTAAATACACAATAAATATACAATAAATGGAATACAAAGAAAGGCAAAAGAGAGTCCTTGCCCTCGAGGAGGTCACAATCTAATGAAGAGACAGCACAGAAGCTGAAAAGGGGAGGGGATTGGGGCATAATGAAATTCTGGAGGTGGGTGGGAAATAATGAGGTGGCTGAATTGGGCCCCCTTAAATGGTGGATCTAGGAGGAACTTTCTAATGGGCCCCTCTTGATGCTCTCCAATTCTAACAAGAAAGGGAATGGTCCCAGGGTCAGGCAGTACTGAAGAGGAGGAAGAAGTTTCAAACTTGATTCGATCTTGCTGGAAGATGAGTTACTGGAGGCAATGATGAGCTCATTCTCTCTCTCTCTCTCTCTCTCTCAACACATCTTCCTCCTTCTCCCTCTCCGTCTCCCTCCCTCTCTCTCTATCTGTTTACTTCTACAAATCTACATCTGTCTCTTATCTGATGTTTCCTTTTGTCTTTGACCACGTTGAGATATATATATATATATATATATATATATATATATATATATACAGCAGTGGTATTATTGGGCCAAAGGGTATGTATACAATTTGAAGACTTTCAATTGGTTTTCTGAATGGTTGGACAAATTTATAGCTCCACTTGACAGAGCATTAGTCTTTTTGTCTTCCAACAGGTACTTCAACATTTACCGTATTCTTACGTTATCACTTTTGTTACTCCCAGAGCGTGTGAGATGAATCTTCAGGAATGGCTTGAATTTCATTTTTCTCCTTTTGAAAACTCTTTCTATCCTTTGACTACTTATCTATTGGGAAAAGACTCAACAATGGAATCATATCCCTTTCCTCACTCTACCTACTCATACCTTACTTTGTATGTTTAATCAGTTGCTAAATCTTGTCTGTTTTACAAATAAAATCCCTTTCCCTTGTCTGTCATCTTCTCTTTTTTCCAAATGACCACTGCCTTAACTCAGATCCTTGTCACCTCTTTGTTGGATTATTACAGTTGTGTCCCACTTTGTTTCCCTGTTTCAGTCCTCTTCTTTTTCCAATACTTCCTCTTTATGACTGCCGAGTGATTTTCTTTAAGACTGGGTTTAACTGTGTCATTCTGCTAAAAAAATACCCATAGCTCCCAGTTACCTCTAGGATCAAATATAGATTCCTCAACCACTGTGTTTGTCGTTTAAAACCTTTCCCAATGTATCCCCAAACTACTTTTCCTATCTTATATATCACTCTCCTTCAGGTGTTCTGTAGCTACTCATGCAAGCCTTCTTGCTGTTTATTAATGCAACATTCCGTTCTCTTCTGTGTGCTTTTGCATGGAGTCCCTTTCCTCTTCAACTCTGCCTCTTACAACCCCTAGTTTTCTTTAAAATTCAACTCATTGCACCTTTGCTATTAGTGGCCCCCAAACTACTATTTATGTATTTTGAATACACCTGTATATGCATGTGTAATTTTAAAGTGCTTAGCAAAATGTGTGCCACATAGTAAACCTCATATAGATGTTAGATATTAGTAGTAGTAGTAGTAGTAGTAGTAGTAGTAGTAGTAGTGGTGGTGGTGGTAGTAGTAGTATGTTATATCCCTCATATAGTGTAAGCTTCTTGAGGACAAGGGCTTTTTTATTTTTGTCTTTGTAGCCCCAATATCTAGCTCAGGACCTGGCACATAGTAGAAACTAAATTTTATTTTTTTATTAAAATATTCTGTTTTTTCCAATTACATGTAAAAATTTTAAACATTCACCTATTTAAATTTTGAGTTCCAAATTCTCCTCCTCCTTCCCTCCCTCTCCAACCCCCTCACTGAGCAGGCACGCAGTTAGTGTTTTTATTATTATTATTATTATTATCATTATTATTATTATTATTTTGCTTAGGCAGTTGGGGTTAAGTGACTTGCCCAAGGTCGCACAGCCAGTAAGTGGCAAGGGTTTGGTCTGAAGCTGGATTTGAACTCAGGTCCTCCTGACTTCAAGGCCAGTGCTCTATCCACTGCACCACCTAGCTGCCCCATGTTTTTATTATTTTTAAAAAATATTTTATTTTTTCCAATTCCAGGAAAAAATTTTTATTTCATTTTTTAAAATGTTGGAGTAGGAACTTAATAAATGAGGGTTGATTAATTGATTCTATCTATATCTAACCCCAAAGATACCAAACCCCAGCAAATTCAGCCCTTTTTCTTCCAACACATTCCAAAGCTCTCTTAACAACTCAGTCAATAAACATTTATTAAGCACCTTCTATGTGCCAGGGAATATACTAAGCCCTGGAGGTATTGTGATAAATTATTCTGTGGTTAACAATTAAATTTCAGTTGCACAAAAGGCAATGATAGCTGCTGATATTTAAATAATAGCTTTGCAACCAATTCTCAGTAGTCCCTTTGGTGCTGCCACAGGATAAAAAAAAAAAAAAAAAGTAACAACAAATCAACTGAATTACTATGGCAAGGGACTAATAGACTATGGCATTTTAGAGCCAATCAATAGGACCTGCCATAGCCAGTCTCCTTAATCTATCTGGATTCTCCACGGTCAGAATGATGATGGACCCCTCTGGGTTAGTCATTCAGATGACCACCATCATGCCATCATAATGCTGCCTCTGGATATGAAGGTGGATATGTCCATACAGAGGCACAGGTTGAGTGAAACCAAAGAGTTTTCAAAGATTTGAGGAAGTAAGGTGTGTGTGTGTGTGTGTGTGTGTGTGTTTGTATGTGTGTTGGAGGATAGTAATGGTGGCGGCTTGTGTAGCTCTGAGCAAAGATTACCTTTAATTTAGTTCCTGATACAGTCACAAAGCTATCAACAATCACTCATGTAAGTCCCTCCACTGGACTCAGGGCTACTGTTTGGAGAAAGGACATTTGGACTCTATTAGTATAGTTGCTGGAATTTTTATTTCTTTTTTGGAATTCGTGTGCTAACCAGATTGATCTGAGCCTCCAACCTTTTGGAGCCAGAACACTCTCCTGAAACCTGATATGTTTCCTTTGGGGCTTAGAGATGTCTCAGGTCCTAGTGAAGTGGTTGCTGCCTTTGGTTAGTCATTGTCTGCACATTCACTTTGTAATGGGAAGTTATTTTATTGAAAGAGAAAGCTGATAGTTTTATGTTCAGGAGATGAAACAGAGTCTTCTCCACACCCATGGGAATCTCAGGACTGCAGCTAAAGGCAGGATACATCACTCACTGGGCAGTCAGTTCTTGGGTTTTGTTTTTTTTGTTTTTTTTTGTTTTTAAACATGTCCATTAGACTGCAAAGCCAGTGGGCAGGAATCATAAGTAAAGGGGCTGAGGGCATTGGTGACTCCGAGCTTTATTCGTCATCCATTAGGCCACCATCATCACCCCCATCATTATCATTTTTATTTTCCTCTTCATTTCATTTTTTCTACATGGAACAGAGGCCTGTACACAGCTCTCCAGCTGAAAATGCAGTTGTCTGTTTTGAAACGCGTATAGGATAAGGATCAAAAATGTTAAAGAAAGAGAAAGTTCAGTTAGAAGAGCAGCAGGCAAGGTGATGAGAAGCTTCCCCTCTTGTTGGCTCCATTACAATGGAGAAGAATTGTATCTGCCACTTTTCTCATGAGCAGTGTGAGAAGTTGGGATAGTATTTGGGCAAAGTACGGTAGGGTTTACCAAGTGCTAAGCCAATGGCAAAATTAGTCACACTCTTTCCTCATCCAGGCAGAAATGTTGATTGAACGACTAAAGATAAATGTGTCCTAAGTTGTCAAGAAATACTTATCAAAGTGCATGTGATGGACAAAGTGCACAGGTGGTATAGTGGATAGAATGCATTTGGAGCCAGGAAAACTTGGGTTCAAAAGTCTACTTCAGGGGGAAGCTAGGTGGCGCAGTGGATAGAAGGAGGAAGTCAGGAGGACCTGAGTTCAAATTCGGCCTCAGACCAAACACTTGACGCTTACTAGCTGTGTGACCCTGGGCAAGTCACTTAACCCCAATTGCCTAAAAACAAAAACAAAACAAACAAAAAAAAACAAAAAAAAATCTACTTCACACACTTACTGACTGAGGCAATTCACTTAACCCTTCGCCATCACAGTTTCCTCATCTGTAAAATGGGGATAATGAGAAAGCCACCTTCCAGTGTTACTGTGAGGATTAAATGAAATGATGTATGTAAAGTACTTTGTAAATCTTAAAGCAGTGTTGTTCCGTTGTTTTGGGGTCATGACTCTCTGTGATCCCATTTGAGGTTTTCTTGGCAAAGATATTGGAGTGGTTTGCCATTTCCTTCTCCAACTCCTTTTACAGATGAGGAATTGAGATAAAAAAGGGTTAAGTGATTTGTCCAGGGTCACACAGCTCGTAAGTGTCTGAGGTCAGATTTGAACTCAGGAAGATGAGTCTTCCTGACTCTAGGCATGGTATTCTTTGTCCTTAAAGCATTATATAAATGCTAGCTATTATTATGATTACTAGGATAAGATTATGGATTTTTAGAAGGAGCTTAGAGATCACCTAGTCAAACATTGCCATTTTACTAAAAAGGAAACTGAGGTCCAGAGAAGTTAAATGACATGGCCACATTGCTACTACTTGAATAGTGCTGGGAGCTCTGGCCCTATGGACAGAAAAGTAAAGGGTAGAAACTAGCCCCTAGGAAATCAGGAGCATCTGATAGTCCAGATAATCTCAAATTCAGGGGGCAGCTGTCCGACAAGGCTCTAATTTGCTTTGGTTACATCAATACCACTAATAGTTTTATGCATTTCAAAAATGCACCAAGTTTTATGCTTTTCAGAAATAAGGGTAAAACAATCTGAGAAAATGAAAAGAGAAGTATCTTTTTGTGTTGGTGACCATATAAACAGTGATTATAACATCAAGACAAGTGTCACCAAAGTCAGCAGAAGCTTTTAGAGCACCCTATTATAAAAAGTTGCACACTTCCTATAACTTTCCAAGTCAGATAGCAAAGGACACTGGATAAAACAACCGAACTCTATTAACCCATTTTTGTTTATTAACCCATTTTATCTGAGTGATACATCAGAGGCACTTCCCTCCACTTTACTGGTTCCTGACTTCCAATCGTAACATCTATATCATTTATAAATGTCAACCCCTTGGCCCTTTTCTAGTTAAACTTGTCTTTGGGAAGATACAGATTACTTGCGATGTTAGGAAAATAGGTTAGAAGAAGCTGCTCTTTGCAACTGTGTATTTACCACCGAAGCTAATGGAACATCCCAACTTTATTCAGCAGCCAGTGAACTGTGTCTTAGCATTATCCAATTTAATTCAGCAAATTATCAGAAAAACAAAAGTACTCTGAACTGAGCACCGTGTGCAGAATTTGGATTCCCATCTGAGGCAAGCAGAAGGGCTTGCTCAGAAGCTTTCATGCTATGGTTGAAAGACTTCTCCTTTAAATGATACTACTGATTTCCCCACATCAGACAGTCTGTCACATAGAATTTAGGCAGCTGGCACACAGAGAACTCAAAAGGATGTGCCCTCCCCCTTGCATCCTGCAACTTAATGGTACCTCAGAAAGCAAATTTCCTTGTATTTTGCAAATTTGTCAGACAGTTAGGCTCTCTTATCCAGTTGTCCAGATGGCAGAAATTATTGTGAGTCTCAGGATTTGTCTATCTAATGCTCATCTTTCAGGGAATAACGCCTAATGAACTTTAGTCTTGTAAAGCCTAATAGAAGTTTTTTTTTTCTCTTTTCTGGGGGGTGATTCATCTCTACTTGAAATGACATCTGGGTTCTTGTTTTTGTTTGTTTTTTTTTCCCCGGAAGCCAAGAATCCTTCATTGGTAGACGACCACCCTATATGTCACTTTTTCAGGGCCAATTGGTGCTTAAAATGAGATTTCAGAGCATTGAATCAGTAAGTCTAGTCTACCTCCTGATTGTGTGGGAGATTTTTTTCCTTGCTATTAGGGACGAGAGGGGGTGGGGGAAAGGGTGTCCCAGGCTGAGATGAGAAAGGAAAGGGAAGATGCAAGGCTTTATCTCCCAAGAGAAAGCACTCCAGAGAATTTGTGGTCAAAGTTTACAGGAGAAGGCTTTGACCACAGACAAAATGATGGGGCCAGATGTGTCTCGTGGGCCACTGCCTGGAGAAAGCTAGTTGTGAACCTTCCTTGGCTCCACATGAAAGAAGCCTGAGGCAAAATTGTAGCAAAGCATCTAATATCTGGGAAGTTCTTTGAAGTTTATTCTAAATGCAGAGAAAAAGGAACATCATACAGAGACATTTTTATCTTTAATATGTCAGGGACATTTTGGAGCCAAATCAGGATTCCTAATGTTAATTAAAGCAAAGAGTGAATTACCACTTACTTTATTTTTGTTGAAGGTTGTAATTTGAAGCAATAGATGATGATGGGCTTCTGAACACCTGAGTGAGAAAGTAAAGTCTTCATTTATTTCAAACCATAGCCCATGTAACCTGTGAATGGGTATTTGAATGTGTCTTTTGTGCACAGTTCCCAAATACATATGTTTATTCAATCTACTATTCATATAGAAAAATAGTCTTTAGCTTCATTGCAATGACACACATTATATAACAGTCCAACAACTTTGAAACTTATTGACTTCACTAGAAACACAGTCCTTTTTTCATCCTGTTTCATTGACAAATAGATCGAATGACCTCTGGAGGTTCCAAGATATGTTGATAGAATACTTTTATCCAAAGCACATGGTATACTCCACTAATGTACCTCCATTTTTCTCCCCCTTCTCCACATACCCCATCCCCTGCTGAAAAGGAAAGGAAGAAATATATATATGTGTATATATATATATGTATATACACACACACACACATACCCCATGTACAATATATATGTTTATATATATATATGTATGTGTGGGTATTATACATACATATATATGTGTTTGTATATTAACTATTTATATGTATGTGCATATATATGTATACCTGTGTATCTCCATTTATCCTGATTTATATTTTGCCATTGGACCCAGATGGTTCCAGAGGAGAAATTGAGGCTGGTGACTTTGCACAGTTTTCCTTCACTTAAACCCAATTCACTTGCAAGTCTTGGCATCATCTTCCTGATATTATAGTCTTCAAGAATGAAGGACAAACCACAACCACAATATATCCCTTGCTAAAAAGGAAAGAAAAAATATATATATATATACAACCATCACGTGCAATACATATATATGTGTGTGTACTATACATGCATACATATGTGTATTAACTATGTGTGTACATACATGTCTATCTTTACACACTCACATGCGTATATGTATGTGTATTAACTATATGTATATCTATATATACACACCGACATACACCCATGTATATGTATTATCCACATATACATGTATGTATGTGTAAATGCACAATATCAAATATTCATATCTGTATACATATGTACATACCCCAGCATACATACATATATGTGTATTAAATATCTCTGTGTATATACGTGTGTGTATTCCTATACCTATATCTAAGCTTACCTATCATCTATCAATCTATCTATCTGTCTTTCTGTCTGTCTATCTAACTATCTCATAATACATCGCAAAACACTTCGTCAAGAAGATACACAGATTTGCCTTTTCCGTAACTGTGGGGCCTAAGTCTTTCTCAAGGGAAGAGTTCCAACGTGAGAAAGAAAATACATAGTTCAAAAGCCCATGTTTTCAATTTGCTAGCACATGGTTTAAATTATCCCTGTATTTATTAAGGGCGCTAAATGGGCAGCTCAAGTTAGGGGAAGGGGTCATTTCAGTTGAGAAAAAATCCTGTTGAATCCCTGAGTGAGCTTGCTCCAGGTTAATTGTGCCTTTCGAAGGCAGAGTGGATTTAGAGGCAGATAAAAACAAAATAATGTACTTGGAGATTAGGATTGTTCTCTTTGCTTCTAAAGTTGCCTGTTATAAAGGAGAAGGGAAAACCATTAAGTGTCTGGCCCTAGGGCATGGTGGCTCCACCAAGACATTGTGTAGGACAAAATGACCCATTTTTCTGGACTTTCAAAGTGTGAATGCTGCCTCTTTGGGTGGTGGGGGAAGCTTCCTGAGCTCCTGGACCTTCTACATGTTTGTTGAACTGCTGCATAATTAGAACCAAAGAGTCAGGGCATCCCAGCTTCATTTTGCAGTGTGACAAGATCCAGGTTTTCCCTGTTCAATGGTAGCACCTTGGGGAGTTCACCGGCTCTTCTGTGGAGGATGGTATCAACTAATTAATTAATTAATTAATGAAGACACCCCACCCTCCATCCCTAGTATGTCCCAGCACCCGCTGCTCCAAATGACTTTCCTTACACTTGACCAAGTTGAAGTGTCATTTGACTAGCTCTAAGTTGTGTGACCAGCTTTTCTCTTGATGATTACCCTCAGTCTTTCTGACTTTGGTAGTACCATAGGGTCATATTTTCTCACAGCTGAAATGTCCTTGAATAATTTGTCCTACGTACCATATAAAGCACAAATAGGTTTTTCTTCAGCAGCCCTGGCAAGGGCCGTGTGCCTGCATGTCTTAGATTTCCACCTATTTTACTTTCAACAAACATCTCCCGACTGGGAGACTGACTGATGAACAATGCCAGGAAGCTGGCTTTTCACTCACTCTGGCCTTCCTTCCTCCTTGTGCCCCCTGGCCACCCTTGCAGTCACTGGGCACCACTGACAACAGTGTGGTATCTCATTTCCTCTTTTATCCTCAGGGCCCATTTATTTCAAAGCCATCCTTTTCAAAGGCTCCAAGGTCTGTGAGCCTCTCTTAATTGACTGTCCCGGTCTCCAAAACTGAGAAGATTGTGATATTCCCTTTTTGTTGCACTCTTTCAGCAAATCTTACCTGTTGCATTCAGAGGGTGAAGATTCTAGTTCACCCAAAGCAAGGATGCCATGCACTGAACCAGAAAGAGAGGAACAGCTTTCTTTCCCCTGCTCCTTCTCATTTATCCCAGCTCCAACATAGGTACCTTAGGAGTTTTTGTTTCTGTTTTGTGTTGTTTGTCTTCCCTAGGTACTAGAGGTGATCCTCTAGTCTGACTCGTGAGGACCTTAGAGCCAGAATTGTAGGTGGGGATGGCTGTACCGTCTCATCTGCAGTCATTCAGACTGGCATAGAAGCCCTGAGAAGCCAGGGTACCCAGGGACTTCAAACTGGGGCTGTGCTCTATGGGACTGAGCTAAGCTATGAATCTAATTCCTTTCCCCTGCCCAGAGACTGAGGTGGTGTAAGGAGAGGGGGATTCTGCCCCCTACTTGTTGGGTAAATTTGCATATTTGTGATTATACGTTTTGAAGTAAATATTTCTGTGTAAAAGCTAATCTAAATGTTTGTGGCTAAATGGAATTTGGGTATAGGGAACTCCCACCCACTACAATTGAGGGAACAAAATCTGTAGGGCAGGAACCCTTTACAGAGAGCCTAGACATCCCCTAATCCTCTTAAAGGTACCAGAGAACCCTGGGAGAAGTGAAAAAATCTAATTTTCCTAGCCTTCAGGCAGTGACAGTCAGGGTGATCTGTTACAGATGTAAACAGGACATCCTTTGTGAGATGTCTAATAAGTAGTTAGAGATGCAATGCTGTAGGTTAGTTTCATTAGGGTAGGATGAATAAATGAGAATCATCATTATAGAAATAATCATTGAATCCATGGGAGATGATGAAATCCAGAGAGCACAGTGGGGTGGCTGGGTAGCTCTTAGGTGGGTTGTTGGAGGGTCTGGCCTGAGAGGAATGAGAAAAAGGCAGTGGGCAGCTGGGGGTAAAGAATGGTTTTGTACAATGACAGCAAAGTGTTCAGAATCTCTGGAATGGGGATTGTATGACAGGGTGGGAGTGTGTTAATCATTGAGGAATGATTCGACAATATGCAACAAACATTTATTAAGCATCTTCTATGTCAAGAGCATTGTGCTAATTACTAATAGAGAAATTAAATTTAGATAAGACACAGCTCTGACCTCATTTATGGAGCTTACAATCCAACAAGCAGATGATTTAACACTCATAATCAACATGAGTTTTTGTTTTGGATTTATTTTTGTTTTTGATTTGAACCTATGATATTACTGATCTGGGGAACTGCCAGTTTGAAAAATACCCCTATCATAGCAGATGGGCAGCAAATTTTCAACTTATAGTTTTAGCACCTGAGGACCTAAGAAGCCTGAACTCAAGGACTTACAAGTTTGCAGTATTCCAAGACTGGCTTTCTCTATACCACAACCTCACTGTCTCTTCATAAATACATTAGCTATTTCCAAACAAAGTTCTACGCAAAATGTAAAGTCTGAGGTGGAAGGTCATACCTGCCCATGTAATTTCTGTGGAGAACACAAATGTGGGGATAACACTTGGGGATTTCTCCTCCCCAATTGAAAAAAAGAAATGAAACTCTTGTAATAGTTATGAAGCATCAAGCCAAACAGTTTCCACATTGGTCGTGTCTGAAAATGTCTTATTCTGTATATTGAGTCTATCATCTTTCTTTCAGAATAGGTGGTGTGCTTTATCACTGGCCTGCTGAAATTGGACACTGCATTCGTAAGAGTCCTTAAATCTTTCAATGTTGTTTTTCTTTATAATATTGTTGTTATCACATGCATTGTTCTCCTAGTTTTGCTCACTTTACTCTGCATCAGTTCATTCAAATCTTTCCAGATTTTTCTGGAACTATTCCCTTTGACATTTCTTATAACACTATGATATTCCATTATGTTCACATGCTGTAATTTATTCAGCCACTTCCCAAGTGATGAGCTCCCCTTTACTTCAATGAAGATACTTGAACAAGGTAATGACATCCATGATAAGACTTGTGCTTTAAGAAGACTATTTTGGTAATTGTGCAGAGAATCAGTTGGCGATAGGAGAGACTAGTGACATGGAACCAATTAGGAAGTTATTGTAAAAGTCCAGATGAGAGGTGCTAAATATCTGAACTGGGGTAGTGTGAGTGAAAAGAAGAGGGCAAGCAAGAGGTGTTGGGCAGGGGTTGGGAAGAGTCATTTTAAGGCTTGGCAACTGATTGGATATGGGGGAAATAAGGAAGAGTGAAGAGTTGAGTGAGAGGGAGGAGAAGAATAGGGGAGAGAAGAGGGGAGGAGAGAAGGAGAGAAAAGGAGAGAAGAAAAGAGGAGATAAGAGAAGAGAAGAGATGGGGAGAGAAGAGGAACAGAGAGAAAAGGAGGGAAGGGGCGGGGAGGGTAGCAAGGGGAGGGAAGTCCTAGTACTAAACTTAGGTTAGTACTTTGCCCCAAAATTATTGGTTTATCTGCTGAAAAATTTTAAAACAACAGTGGCATCTGAATTTACTGGTGCCAATGCAGTAACCTAAAGACAATAATACTCATTTCTAAGATGTGATTTTAGGGTTATGGATTTTTACTAGTACCTTAAAGCTCTGGCAGTCCTTTGATTCTTCTGAAGGCCACCAACATTGGAGTTTAGTTCAAGCATAAACACATTTCTGTGCTTCATAGAAATTTGGCTCTCAGGCTGGCCTGATGTTTTCCTTGAGACCTTGCATAGTACATTGGTTAGGGATAAGGTTTTGAAAGAGAAAGGAAAGAAGGAAGGAAGGAAAGAAAGAAGGAGGGATAAAAGAAAGAAGAAAGAAAAGAAAGTAATTGAGACTTTTTTTAATGCACAGAACATAGAAGATTACAAGGAGTCACAAAGAAAGTAGATGTTTGAAAGTTACATGTTGACTTTATTATATAGTTAAAAGCAAATTATAAATAATACAGATTCACAGTTTCATGTACAATCTTCTTTTTCTGTTCTATTATATATATGGAAATGTGCATTTAATTTTGTATTTGCTAAGTTGAGAATAAAAAAAAGTGAACAAAATCAAGTACCTCTAGATGCTTGAAAAAAATCAAGCACTTTATTGCCTTTAGGTCTAGGATCAGTCTGCCAGTCAATCACCAAGCATTTATTAAGTACTTGCTATGACCTGGGTGATGTACTAAGCACCAGTGACGCAAAGAAAAAGCAAAAAAACAGTCACTGCCCTCAAGGAACTTACATTCTAAGGGAGGAGACAACCCATATGAAACAGCATATAAATATTAAATGCAAAGTAGATGGAGCTGGGGGATAAAATATAAACTTCTCTTTATATATATAATATAAACAATATAAATAACATATAAATAATAAAAAATATAAACTTTGGCATTACAGGTTAGGATGTCTCACCATGTTTCTCCAGCCTACTTTTCTAGGCTAATTTCACATTATTTTCCTTGACAAATTCTATATCCCTTTCAAATACTCCTGAAATTGGAATTCTATTTCCTGCCTATGTTCCTTTACATAAGCCGCCTACCTATGGGATACAGTCCTACACTGTCATCTCTTAGAATCTCTACCTTCATTCAAAGCTAAGGTCATGTGCCACTTTCTCTAGCAAATCTTAACTAAACTACCCTAATCTAACTTCCTTAATGTATCCTAAACATCCCTTGTTAAGTTGTAGGTTCCCACATTTTATCAAATTAATCGAGTTACCTTGAGTTCTGGGGAGCCTTGGCCCTGGCTTCTAGCTAAAGCAATGGAAAGCAGACCACACTCTGGTCAGAACTGCTAACATTGAAGCCCAGGTTTGTGATAGAATGTCACTTGTTAGAATTTGTTCCTTTTTTCAAATAATCATGCACATATGTAATCATTTATATATTGTAGCCCTTGTAGAATGGAAACTCCTTGAGGGCAGGGATTTTTTTTCTTGTTCTGTTTTGTCCTTGTACAACATGGCACCCATCAAGTGCCAAGAATGTAGTAGATGCTTAATCAACACTTGCTGAATTAGATTAGAACTTTTTTTTTTTTAATGCATTGTTCCCCAAACATATGTTTCCTAATATGGGAGATAGGGAGGCATTTGTGAAAAGGTTACCCAAGATCATTCTAAATTAAAGATGCTGAATCAAAAGCCAATAAAGGAAGAAAACTAAACAAACCTCACAAAGAGCAAACTTGAAGGCCTATTCATTAGTATTCCGAGTCATAAAGAGATCTAATATTTAGATTTACATTTCCATTTGTGTTCCAGCTTTTATGAACTTCCCAGCCAGTGTTTTTCTTTTTGTCTCTGGCTGTCTGCTACAACTGAAAACATAGCTTTTATTTAAGACAAGAAAAATAAAAAGCCACTGAATCTCATTTAAGTCCCAGTCTGCCTGGCTGGCACACAAAAAACGCACAAGGGAATTGAGTGTCATTACTCCTCAAATGCTCTCTCCCCATGTCCTTGTGCGTCATCCCAAAGGATTATCCTGTCAGGATGACTCAGAGCCCACAATACATATTCCGACTTAGAACATCGTGGGTCCAAAAGAGTGTGGCCATGGCAAATGTCAAATGTGATGTTCCCCATTTTCATGGGAAACCCCTTAAAGCATTAGGACACTTTTCAGTAATGGACCAATTTAAGAAGTTTCTAGCAGAGCTCAGGCCTTTGTAAGTTCCCATGTTTTATCAAATTAATCTAGGTACCTTGAGTTCTGGGGAGCCTTTGCCACAGGTTCTAGTCAAAGTGATGGGAAGCAGACAGTGTGATGGATAGAACCGCTAACATTGCAGCCCATGTTTATAACAGAATGTCACTTTTTTTATTCTTTCATTCTTCCCCTTTGGTTGGCGGCTACATGGTGTGATGGGAAGAGCATTGGATTTAGAGTCAGGAGATTTGTGCTGAAATCCTGCCCCAGGATGTTTATAAGTTGTGCCATCCTCAATAAGTCACTCACTTCTCAAACCCTCAGTTTCTCATCCATAAAACGAGGATAAAAATGTTTGCACTACCTACCTTTGAGGTTGCTGTAAAGAAAGTACTCTGTAAACCCTACCATGCTATAGAAATGTGAGTTCTGTTGAACAAACCTCCTAGTAGTCTGCAAGAACCAGTGGACTGATCACCTTAAAGCACACCCTGCCAGATATTCAACATTTGGAAGGACCCTGAACTCTCCCTTCCGCCATCTTCCTACTCATAGTGGAAAGTCTGCTGGATTGGGAGGACATAAGTTTAAATCACAGCCACCACTTACTACCTGTATGATCTTGGGAAACTTATTCAAATTCTCTGGGCCTCAATTTCTTTATCTATAAAATAAAAGAATTGGACAAGATGACTTCTAAGGTCTCTTCCAGGTTTAAAGTTATGAACCGTACCGTTTCATTAATTAATTATTTCCCTGGATAGAAAACCAAAGGAATTCAATGAAACAAAGAGATAGCCTGATAAATAGCTACGTTACCCCTCCATCACCTAAGCAATCAGATTTTTTTCCCCCAGAGAAAGGAATATTGAGGCTCTTAGCAATGTGGGGGCAATGATAGTATTTACAAAATGTGACAGAAATTATTTGTAGCCCTTGAAGGCCTAATAGCTCTGATCATCTGCTTCATGGGATCCCAGGTTTAGAGTTTGAAGGGACCTTAGAAGCCCTTTAGGCCAACCCTCTCATTTAAAAATAAGAAAACTGAAATCTGGAGAGGTTGTCATTTACCTAAGGTCACACAGTACCAGAGTTAGGAGGGTATTCATCCAACTCCAAAGCTAGTCCCCTTTTCATTATGTCATGCTGCTTTTTTCTAATTGCATTCTAGTTCATGTAGGGTCCTCAACTTTCCCCTTACAGTTACTTTAAAGTGAAGAATTTAAAAAAAAAAGTAATTTGATGTTTAACATTGTCTAAAACTCCCACTCCAAAGAAAAAGAAAAAAAGTCAAACAAATAACTGTCTTTGGCTCCGGGCCATCTTGTTTGCCCTTCAGCTTGCCTAGCCAGTCACCAATGACATCAACGCCATTGCTGCCACCCAGCATTCTCACCCAGCCCTTTGCCACCCACAGCTCACAGACCACTTACTGACAAAGTTTAAAGGGCTCTCTCCCTCCTTTCCCTGCCTCCAAGTGGAACACTTGGAGTCTTTGGGGGTAGCAGCGGGATCTCACCCAGAAGGGCAGTGAGCAGAGACAAGAGCCCGTGGTGCCAGCCACAAATGTTATTGTGATTCGCCATGTACAGTGTGGGCATTGTTTTAAATCACATAGAAAGAAACCATCCTACAGGCAACTCGGTCTTATTAGCCACAGAGCAGTTTTTCCACATTAATCATTCAAACTGACATGGGTAAACAATACCACATGTGGTTGTGATGAGAGCTCTGTCTCCATAGCCCGTCCTTCTCAAGGTGCTCTGAGGGTTTCACTGTAGTCTGGCTCTGGCTGAGGGACTGGAGAAAAATCCCAGGCAAAGGTAGAGAGCTCTGCTGCATGAGAAAGCTCACAAGGAGAAAACTTGGGAAGGAGATAGAGGTGGTGAGCTGAGCACTTACCACAAGTGAGAGTATTGAGACTCTGATGAGGTGTATAAATAATTAGGAACATCTTCGAAGGCTTGCAGCTGCTCTCTCCCACCCACATTGCTTCCCCAATCTCTCTGATTCTCTGTCTCTGTTTCTCTCACGCAGACATGTACATATACCCCTTACCTCCAACAATTTTTGTCCGTTGTATTTCTACACACAGGCTCAAAGCAATTCTGGTTGAAGCTGGCTACAGTTGACTTACAAGAGTTACAGTTGGATGCTACAGACATGGCCAACTCTAGACAAAGCTGTGAAATAGATGAATGTTTTCTTTGGCCTCTTGTATCCCCTTACATTCCCCCTTTCCTTTATTTTACTAGGTCAGGTGGGAAAGATCTGGGAAGTCATCTTAGTGTGAATTAGTCCAATGTATTAATTCTCCTAAAAATGTTTGACTGACAAATTGCTTGTCTTCTCAATGTGGGGAAGGGGTTGGGGAGGGAGGAAAAGAATTTGAAATTCAAAATTTGATAAAAGAATGTTAAAATTGTTTTTATATGTAATTGGGGAGAAGTAAAATATTAAATTAAAAAAGAATATTTGACTGAGATCCTCCCAAATAAATAACTGAATAAGAGCATACTGATTTAAATTTTAGGTTGATAGGACCATAGTCCTAGAGATACAAGAGTTCTGAAAGGTCAGCTCCTTCCTGGCTCTCCATTTGACAGATGTGGAAGCTGAGGCCTAAATAGATCATAGAATGTTAGAGCTAGAAGGAATCACCTCTTCTAGATTCTTACAGATGGTCAGAGGGAGACCCACAGAGGTGATGTGACTTGCCCAATATTGCTAGCAAGTAGAGGAATTAGGACAAGAACCCCAGGGGCAAGAATACTTTTAAAATAGGAGACTGAAAAGGAATGAGTTCAGGGTAAAACATTTGAGGGAGGATAATAATAATAATGATATTAGGTGCCACAGTGGATAGAGCACCAGGCCTGGAGTCTGGAAGACCTGAGTTTAAATCTGGCCTCAGACACTTACTAGCCATGCGATCCTGGGCAAGTCATTTAATCCTGTTTAACTTAGTTTATTCATCTATAAAATGAACTGGGGAAGGAAATGGCAAACCGCTCTAGTATCTTTGATGAGAAAACCTCAAATGGGGGTCACAAAGAGTCAACTGAGCAACAACGTAAGTAACTATAGTGCAAGAGACCATAATGGTAATTAATCAATCATAAAAACTAGCATTTATAGAACATTTTAAGGTTTTAAAAGTACTTTTCATGTATTGTTTCATTTGATCCTCAAAACAACTATATGTTCTTATTTCCCCAATCGTATGAATAGAAACAGATGGATTAAATGACTTGCCTAGGATCACAGTGACTAAGGTCTCCAGAGATTTGAACTCTTGGCTTTTAGGGTATCTAGGTGGCACAGTCGATAGAGCGCTGGGCCTGGAGTCAGGAAGACTCATCTTCTGTCCTCAGACATAACCCTGGGAAAGTCACTTAACACTGTTTGCCTCAGTTTCCTCATCTGTAAAAAGAGCTGGTTAAGGAAATGGAAATGGAAAACTACTCCAGTATCTTTGCCAAGAAAACCCCAAATGGGGTCATGGAGAGTCTGAAACAACCGAAAAACAACAATAATGATGGCAACAACTCACATTTCTCTAACGCTTTATGGTTTATAAATAGCTTTCCTTACAACAACCCTATGAAGCAGTTAGGGCAAATGTTAATTAGCTTTATTTTAGAGATGAGGAAAAGAAACCTTGAGATATTATGTGATAACCAATTAAATGGTACTTTCCAGACTTGAACTCAGATCCTCTGACTCAAGATTCAGACAGAAGAGACATGACTGAGCAGAAGCCACGAAGAGAAAGGAACCCCAGGGGTTTGCTGATAAATGTTTAATAACCTTTTGAGCTTAACTAGAATTATTAATATTTTTCTCCACGACTTTCTTAAGTCTAGACAGTCAACAGAACAATCAATCCAGTGTGGTTTGTAGCTTTTGCAGATGTCCAAGGTCTAGATGCTCACACTGAATGAAACAATTGGCAGTAGGTTTGGGTGGGCTCCAGCATACCGGTGTACATGACCCACTTTCTATAGATTTTGTTACCACAAAAGGATGTGTGGCTTGTGAGAGCTTGGCAATTAGGGGACCAGAGGAGAAGAGTGGCTTTCTGGAGACTGGAGGATATACCAAAGCAAAACAGGTGGTTCTGAATGAAAGCTTTCAGACCCAAACTAAAAAAAACAACAACAAAAAAACCCCAACAAAAAACAAAAAACCAGAAGGGGTCAGGTAAAATAATCCTTCTCAGCCAAACCTGGAGCAGTAGGGTAAAGTTCACACGTGTGTTATGTATGCCTCATGTAAAATGCAGACTGATCCATCGGAGGGACTGCAATGCTCAGCAGCAGTTTCAAGAATAGCCTACTTAGCTCAGCAAGGCCTCTAGGCTATATGGACTTCTTTCTCTCCATCAGATGCTGGAGGAATAATTACACATCAGGAAAGCAGAGATCATACTCTTTTGACCCTGTGTTCTTGGACACAGCTGGCTGCTTTAGCTTAGAAGAGAACTGCTCATTTTATAATGACCTAACAAAGTGAGAATCACAGGACTTAAGAATCAGGATGGAGGGGACCTTAAAAACTGCCAAGTTATAGGATCATAGTATCTGGAGCTGGAACAGACCTTAAGAAATCACCTAGAGTTGCAGGATCATAAAATTTAAGTTGATAGGGACCTTAGAGACCAGCTAGTCCACACCCGTCCATCTCACCCCCATTTTACAGATGGAAAAAATGAGAGCCAGAGGGATGAAGTGATTTTTCCAGGGTGACATCATCAGTTAATGACAGATGTAGGACTAAGTTCCAGGTCTCTAGGTTCCTAGCTCAGAAGTAACTATGTCAATAGGTATGGAAAATTAGATAGAATATGGAGGTGGCTCCTTAAGTTCAGGGCTTTGTGATTCATTTCAGTAAGTGCTGCATTTGGATCAGAACTGTAAAGTAGATGAAGTTTCTATTTGGCCTCTATGCATCCTTTTTCAGGGATCTCATTCTTGGGTCAGATGGGATAAGCTAGTAAATCACTAACACCTTGGTATGAATTATGGAATGTGTAATCTCTCCCAAGAATATTTGAATGAAAAAATATGTCTTCAGAGAGAGAGAAAACAATCTAAGACAATGAGCCTCAGATAGGGGGATTTCAGGTATTATGAACATTGAGTGAGGAAGATAAGAGAATCATAGACTCTTACAGATAGAAGGGACCTTAAAGTCCATTTAATCCAACTTTTCACCCGAAGCAGGAGTTCCTTGTATAATTCTAACAGCTGGCCATTCAGTTTATACTTAAATATTCCTAATGACAGGGAGCCTAGTACTTTATAAAGGTAGTCCATTACATTGTTGTGTGGACCTATTATATTTTCTGAATATAAGACATCCCCAATTATAGACCACAACCCTAAACTGAGATTTCATTGAAAAGAATATATACACACATATATTCTTTTATATAGTTATATACTAAAAATATGGCTAATTTTATATCTACAAAGGTTTTATACAAGTTGAATTTTATGGATAAATACAACCTATATTTGGATCATTAGAGGGGAGAGATGGGAGCAAGCATTTATTAAGAGCCTATGGTGTGCAAGGCACTGTGTTAAGCACTTTACAGATATCCCATCTTATTTCCACAACAATCCTGAGAGATAAGTGCTAACATTATCCCCATTTTACTGTTGAGGAAACTGGGGCAAATAGATGTTTAAAGTGACTTGGCCAGGGTCACACAACCAATAAGTGTCTGAGGCTGGATTTAAACTCAGGTCTTCTTTACTCCAGGCGCAGCATCCTATCCACTGTGCCACTTAGATGCCTTTTGGGGGTAAATATTAATTCCTGTATATTTAGCCCAAACATGATCCTTGGTAATTTTCCTCCACTGGTTCTAGTTCTGTAACCAACATAGGAATCCCTTTTCTCCTGGACCTGATGGCCCTCCAAATATTTGAAGACCTTTATTGCGTCTTGATCAATCTTCTCTTTTTATTGTTCAGTCATTTGAGTTGTGTTTGACCCTTCATGACCCCATTTGGGGTTTTCTTGGCAAAGATATTAGAGTGGTTTGTTTGCCATTTCCTTCTCCAGCTCATTTTACAGATGAAGAAACTGAGGCAAACAGGGTGAAGTGGCTTTTGCTCAGGATCATATAGTAAGTGTTTGAGGCTGGATTTGAATTCAGGTCTTCCTGATTCCAGGCCCAGTGCTCTATCCACTGTGTCACCTAGCTGCCCCTTAATCTTCTCTACTCCAAGCTAAACATTCGCTGCTTCCTCATCCATCTATCATGTGATGTGCCCTCCAGTCTCCTTGTTCATCTGCCATGTATTTATAACGCCTTCTACCTTAGACTTCCACCTACTTCACCATAAGACTAGCTCTAGCTACAAATCAATAGCTAGAAAGAAGAAAAAAGAAAGTCTCCTCAAGGAATCCATTGGCTCTGTCTTTCTAGAACCTGAAGAAATAAGGACAGTAATGAGCAAGGAGGAACGCTTTGGGTTCGATCATCATTTGTTTGACACCTTCCAGAACATTTAATGAAGAAAATACTAAGAACGCTGACTGATCTCCACAATTTCCAGTATTGAATTTATGGCAGAAAATTGTGCAGGCATTTCTGTTTCCCTTGTGTAGGCCAGATGGCCTTTCCCAACTCATTGAGAGGAGAGAGGAAGGGAGGAGGCTTTGTTTTCCAGTCCTGGATGACTGCTTTTCAGGAAGGAAGAATGAACTGGTCAGCTTGGTCTGATGAACGTCTCCCATTAAAAAGCTATGCATCTCGTCCAAAGCTTCCAGTGTGCTCCATTAGCAATGCTTTACATTAACATACAGCATTTTTCAGCCCCCAGTAATTCCTTGGAGGCTTTGAAGCAGGCAAAAAATTGTCCCTCTGTACCATCCGAAGAGGTGCTGGAAAGAAATTTGCTTCTACCCCACAACCTAATTAATTCCGTTTAGACTCAGCTCTATAGCAAATGGTATAACCTATGGGATGATAAACAAGGCCATAACCACCAGTTCTGTGATAGGAGGGGGAAAGGGATGCGATCACATACACTCACTATGCCGCGTACAAGACCTCAGGATTTTGAACATAGAACACAAGATAGAACATACGTGGTGCTTTATAGCTGGTGCCTACAGATACTTTCTTTTTGCTTCATGGTCTTGGTGACCTAATCCAGAAATAGATAATATGGCTTGACTGCTCCTGGACTTTCCCTAATCTGTAAAACCAACTTGTATAAAATCTTTTTCATCATCAACATCAATATTTTTAATAATATTTTATTTTTCCTCAATTACAAGTATAAATAATTTTTAACATTTTATTTTTTTAAAAAAAATTTGAATTCCAAATTCTTTCTTTTCCTCTTCTCCTTGCTCCCTGAGATGGTAAGCAATCTGATATAAGTTCTCCATACGTAATCATGTAAAACATATTTCCATATTAGTCATTTTGTGGAAAAAAATTCAAACCATAAAGAGAGGGAGAAAAGAAAAAAAGAAAGTGAAGTAGTATACTTTGGTCTACATTCGGACTCTATCAGTTCTTTCTCTCGAGGTGGATAGCATTTTTCATCAAGAGCCCTTTGGGGTTGTCTTAGATCATTGTATTGCTGAGAATAACTAAGTCATTCACAGTTCTTCATTGTACAATATTGCTGTTACTGTGTACCTTATCCTCCTGGTTCTGCTCACTTCACTCTGCATCAGTTCAAGTTGGTTTTTCCAGGTTTTTCTGAAATCATCCTACACATAATATGTTATAGCACAATAATATTCTATTACAATTATATACCACAACTTGTTCAGCCATTCCCCAATTGATTGGTACCTGCTTATTCTTTGCCATCACAAAAAGAGCTACTATAAATGCCCTTGTTCAAATATGCCCTTTTCTTTCTCTCTCTCTCTTTTTTATTCTCTTTGGGATACAGACATAATAGTGGTATTGTTGGATCAAAGGGTATGCACAGTTTGATAGCCCTTTGGGCAAAGTTCTGAATTGCTCTCCAGAATGACTGGATCAGTTCACAATTCTACCAACAATGAATTAGTGACCCAATTTTCCCACATCTCCTCCAACATTTATCATTTTCCTCTTCTGACATATTAACCAATCTGATACGTATGAGGTGGTACTTCAGAGTTGTTTTAATTTGTACTTCTTTAATCGGCGATTTAGATAATTTTTTTCATGTAACTGTAGATAACTTTGATTTCTTCACCTGAAAACTGCCTGTTCATACTTTGACCATTTATCAATTGAGGAATGATTTGTATTCTTATAAATTTGAATCAGTTCTCTGTGTATTTGAGAAATAAGGCCTTTATCATAGATACTTGCTGTAAAAAATTTCCCCCAGTTTTCTGCTTTCCTTCTAATCTTAGTTGAATTGTTTTTGTTTGTGATATCTCCAGTCGTCCTGATCTATTTCTTGCCACTAGGCCCAGATGGCTCTGGAGGAGAGAGTGAGGCCGGTGACTTTGCACAGCCCTGCCTCCCTCAAATCCAATTCACTTGCAAGTCATGACATCACCTTCCTGATGCTATCCTATTCTTCAAAAATGAAGGACAAACAACAATTGTGTGCCTGATCTATTCCACTGATCCACAACTCTGTTTCTTAGTCAGAAGCAGATTGTTTTGATGATTACTGCTTTATAATACAGTCTGAGATCTGGTACAGATCTGGTACCTTCCTTCACACTTTTTCCTTTATTCCCTTAATATTCTTGACCTTTTGTTCTTCCAGATAAATTCTGTTATTATGTTTTCTAGTTCTATAAGATATTTTTTTTGGTATTTTTATTAGTATGGCCCTGGATAAGTAGATCAATATGGATAGAATTGTCATTTTTATTATTTTGGCTCAGCCTATCCGTAAGTAATTTTTTCCATTTGTTTAGATTTGACTTTATTTGTGTGAAAAGTGTTTTGTAATTGTGTGCAAATAGTTCCTGTTTTGTCTTGGCAGGTAGGTGCCCAAGTATTTTATATTGTCTACAGTTACTTTAAATGGAATTTCTCTTTCTATCTGTTGCTGATGGACTTTGCTGGTAATATATAGAAATGCTAATGATTTTTATGGGTTTATTTTATATCCTACTATTTTGCTGAAATTAAATTATTTCAACAAGTTTTTTAGTTGATTCCCCAAGATCCTCTAAGTATACCAACATATTGTCTTCAAAGAGTGATATTTTATTTCCTCATTGCCTATTCTAACTCCTTCAATTTCTTCTTTTTTTTACTGTTATAGCCTGCTTTTCTAGTGCAATATTGAATAACAGTAGTGATGATGGACATCCTTGTTTCACCCCTGATCTTATTGGAAATGCTTCTAGTTTATCCTCATTACAGATAATGTTAGCTAATGGCTTCAGATAGATACTACTTATCATTTTAAGGAAAGCTCATTTATTCCTATGCTTTCTAGTATTTTTAATAGGAATGGGTATTGTATTTTGTCAAAGGCATTCTCTGCATCTATTGAGATAATCATGATTTCTAGTGGTTTTGTTAGAGATAAGATCAATTATGCTGATAGTTTGACTTATGTTGAACCAGCCCTGCATTCTTAGTATAAATCCCACCTGGTCATAGAGTATGATCCTTGTGATATATTGCTGTAATCTCATTGCTAGTATTTTATTTAAATTTTTTGCATCCATATTCATTAGAGAAATTGGTCTATAGTTTTCTTTCTCTGTTTTAGCTCTTCCTAGTTGAGGTATTAATACTATTTTTGTGTCATAAAAGGAATTTGGTAGAACTCTACCTATTTTTCCAAATAATTTATTTAATATTTGGATTAATTCTTCCTTAAATGTTTGGTAGAATTCACTTCTGAATCCATCTAACCCTGGGGATTTTTTCTTAGGAAGTTCATTGATGGGTTGTTCAATTTCTTTTTCTAAAATGGGATTATTTAAATATTCTACTTCCTCTTCTCTTAATCTGAGCACACTTATATAAAATTTGAGTATACCTATAATTCTACTGGAAGGAGTATTCTGTGGGAAGTCTGGAGACTTTTGTTTTCCCCTATTAGAATGTAAGCTTCTTGAGGACAGGAACCATGTTTTTGCCTTTCTTTTTATCCCCAGCTCTTAGCATCGTGTCTAGCATGTAGTAAGTATCTAATAAATGCTTGTTCACTGACTAACTGGTTTACATCCTTGCTGTGCTACTTATTAGCATCATGATAAGTTACTTACCCTCTTATGGCTTTGGCTTCCTTATTCATAAAATGTGACAGTTGACCTAGACTGAGGTCCTTTTTCTAAGTTAAGATTTTGTAAAGTGTAGGTCAATAAAGTCAGATTTTCTGCAGAGGTAAAGGAATGAATAATGCTACAACAAAAGAGCTTGGCTACTAGTTAGGAAGGAGGAGGTGATTATGTATGCAATTTAAGCATCTGTTTTTTAAAAGCCATGTGACTGTATATTCAACTTGGGATGACAAAACTTGTTGGACTAACAACTATAATATTGGCTTAAATCATTCTAATAAAGTAAAGAAATTTGTTCCCCACTAAAAAAAAAAGATAAAGAACCCTCAGAGGTAGGATCCAGGGATATGCATAACAAGTCCTGGTTTTGCCATTTATTGGTTTTGCAACCATGAAAAAGATGCTTTTTATCTCTGGGCCTCAACTTTGTCTTTTGCAAAACCAAGGGGGGTTGGAGGCTATGGATCAGAAGCTCTTAATCTCAAGACTATAGATTGATTTTAGGAAGTCTGTGAACACCAATGGGAAAAAGATGTACATCTTTCTCTTCACTAGCCTCAAAATGAAATTTCGCATTTCCTTCAATTATTTAAAAACATAATTTTGAGGAGTTCCTAGGCTTCCCCAGTTTTCTGAGGAGTCACGTGAAACATAAAGAAATTAAGAATTCCTGAATTAGATGATCTTTAAGGCCTCTTGCTCCTCAAACAGCAAATCAGTGTTCAGCTTAGGGACAGGGAGGAGGATACAGGCAATATAACTATGGGGCTGCTTTGCAACCCCAGATTTGTGACATTCTTAGATGTCTCTAGTTATTTCAAAGGACATTGCAAAATTTTCCTGATGCTGTCCACACAAAATGATTTTTAATTGGATTCAACACACACAGGCACACTATATATGTACATATATATGTTTGTGTATTATATGTGTATTCATTTGTATATTTTTGGTTTGGGGAGTAGGGTAAAAACTATTTAAAAGATAAAAGGAAAAATTTATAACTTTAGCAATATGAGGCATCATGAAGGTAGTGTCTTATTCTTCCTTTTCACAAAGACATCTTCCTCACCTTTCTTTCTGCCTTTCTTAAAGAGAAGAGTATGGCCATCACTAAGGGCCAGTAAGCTTTAGACTTAGCCTGAACCAGGGTTTAGCTCTGAGAGAAATGATTATTAATAACCAGTGATTTGGGGAGATCTAGAGTCTCCCACTCCTTTCTTTCTAAAATCATGGTTTTAAAAGTTCAGTTTCTTAAAGGACATTACTGATAATGATATTGGACTAAGACCCCACCCTCATAGGGTAGCTATTGGGTCCTGTTTAGTCTTAGGTGGGGCATTAATTCTTTGAATGGATTAACCAAGGCTGGGGGTGGTCTGGGTATAGAAATAGTCTGTGTACTGGTGACACCACTCTCAGTCCCACATTTTAATATAACTCACCTCCCATTGTCTTGATCAATCAGAGTTGATTGCCACCTCTCAGGAACACTTGCTCTTCGAAGGGTACAGAAACTGTAAGCCTGCCATTATTGTCTGTAGTCATGTATGAGAGATGGCCAAATGACCATCCTTTTATTAAAAACATGCTGACGTTATTAATAAAATGATTAAATTACCCAAAAACTATGCCTCTCAAACCTTTTTAATGGTCACGGCTGGCAAATGTCTTGTAGGAGAAAGGATAGCATTACTTGGATGTAAGGGTGGAATTAGCCTAGGATTTCAAGGGTCATTCAGTTTAATTCTCTGAACACTTCTTAAGCACCTGCTATGGTCCAGACATTGTGCTCGGTGCTGGGAATAGGATGACATAAACCAGAACAGATTCTGCCCTTAAGAAACTTAGATTCATCTGGGAACACATAAAATGTATACAAGTAGGAAAAAACTTGCATTTTAGATAGAATGTTCTAGGGCTGCCTTGGACAACTGTAGGAGATCAGTCTCCAGTTTCATTCAGGAGATGGAAGGTCTGAGCCCCACAGGATCACCTCTGTAGGGAGGCAAGGTACTGTTTAGCCATAACTCTTGAGGAAACTCTGTTCAGCATTGGTGGCTCTGCTAACAATGTCCCTTCCCCAAGAACCTAGACCTGGTTTTAAATCCTGCCTCTTACACTTTAATCCTGGTGACCTTGGGAAAAATACTTAACATCCGTAGACCTCAGTTTCTTCATCTGTAAAATGAAAGGATTGGACTAGATGACTTCTAAGCCCCTTCCAACTGTAGCACTAGAATGATGATATTACAGATAAAGCCCAGATGAGAGCCAGCTCAGCTTGGTATGTAGAAGTTTCAGCCATGTATGAAATGTGACATACCACTTTTTTGGCTGCTGCCCTTCTGTCCTGGCAGTATGTGTGTGTGTGTGTGAGATGTCTCCCACTCCCAGAATTTACAGCTCTTTCCCACGTCTTTGGAACCAGAGTTGAAAATCTTTACATACTTCGTGGCATGTTTCCAGAATATTTTTCATGTTCCTTTTGTCAGAGCAGCAGCTGTGAGAACTAAGGGGTCTTACCAACACAAGAATGGAAGAGAGGAGCCTACTGAGGGATGAGGGAATAGCCATGGAGAGCGGATGAGTCTGTTATTATTGTCATTTCTTAGAGTTGTTTTTAAGGGTTCTTCTTCTCATTTCCCCTCCATCCTTTCAATAGCTGGAGTTAATAGAGAGGTCTTCTGGCCTCATCAGTCTGGAGAAGAATTGAAATAATTTTGAAAAAGGGAAGTTTGTACTTTGGTGATTTATAACTCCCAAGTCAGTCACGTCCCTCATGCGTCCCCCAAATGAGTTACTGAGGAAAGGAACCAGGATTTATTTAGGGCCAGTATCCAGCCACCCAGGGAGGAATATGCACAGAGCCATACTTAACATAGCAACCATTTTCTCATATAAACCAAAAAGACAGTCATGGGAATTGGGAACCTGTGGAAGATGATAGGAATAGCCTTCCCCATTCATTCCTTTTCTTTAAGAACTCCTCATTAAGCACCTACTATGTGCTCTGTGCAAGGTTCCTCATGGAAACTATTTTCTTTTTCCCTTTAACAAGAACAAAACACCTGAAGACATGCCAGAAGCTCAGCATTTCTAGCCAACTCTTCATCCCCTACCTGCCCCTCCGCTTGGTTTCCCCTCCACCAGTATCATGCCTCTTTGAGGGGTACCCTCTGGCACTGCTTTTTTCCTCACCTTTTTCAGGTTTCTTTTCTGTATCATCCTCTCATGTTAGATTGCAAGGTCCCAGAGGGCAGGGACTGTCTTTCTTATTTACATCCTTAGTGCTTAGAACAACGTCTGGCACATAGACATTTAATGAATGTTTACTGTATTATATTGTATTCTAAATATGTTCCCTTTCTTATTTAGCAAGATATGGCTTGTAACAAAGATTTAAAAAAGAAAGGGAAAAAAAAAACCAGTTCAGCAAAACTAGTTTTTAAAGGGGACTATGGAAAAAGACAACTATTATAAAATGTCTCCTGAGTATCGATAATAAGAGTTGAACTTATGGGTTGCAATTTGCATCATGCCTACAGGGCAATGTTAAGCAATGAAGAAGATGTGAAATTTAGATAAGACCCCTTTCTGACCTTATGGAACATTACACAGCTAGCAATGAGATAAACCATGAATAACTATAACAACAGACAATACATGATAAGTACACAAAAAAGGAACAAAGTGCTGTGTGAATGCCAACATATTAGCCGTGTCTGACAGTACATATGCAACAGTCAACACCCATAATTCACACCCTCAGCTTTTAACATTTCCAGAAACAACCGTACTAAAACAACAGAGAAGTTCCTGGGTTGCTAATTCAAACACCTTGAAAAATAATCCAAGATCATTTGATCTTATGCTAGTTCCATGGAAAAAGAGTTTTATGGGAGAGATTTATATTTTAGTTGCACCAACTCAATAAAAATAAAATACAGGAATGAGGTGAGGAAAAGAGTCCCCCAGTGGTGCTGCTTTGACTGCTAAAGCACATTAGTATTCAGTTCATTTTGATTCAGTTCCTCCAGAATTCATTACAAGCGGTTTATGTGGAAGACCCTGTTCTGGGAGGTAGGGGATACAATGATAGAGCAATATGACTCAGTCACTGCCCTCAAAGAGCTTATTGTCTAGCTGCTGAGAAAGGCAGTTGGTATAAATGTGGCCTAAATGTGGTATAAATGTAGTAAAGCATACTACAAATAAAGGATTAATCCAAGCAAAATGTTCTAAGGAAACTGGAAAAAACCAAGATCCTTTTCACGGAGGGGGATCTGAGAAGTCTTCTTGGAGAAGGTCCATGAAGGAGAGAAGAATTTCAACACGTGCAGATGAGGAAGGAATATGTTCTGGATATGGTGAGCAGCCTATACAAAACATACAGAGGAGTCTTAGAGGGAAAAGTGCAGACTAAGATTGAGAAAATCCAGTCTGGCTAGAATAAAATACCCAAAGGAGAATAATAGGAAAATATAAATGGAGAAGTAGGGTGGAGATGCTGTAGAGGGTCCCGAGTACCTGGCTAAGGAGTTTATATTTTATTCTGTATTCAGTAAGAAGTCAAGAGGGTTTTAAAAGTTATTTTAAAAAAAAAGATTAACAATCATTTTTCCCCCTTTATGACCTCTCCCCCTTCCACTGGAAAGAAACGAAAAAATAAAAATGAAATCCTGGAACAAATATGCACAATCAAGCAAAACAAATTTCCACATCGGCCATGTCTAGAAATATTTCATTCTGTACCTTGAGTCTATCGCCTTTGTGTCAAGAGATGGGTAGCGTGCTGGTTGGTCATTGCATTGATGGGAGATCTTGAGTTTTTCAAAGTTATTTGAATTATAATGTTGTGGTTATCATATAAGTCTTCACAGGTTTCTCTGAAACTTTCACTGTAGGGCTTTTGAAGAAAAGAGTGATGGAGTCAGACATGAGCATTAGGGAGATTATTCCGCTGGGGGTTGGGGGTGAAGGATGGATTTTTTTTTTCAGGGAAGAGACTGGAATCAGAGTGACCAGTTAGGAGGCTAATGCAATTGTCTAGGTGAGAAATGATGAGAGGGAAGATGAAATGCAATTGCTGACTCT
This sequence comes from Vombatus ursinus, assembly GCF_900497805.2. Lineage (NCBI taxonomy): Eukaryota > Metazoa > Chordata > Mammalia > Diprotodontia > Vombatidae > Vombatus > Vombatus ursinus. The sequence continues at coordinate 7,280,323 of NW_020951478.1, forward strand.
TCTTGAAAAATGCTTCCTTCTACTCCAGCCAAGCTAAATATGGTGAATTGGTGTGAAAAAAAATTAATAAAGGTATTTGAGTTCTGTTAAGTATATGTAGATGTGGCCATGTCATTTCTCTGCTCTAAATCCTTCAGGGACCTTTTATTGCCTAATGAATAAGTTTCAAATTCCTTTGCCTGGCAGTCAGTACCTCTATAACATGACTCCATCCTACTTTTCTAGCCTCTTCTCCACCTTATCTCATAGCAATCCCTATATACTGCATGCATTGTCCAAACAGTACAACTGCCCATCCCCCATAAATGACCCACACTGTCTTGCATTGTTCCACTTCCGCATCTTTCTTTGCTCAGGTTGTTACCTATGCCTAGAATACTTCTCCCGCCACCCACCCATTCCCCTAACTTACTGAATTACTATAATTTAAAACCCAAATCCAATGTCATCTTCTCTGTGAAGCCGTCTTTGATCCCTCTGAGCAGTAAAGCTGTCTCCCTTGGCATTCACACAGCACTTTGTTCCTTTTTTGTGTACTTATCATGTATTGTCTGTTGTTATAGTTATTCATGGTTTATCTCATTGCTAGCTGTGTAAAGTTCCATAAGGTCAGAAAGGGGTCTTATCTAAATTTCACATCTTCTTCATTGCTTAACATTGCCCTGTAGGCATGATGCAAATTGCAACCCATAAGTTCAACTCTTATTATCGATGCTCAGGAGACATTTTATAATAGTTGTCTTTTTCCATAGTCCCCTTTAAATTCTCCACAGAGGTCCACCCTTCACATTAGGGACATTCCTCTGATTTTCTATAAATTTTGTGCATAGCAATGGAGAACATAGTTCATCCATCAGTTATTCTTAACCTTCACTCTCTGACTCTAGTGCCTCATCTTATCTTCAGCTCATACGTGTCTCTGATGATACCCCCTATACAGACTCCTTTGTTCACTCCTTGTTTGGTGCTTTGTTGAATCCCATGCTCCCATTTTTTCCTTTGGGCTATCCTTAACTTTTATGTTTAGGAGGCCATGTCATTACAGGTCTTAAAGCCGTATAGCGTTGCTTGAATAATATTATTAAAAAAGATGAGCCTCTGTTTCAGAGTGAAACTTGGGTTCCAAAGGCAATCCAGCCTACTTTTCTCTTCTGAAATTATTAGAGGTAGCTAAGTAGCATAGTGAATAGAGTGCTGGGCCTAAAGTCAGAAAGCTCTGAGCTCAAATTGAGTCTTAGACATTTTTTAGCTATGTAACCTTGGGCAAGTTACCTCATCTCTGTCTGCCTCAGTTTCCTCAACTGTAAAATAGGTTTGATAATAGTGGCACCTACCTCCCAAGGGTGTTGTAAGGATTAAATGAGATATTTCTAAAGTACTTAACACAGTGCTTGGCACATAGTAGGTGTTTAATAGATGTTTGTTTACTTCCTTTTGATGCAAGCTAGGAGGTCTAATGGATGGAGCACTGATGCTAAAGTCAGGAAGATTTGAATTGAAATCCAGCCTCCAGTATTTACTAGCGTCATAGGCATGTCACTTAATGTCAGTCTGCCTCAGTTTCCTCAGTTGTAAAATGAGGGTAATAATTACCTTACATTCCAAGGTAAGATAATATTTGTCAAGTACTTAGCACAGTACTCGTTACACCTAGCTTGTGGCACAGTGGCTAGAGAGCTGGGCCTAGAGTCAGGAAGACCTGAGTTCAACTCCAGCCGTGAACATTTACTGGCTGTGTGACCTCGGGCAAGTCACTTTAACTTAGTTTGCCTCGGTTTCCTCATGTGTAAAATGAGCTGGAGAAGGAAATGGCAAACCACTCCGGTATCTTTGCCAAGAAAAGCCCAACTGGGGTCACAAAGAGTTGGACATGATTGAAACCACTGAACAACAACCACAATAGCACAGTACCTAGCATATGTCAGGCACTTGATAAATGCTTGTTTTCTTGTTCCCTTCTCTTCCTATCCAATTCAAGACCCAAATCATTGTCCATGAGCAATGTCTATCTAATATATGTATTCTTATGTACCAGTTTTGTGGATTGACCCTCATACTGCATATCATAGTCTGAAAATGAATATTGTTTATCTTTTTTTTTCTTGTGTGGCTAGTTAGGTCAAACTCTTTCGAATGATCATGGATCCCATTAAGGAAGCTCTGAAATTTTCTGGGGCTGGATGCAATCCGATAGAGACATCTGGAAGACCTTACCATTCATAGGAAATCTCTTTTCTATTTGAGCTCTTTGCTGGATACTATTCATGATGGTAGCAAACACCTTCAACAAGCATATGTCTCATTTTATATCTTGATTGACATTGATAACCAGATGGTTATTTAACAAAAATATGTCTATTTTATCTTTCGTAGAATCTTGTATGATTTTAATATACATGTAAGAGAAAACTTCTTGAAGGAAAGTCATTAAAATTGAGTGTTATTTTGAAGAATCAAATGTTTTCTCATAGTCAACAAAGAGTAGCAACAGACTCTTGTATTCCTTGCCCCTGCAGTCAGTTGAATTATTGTAAAGATGTGGTCTGCTATAAAGGATAATTTATGAATGCTATCCTATTCATTCCATTCTCATGTGTTCTTCAAGGGCAGCCTCAATATATTTGCAGATTATTTTCATAAAAAAATTAGTGGAGAGGGCAAAGTATACACACACAAACAAACATATGTGTGCATGTATTTATATGTGTGCATATATGTATACAGACATATATACATCAGTAGTTATTAATGGCAGATTCTAAGTATGGTAGCTTTGTGGTAATTGACCTAGAAAAAGTTTGTTATAAAAACATTTTTAGATATTTTCTGTTTTTCTGTTTGTACTATTTCTATTTCCAAACTTAAATGTCCTCAGAATAATTTTAATCAGATTTATCTCCTCTCAAACTTTCTTCAAAGTTGTTTTCCATAATCTTCTACTATTCTTCTCTACAAAATCTTGCAATCAAGTTTATACTCTAAATCAGTGGTCTCAAACCCAAATGAAACAGATTCCTGTATGCTGCGTATTGACTTAGAAAACCACAAGTTAGCATTATCTATGTTGTATTGTATTTTTATTTACTTTGTATTTCCCAAATATATTTTAATCTAGTTCAAACAAGAGTTTTGTGGGCCAGAACTTTGACACCTCTGCTTTAAATCAGTGTTGTCCTTGGCTTCCACATCTTTTTGCTTGGCAAAGAGATCATGGGTTTAATGAGTGAAGTGATTTCTAGGGTCGTTTTGTTTCTTTGTTGTGAATTGACTTATATTTGTTAAACTTCATTAGGAAAGGTTCTAGTTTGTGTTTATCAGATTTTTTTGTTTATTTCTTGGCATTAACAGAATGTTTAAAAGGGATGGAAATTCATCTCTTTACATTTTGCTTTTTGTCATTTTTTATGTATTCTAGTCTGATACTTAATTTGATCTTTTCCATACTGTGAATAGCTAATGTAGAAATCACTTAAACATTGGTAACCAGTCACTTCCTGTTAAAATAGAATCAGTTTATTTTAAGTGCTGTTATTTTGTGCTATCTGATACCTCCTTATCTTGAAGTATTCATAACAAATAGAAATGGTATATAAATATAAAAAGTCACAATAAAAACAAAGGGCTATAATAAAGCACTTTCCATTTCTATGGCTAGGAGGAATGTCTTATCCAAGTGAATATGGAGGAATTTAGAAAAGATAAAATGAAACAATTTCAATTCTATGAAATTGAAACACTTACTGAACAAAATCAGTGCACCTAAGATGAGGGAAAATATCAATTGGGGAAAAAGTCTTTAAGTCACATATCTCTGCTAAAAGCCTGATGTCCAAGACATTTAAAGAATTGATACAAATTCAAAAGCACAAGAACAATTTCCTAATAGATAAAAGTCACTGTTCTATGAACTAACAGTTCAAAAGGAATATTGCAAACTATAAACGATGAAAGTTTGCTGAAAATAAGAGAAATGCACATTAAAACAACTCTGAGGTTTCACCTGCATCCAACAAATTAGAAAAGGTGACAAAAGATGAAAATAGTGCTAAAAAGGCTGTGGCAAGATAGCATATGAGTATCCTGAAGGCTCAGGAGTTTTCTTTCAGGTTTTCAGTATGATTCTCTTACAAATTGCCATTACTGGGCCTTGCTCCGGGTGTGTGGAGAAACTCCCTCAACTCCCTTTTCTGCAGTCACGTTCTTTTCTCTGCAAAGACAAAGTTCAATAAAGAAGCATGTCATAGCTTGTTTACAGACCTCCTGATAGGTGCCTATCCTCCCTGACTTTCAGTAGCCTTTCACTTTGAAGGCAGCTACAGTCACTGGGAACCAGAGGTATTTCATAGGAAATACCCAAGGTCTTCCCAAGAGATGTCATGGTACATGTCTATCTTCACAGGAGGAAACAGATAAAATATTGCACAATTCTTCACACCTTCTACCACTGTCCCTGGGCTGCAGAAGAAGGAACACTGTTTTGTATTTTTGTTACATGGGTTGCCTTGACCAAAGAATTAATCACCACGTGACCAAATGACCAGCCTACTGTCAGTGAACCTCTTTTTACTTAGTTAAGATTGTTCTCAGAAAGCAGATTTAATGTGTTGCCAGGACCGTATCTGAATCCCTCCCACCAGGGCAGAGTCTGTCATCATTTGTGGTCCCCTAGCCTTCAAGAACCAGGAGTCACTTCCAAATAGCCAATCTAGCTAGAACTTTGTAGAGTCTGGGTAATTGTGATTTCAGTGATATTTACGTCATCATGTATAGAGGGATACATTCAACGCCATGACCAAAGTAAAATGAACCCCAAATCATGCAGGCCGGGTCAGGAAGGGCCATGCTATGAGGCTAAAATGAATAATGAGAACCCAAACACTGAGAACAGCAATTCTTGTCTCCTGAAGTTCCCCAGAGGTCCTCTATTCTGAGATGAGATTTAGAGATAGCTTACAGATGAGATGAAGGTGCCTCCTAATGAGTCATCAGGAAGCAGTCAACTGGAAAATGTAAACAATGAGAAATAATCTGTAAACATGGGAATTGTAGCATGCTAAGAAAGGCTGTTGAAACGAAGTAGGGTGAGGTAACCATAAATACAAACAGAAGGATGGCAGTCTGCAAAGAGCCCAGACAAAGGAGTTTTGGAAAATAAGAGTCTGGCAGCCTTTTCCCAGACTGTTCAAGGCATCTGATGGCTTGGAGCAGATTTGTTACTAGAATGAAATGTCTATTTTCAAGGGCAAACCGAGGAGAGTTTGTGGGTCCCTGCCACGGCCTGGATAAAACATGCCTCAGGGTTTCTTAAGCTCTCTCTGCTACAGTTTCAGCTCACTGGGAAACCTACCGATGAGCTAATTGAGCTGTCTGTGTAGTTGGTGTCCAGGCAGCTATTTCCTTGAGTGCAGACATAAGCATCCTGGTCACTGGAAATACAATCCCTGCCTACCTTGCCCCACCCTACCTCCTACCCCATGAGATCCTGCCTCTAAAGTAGTCATAAACAGTGAAATCTGAATTAGCTGGGACTCCACTATCTAGTAAGCTCAATCAAGTAGAAAAAAAATTCATTCTTCTTTAAGAAGAAAGAAGCACATGAAAAGGAAGAAAGATGTCATTCAATATTTATTCCAAAAAGTGATTTTTGGGGAAATCACCTGGCCTAGTATCAATGTGTATTCAACCCAAGTTTTCTATAGCTTCTGCATTTAATCTGTGAGTGCAATGGGGGACGGCCGATGGGGTTGTTCTGTGTGGTGTAACTTCTCCATCCCCCATCCTGTGAAACTTGGAGTATGTGTAAATATTCTATAAGTGTTTCCTATCTGCTTACCTTGTGATGGAGAGGGTCCTTCTGACTGGGTGCTAACCTGAAACTGGATGTGCATACTAACCAGCCAGATTGATCTCTCTTTTACCTTGCTTTTGAGTGAAGAGGATGAAATACTGTGAACCTCTAGGTGCAGGAAAGGCCTTAGGTCTCCCCACCAGGGGACATTACCTAGATGTTGCTTCTGTCTCTGTTGTGTCTAGTCTTTCCTGCTCTTAGCTGAAGGAATATTGGAGATGGCTTTGACCTTGGGAACTTTGGGAGAGTGGAAGAGCGATTTCTCAGAGATCTAAGACCTAAAATCCATACAGAGTTTGCCAGCAGCTGAGCCTTGTGTATCAGTGTGACCGTGATGAGTGACACTTGACCCAGGCAGGCAGAGATCAACCCTATAGCCAATACACCATGTCCTATGGCAAGCAAGCAAGTTATCCAGAGTTTATGCCACATTGGAAAGTGAACTTTGTAGGGGGTGAATGCTTTGGGGCAACAGCTTCAAATTTGAGTCCACTCTCTCTAGGGACTAAGGAGGTATATGAGAGACTATGTTGCTTTTTTTTTTTTAGGGGCTGTGTTTATACTTCTGTTCTTGCTATACTTCTCCTTAAATATTCTTTTATAAAAGCTTGTTTTTGTCCAGTCATTTCAGTTGTGTCCAATTCTTTGTGACTTCATTTGGAGTTTTCTTGGTAGAGATACTGTAGTGGTTTCCCATTTCCTTCTCCAGTTCATTTTACAGATGAAGAAACTGAGGCAAACTTGCCCAGGGCACACAGCTAGTAAGTGTCTGAGACCAGATTTAAATTCAGGTGTTCCTGACTCTAGGCCTGACACTCTATCTACAATGCCACCCAGCTTCCCTTTTATAAAAGTTAGTTGATGCTAATTGGTTAAATGATATGGAGACATTAATCACATGGTCAATCAATGATATAAGGGAGGTATTAACTATAACTGGTAGCTAGTATTGATGAGAGCTTATAGCATTAAAAAGATATCCCCCTGATCCTCAAAGGTTCCCCTAGAAACCTGATGGGAAGATGTAACTAGCCATCCCTCTGGGGATTCAACTAAGTAGTGCGAGTGAAAGTTGGAATAAGGATACCGAAAGTCTATATGGCTTCATGTACAAGGATTTTTGATATTTGAGATGATGGTCTTAAGGCTCTTTCAGAGCATTGGTCAACAAAGACAGAGTTAGTTGTTTTCCCTATGCTAAGTGACTAAGCTGAGTTACTTATTCACTTAGCAAGGTATGAAAGATTTTTAACAAGATTTCATTCATATTTTCAATAAGATTTTATTAAACACCTACTATAAGCCAGGTGCTATTCTGCATGCTGGTGAAACAGAGACCCAAAATACAAACAGACTCTGTTATCATGGAGCTTACATGTTCTAGGAAGAAACAACATATACCATGGTAAATGAATACAAAATATATGCAATATTAGAAAACAGTAACTTGGGAAGGGGGAGCATTAATAATCAGGCAACGTAGGCAAAGTCTCTTGTAAGAGATGGTGCATGAGTGAAACCTGGAAGGGAGCTGAGGATTCCAGGAGGTGGAGGTGAGATATTTGCAAGGGCTAAAGACTTCCCACCCTTGGAATACTGGTTTTGTGAATAGGCCACTTTGGCTATAAGGCAGAGTTTGTGAAACTGATTTGTGTGTAATCAGCCTGGAAAGGTAGCTCGGAACTGCATCATCAAGGACTTTCAAGGCCAAACAGAGGAGTCTGTGTTTTTTCCAAAAATCAACAGAAAAACACTACAACCAGTTCCCTTCCACACATTACCCCAAATCAAATTCTGGAGTGGCAGAGACAGCAAAAGGTCAGAGTGAAACAGTCTTCCAGCCCAGGACAACTTAAGAGTTTAAAAAGAGAGATCTATGACATGGGAGTGGAGGCTAGCCTGGAACCCAAGTGGATGAAATACCAGTGGTGGGACTAAGGTGGTGGTAGTGATAGAAGCAGCAGTAGCTTCAAGAGGCCCCAAGCCAGACATAGTAAGGGGACCCGGCAACTCGTCAGAAAGAGATTACGGCGTACTCCTGTGCTAGCTCTGGATGCAGTACAGATGCTGTTTGGTGCGGGAGTCAGTCAGTTATGTTGGGATGATGTTTAAAAAAAAACTGGATAGGTGAGACAGAGAGATGCTTCGGGAGGAGGGGAAAAGAAGAATAATGGGGAAATTACCGCACATAGAAGAAACACTCAAGCGAGAGCTTTTAAAGTAGAGGGGGGGACATGGGGGAAGGGGAAGTAGGCAGTGCTTGAACCCACTCACATCTAAGTTGGTTCAAAGTGGGAATATATATATATATATACACACACACACATATGCACAAATATATATACATGTATGTGTGTTTTTGTATGTATGCAACTGGTAATAGAAATCTATCTTACCCAACAGGAAAGGAGGAGGAGAAGGAGATAAGAGAAAGGAGGGGCGATGAAAGAGAGGGCAAATAAAAGAAGGCAGTGGTTAGAAGCAAAACAGACTTTAGAGAAAGCGCAGTATAAAAAGAGAGAGAGAGAAGGATTTGTTGTTGTTGCTCAGTTGTTTCAGTTGTGGCTGATTCTTTGTGACCCATTTGGGGTTTTCTTGGCAAAGATGCTGGAGTGGTTTGCCATTTCCTTCTCCAGATCATTTTACAAGTGAAGAAAATGAGGCCAAATTTGAACTCAGGTCTTCCCAATTCTAGACTCAGGATTCTCTCTACTGTGCCACCTCATTGCCGTGAAAAGCGAAGACTAACAGAAGAAAATAGGATGAAGGGAACTACACAGTTAATCATAATTGTGTATGTGAATGGGGTGAACTCACCCACAATAAGGAAGCAGAGAGTAGAATGGATTAGAAACCAGAATCCAACAATATATTGTTTACAAGGAACACATGTGAAACAAGGAGACATAGACACAGAGTTAAAATAAGGGATTGGAGCAGAATCTATTATGATTCAGCTAAAATAAAAAGAGTCAGGAGTAGTGATCATGATTTCAGACAAAGCAAAAGCAAAAACAGACTTAATTAAAAGTAAAGATAAGCAGAGAAACTGCATTTGCTAAAGGGAACCAAAGGCAGTGAAGTAATATCAATACAAAACACATGCACCAAATGACATAGTATCCAAATTCTGAAAGGAAAAGTTAAATGAATTACAGAGGAAATAGATACTATACTAGTAGGGGACCTCAACCTTCCTCTATCAGAGCTAGACAAATCTAATCATAAAACAAGTAAAAAAGAAATCTAGATAAATAGAATCTTAGAAAAGTTATATATGATAGACCCCTCAAGAAAACTGAATAGAGATAGAAAAGAGTAAACCTTTTTCTCAGCTATATGTGGCACCTTTACCAAAACTGACCATATATTAGGACATAAAAATCTCACAAGGAAATGCAGTAAAGCAGAAATACTAAATGTATTTTTCATATCATAATATAATAAAAATAACATTTAGTAAAGGGCTGTAGAAACACATCAAAATTAACTGAAAACTAATTAATCTAATCCTAAAAAGTGAATGAGTCAAAGAACAAATCATAGAAACAATTGATAATTTCATCAAAGAGAATGACAACAATGATGCAACATCCCAGAATTTGTGGGATGCAGCCAAAACAGTACTTAGTAAAAAATTTATAACTCTAAATACATACATCAATAAAAGAGAGGAGAACATTAAATGAATTGAGCATGTAATTAAAAAAATAGAAAAATTTAAAATCCCAAATTAAACAACAAAGCCATTGAGCTAATAAGTACATTATTGAACCAATAAAATACAGCTAATAAACACAAGCTGGTTTTATGGGGAAAACAAATTGATAAACCATCAGCTAATTTGATTAAAAAATAGAAGAAAACCAAATTACTAGTAACAAAAATGAAAAGAGTGAATGCACCACCAATGAAGATGAAAGTACAGTGATTATTAGGAGTTATTTTGTTCAATTATACACCAGTAAAACTGACAGTCTAAGTGAAATGGCTGAATATTTACAAAAAAAAAATAAACTTCTCAGATTAACAGAAGAGGAAATAGAACACTTAAGTAACACTATCTTAGATAAAGAAACTGAACAGGCCATAAATGAACTCCCTAAGAAAAAATCCCCAGGACTAGATGGATTTATAAGTGAATTCTGCCAAACACTTAAGAAACAATCTCAGTACTATTTAAACTATTTGAAAAAATAAAGAAAGAGTCCTACCAAATTCCTTTTGTGACACAAATATGATTTTGGCGCCTAAATCAGGGAGAGCAAAAACAGAGAAAGAAATTTCCCTAATGAATATGGATGCAAAAAATTTTAAATAAAATACTAGCAAGGAGATTATAGTAATATATCACAAAGATCATACAAGAATGCAGAGCTGGTTCAGTATTAGGAAAACTATCAGCATATTTGACCATATCAATAACAAAGAAAATTCAAAATCATATGATTTTATCAATTAAAAAAAAAACTTTGACAAAAAAAAATACCCATTCCTATTAAAAACACCAGGAAGTATAGGAATGAATGGAGCCTTTCTCAAAAAAAACAGTATCTACCTAACACCAAGAGCAACCATTATCTGTAACTGAGATAAACTTGAGGCCTTCCCATTAAGATTTGGAGTGAATCAAGAATGTCCATTATCACCATTGTTATTCAATATTGTACTAGAAATGCCACATAATAATAAGACAATAAAAAGAAATTGAAGGAATAAATATAGGCAGTGAGGAAACAAAACTATCACTTTACATATGGCATGATACTTAGAGAACCTTAGAGAATCCACTAGAAATCTAGTTGAAACAATGAACAACTTCAATATAAAACAAACCCACACAAATCATCAGCATGTCTATATACTACCAACAAAACCCAGTAGCACAAGACTGAAAAAGAAATTCCACTTAAAATAACTGTAGACAATATAAAATACTTGAGAGTCTACCTGCCAAGACAAATCTAGAAACTGTATGACCACAATTACAGAACACTTTTCACACAAATAAAATCAGATCTAAACAATTGGAGAAATATTAATTGCTCATGAGCTGGCTGAGTCAATACAATGAAAATGACAATTCTGCCTATATTAATCTACTTACTCGGTGCCATACCAATCAAACTACCAAAAATTATCTTATGGAACTAAAAAAAATAATAAAATCATCTGGAAGAACAAAAGGTCAAGAATGCCAAGGAAATTAATGAAAAAACCTCACTCTAGGCCCAGATCACAAACTGTATTGCAAAGTAATCATCAAAACAATCTGCTGGCTAAGAAATAGAGTGATGGATTGGTGGAATAGATTAGGTGTACAATAAACAATAGTAAATAACCATAGTAATCTAGTGTTTGATAAACCCAGACTTTTGGGGTAAGAACTCAACATTTGACAAAAATTTTTGGAAAAACTAGAAAACAGTTTGGCAAAAACTATACAACATCTCACATTGTGTACCAAGATGAGGTCGAACTGGATAAATAATTTAAACATAAAGAGTAACATTGTAAGTAAATTAGGGGAGCATGGAAGAATGTATCTGTCAGATCTGTGGATAAGGGAAGAGTTTGTGGCCAAACAAGACATAGAGAGGATTATAGGAAGTAAAATAGTTAATTTTGATTACACAAAATTAAAAGGCTTTTGCACAAACAAAACTACTGCAAGCCAAAATTAGAAGAAAGGAAGTTGGAAAAATAATTTTTATAGCAGATTTCTCTGTTAAAGACCTTATTTTTCAAATGTATAGGGAACTTTATAATATATAATTATATAAATGTATAGGGAAATTTATAAAAATAAGAGCTATTCCCCAGTTGATAAATAGTCAAAGGATATGAACAGGCAGTTTTCAGAAGAAGAAATTAAAACTATCAATAGTCATATAAAAAAAAGCTCCAAATCACTACTGATTAGAGAAATGCAAATTAATGCAATTCTGAGACACTTCACACCTGTCAAATTGACTAACATGACAGAAAAGGGAATTGACAAGTACTAAAAAGGATGTGGAAAAATTGGGACATGAGTGCACTGTTGGTGGAGTTGTGAACTGATCCAACCATTCTGAAGAACAATTTGGAATTATGCCCAACAGGCTATAAAACTATGAGTACCCTTTGACCCAGCAATACTATTACTTGGTCTGTATCCCTAAGAGATCAAAGAAAAGGGTAAAAGACCCATTTGTATAAAAATATAACAGCTCTTTTTATGGCAGCAAAACATTGGAAATTGAGGGAATGTCCACCAATTGAAAAATGGTTTAACAAGTTGTAGTATATGATTGTGGTGGAATTCTATTGTGCTATAAGAAATGATGAACAGAGTGCTCTCAGAAAAACCTGGGAAGACTTATCTGAACTGATACTAAGTGAACTGAGCAGAATCAGAACGTTGTACACAGTAATATTATAATAATGATCAACTGTGAAAGACTTAGCTATACTCAACAATTCAATAATATAAGACAATTCCAGAGGACTTATAATGAAAAATGCTATCCACCTCCAGAGAGAGAACTGATGAACTCTGAAATCAGACTGAAGCACGTTTTTTAAAACCTTCTTTACTTTTCTTGTTTTTTTGTTTTTGTTTTTTGCAACATGGCTAATATGGGAAGATGTTATACTTGACTTCACGTGTATAACTGATCTCAAAGTGCTTGCCTTCTCAAAGAGGGGTGAGGAATGAAAGGGGTAGACAGAATTTGGGAGTCAAAGTTTTAAAAAATTGTTATTAAAATTTTTTCGTGTAATTGGGAAATAGTTAATGACAAAAATAATTAAAAATTAAAAAAACACTACAACTTCTTTAATAGTAGAGTGACATGGTGCCTTAGGAATACCAATTTGGTAGTTCTATGGAATATAGCATGGAGTAAGAGCATAGATTGGAAACTAGGAGAATAATTAGGAGTCTTTCACCATAATAGTTTAGGAGTAAAGTGATGAGGGCATGAACTTGGGTGGAGACCATATAGGTAGAGAGAAGTGGATGGAGAGATGGATTGGTAGAGTTTACAAGACTTGGCAAATGTTTGAATATGATTTTAATGAGTAATTAAAAAAAAAGAATTGGTAACCTTTAATAACACTCCTTTTCCCTAAGGAGTTAGTTAATTAAGATTTTACTGTGATAGATTACCTTTCATTGAAAAATACATCACAGTAGTCTGCACAGTGAACCCTTGGTAACCTACCAGCTAAGGGACAGTGAAGCTTTCTGTGGATTGAGCTGCATTGTTAGAAATTTTCTTTTATTAGTTTTTCCTGTCATCCCTTTCACTCATCTGGCCTGGATTACCCCAGTGAACTGACAATAGGGATTCTAAGAAAAGAACTTGATGAGAATCCTAAAAGTTTCTTTTTATTCCCTCAGAGGGAGTGGCCCTGGCCTTGGCTCATGTGAGTGAGACCCTGGGGCCATGGTTCTCCCCTTGGTTACAGCCATCTGTACAGCTGCATCTTCCTTTGATTTTCAATGGAAAGTTGACTGAGCCATGGAAAAGAAAGTTTGTAGTGAGAGAGACAGAGACAGAGACACACATACAGAGAGACGGAGAGAGACACATACACAGAGACAGAGACAGAGTGCCAATTTAATGATGCATTGAAGACAGAGACTATCTTTCGTCTCTTTTTTTAATCCCCAGTTCATAGCATAGTGCTTGGCACACAGTTGGTGCTTAATAGATGTTTATTGATTGATCTCTTTTCTGCAAAAAGCAATTAAAAAAATGATTACCCCCTTAAATTTGCAAAGTAAATTTTCAACAGCAAGTTTTCAAAACATTTTTACATCCATTATCTCATTGGAGCCTCTTAACAACCCTAATAGGTAAGTGGCTGCAAGTTTTTTAAGCCCATTTTGTTCTCAGAAAACAGTCCCAAAGAGGATAAGTGACTTGCCAAGGTCAAGTGGCCAGTGTATTAAATGTAAAACTTGTACTCAGATCTTTGGACTCCTAGTTTAGTGCCCTTTCCATGAAATAAAGCAATTCTTGCTTGAAAATTATCTGCTTGAGTCATCATTGCTACGCCTCCCTGAACCACAGCTTGGTTTAATGGAAAAGTGCTGTATTTTGTGACAGAGTGCTTTTTTTTCCCCCTCAGATTCTGACTGCCACATATAACCTATGGGACCATGGCAGCTGGGGGCTCAGTATTTAGAGTGCTGGGCTTAGAGTTAGGAAGACCTGAGTTCAAGTCCAAACTTTACCAGCTCTGGGACCATGGGAAAGTCAATTAATTCCTATCTGCCTCAGTTTCCTGAACTGCAAAATGGAGATAATGGCACTTACCTCCCAAGGTTGTTCTGAGATAATATTTGAAAGCATTTTGTGCAGAGCCTGGTGCATAGTAGACACTTAATAAAAATTTGCTTCCTTTCTCCCTATCCACCCCTCCCCCCCCCATAGGCAAGTCACATAACCTGTCTGTTTGTAGCAGTTACCCATTTATAAAACAAAAAGGTTGGATTAGATAACCTTGAGCTTCCTTCTGGCTCTTACAATCTGACCTGCACTCCTACCTTTCTTCTGACCCCTAACATTCCCTTGACTGTCCCTTAACTCCAGCAAGACAGATCTCATCATCAGGTTCCTGCCCATTTCTCCAAACTCTGTCTCAAGGAGGGCTTAAAACTATGCAATGATGGAAAACTATTTTTGTTTTTTCTAAGGAGGACTCTAATTTTGTTCCAAAATTCTGAGTGAGCCAAAACCATTCTAGAAAACATTTGGTTATTTTCTCTCCCTTTCTCTTAATGGAGGAAAAAGGTAGGGAAAAGGAATTAAAGAATGGATAGGGAATGGGCAGGGAAATCAATCCTATTCCCTTTTATGCCTATCAGGAGCTGTTCTGTTATTGCCTTCCCAGATCACTTTGTTCTCCTCTTTCTGTAATTCAAAGAGCGTTTGAAATCCAGACAAATCACAAATGAAGTCATCATTTCCCCATTGGGCCTTTCTTTTGAGAACCTTAAATACACACACTTTACTCTTCCCCCAAACACTTATGCTTAATACCATTTTTACCTAATGAAAATAAAACACACACACACACACACACACACACACAAATGTCATGGATCTATCCAATATTTTTATCTTTCTGATTTTTAGCATGTTTACTACTATCAGTATTATTGTCTTATGCTTGTAAGCTCATAGAAGGCAGAGATAATGTCTGTTTAATTATGTATTTAGGGTATTAGGTATTAAGTATAAAGATGCAGGACAAAGGTTGCCAGATCTATCCATCTCCTCATGTCTTGCCAAGTAAAACTCCAAGATGGTATGCATGGTAGTGTTGGCTTCAAAGGGTATATTGGCATTTGAAAGGAATTTGCTTGTTCTAACCCAAATATCAGGTGGAACTTCCATGCAAGTTGCCAATGAAGAGGAAACAATGCAAGAAACCAGTTTGACCTAGGGAATTCTTGATGTGCTGACTAGATGGGGCTGTGAGGTTCATTCACAAAAGAACTGAAATAGCCCTGAGCCTATAAGTTATTCCTCCAAAAGAGCTGTAAACAGAAGAGGCCACACATATCATCATCTGGTGGTAGAATATCACACTATTGCAATTCAGTAGATAATCAAAATATGGTTATAGTAGCTTAGAGCAGAAAACCAACATCTGTTGGTTTAGAAGAAAGCAGCCTACCATGTGAAATTAGCAACTCTTCAGGGAAGTAGCAAGTGATAACTACAGAGGTGAAGAAGGATCCCAGCTGAATGTAGCTCTAAGAACATAAGTTGTCTGTCTTAAGACTGTTCTCTCATCTACCAGCATTGTGAAAGTTTGTGGGAGAGCCTATAATTCTCTTTTATGGGTAGGGGAGACTTCTCTTTGAATTAATGTATTTGTTGTCCTGGTTTGATTAAAAAAAATGGAGCATTGGATGGGGGCTCATGAGCCACAGTTCCTAATAGATGCAGATATGATGCTTACTTTAAACTAGCGCCTGAAGACTTTAAACTTGGAATACAGTAGACCATGTATGAGGGGACCCAGCCCACTTATATATACCCCAGCAAAATGTCATGCGTATTGATATTTAAATACTTTTAGATGATATGGATAGTGGTGATGATCTAAGTCCTTTGCCAAAAGCCTTATTACTTTCTGTCTCCCATAGGCAGTTTTGGAAAAAGGGAGTTTTTTACTCAAGTGGCCTGTTAATGTTTCAGACATTGTGGGTTAGCATAACAAAAGGCAGATGTTGGCTTCTTTAGTGAGGAATACCATTAGAAAATAAGTTGTTAGAGGGCATTTCAAATGTAATTTGAGATGTAAACACGAAATAGGAGTCTCCATTCTGTTCACTGCCTGTCACTCCATGGTATTATGATAGGAGTTTAAAGAGAGGTGCTGTGGCTACATTGTGCAAAATGGTTCCCTCCTGTCTGAAAAGAGAGATTGATCCTCAGTCAGCGCCAAACTTACTACCAGACATTGGAAGAAATGGATCAAATTTCCTCACCAAGTGACCAAAGCCTTATCAAGGCTTTGCATGAGGGAAAATTGCAAAGAAGTAAGTTTGATGATGCCATCAGCTTAGAGACATAAGATTTAGAACTAGAAGGATTGTATAGAATTAGAGATAGAAAGCTGGAAAACAATTTAGAGGTTCAATGCCCTCATTTTACATATGTGGAAATGAGACCCACAGAGGTTGAATGTAGCAATTGGAAGGTAATTAAAAGGTCACTTTATTTGGTCTCTTTATTAACAGCAGAAGCAATTGACGTCTAAAGACATTAAGTGTTTGCCCGTGATCAAACAGGGCAGCTAAGTGGCCCGGAGGATAGAATGCCAGGCCTGAAGTCAGGAAGAGTCATCTTCCTGAGTTAAAATCCTGCCTCAGACACTTGCTAGCAGTGTGACCCTGGGAAAGTCACTTAACCCCACTTGCCTCAGTGTCCTCATCTGTAAAATGAAGGAAATGGCAAACCACTCCAGCATTTCTGCCAAGAAAATCCGAAATGGGGTCATGAAGAGTCAGACGTGACTGAAAATGATTGAACAACAACATATAGTAACAGAGTTAGGTTTCTAATCCAGTATGCTTCCCTCTAGACCATGCTTTCTCTCCCAAAATTTAATAATTCATAAGTATAATGCTCAGTTCACAACCTATTAAGGTTCTTAGAGTAACCTAAAGAGCATCGGAGTGCCAGGAGGCCTGGGTTCTGATATCGGCCCAGTCATTCATTTCTCTTTCCCAGTGGCCTATGCTTAGCAGCAGGACAGGAACCAGAGCTGAAGTCTGCTCCTGGTGAACTGCATTTTACTCCATGTGCCAATCTGAAAAAATGGAATGCTGATTTGTCATTATGCTTCACTTCTGAGTCCAACATCACTCAAATAACTCCACTACATTATCTGGACACTTTTATTAAGATCAACAAGAAATATTCCCGCTGTCTGTCAGTGAATGTTCCTATTGCATTGGTAATTGTAGAGCTTTCTAATGAGTTGAATTCTTTTAAAAATACCTGTCTTGGATGCCAGTTTGCACATGTACAAATAAATGTATGGTACATAACTAAAAATAGAAAATTTCGTAGAGCTGGGAATGAGGACCTTACTCATGTTGTCGTTGTTGTTGTCGTTCAGTTGTTTCAGTTGTACCTGACTCTTCGTGACCCCATTCGGGGTTTTCTTGGCAAAGATACTGCAGTAGTTTGCCATTTCCTTCTCCAGCTCACTTTACAGATGAAGAAACTGAGGCAAAGAGAGTTAAGTGACTTGCCCAGGGTCTAACAGCCACTAAGTATCTGAGGCTGGATTTGAACTCAGGTCTTGATGATGTTAGGCCTGGCCTAGCTGCCCAACTGACCATACTCATATCTTCAGGTTATTTCAGATTTTGGCAGTAATTACAGTTAAGGCTCTTCACTACAAATTCAAGGTTTGACACTATGATAGATAGCTCCCCTCCACAACCATTAACAATTTCTGCTACTTCAATGTCCTCTGTCCTCTGAGTCCCTAACCAACTGATAGCCATTCTCTCCTCACTCTCCCAAAAAACATTGGAGAAAATTACAGGCCATAGAAGGGATTTACCCTGATTTCTTTCTCAGACCAAGCTAGTCCTAATTGGGACATTTTACCCAGCTTATTCTACTTATGGTATATTGTACTTATAGTACCTTTCAATTAAATTTTATTTTAGAACACCTACTATGTACGAAGAATTGTGCTAGTATCTTGGGATACAAAGGCAAAACTGAACAGTCCCTGCCTTCGAGGAGTTTACATTATACTGAGGTAAAAAACATATTCAGATAAAACATATGCAAAATAGAAATAAAATAATTTTGGGGGGTGGAGTGGGGAAGGATTAACAACTGGAGGGCATGAGGTGGCAGGAAGGCTCAGGAAAGGCTTTGGGTAGGAGGTGATATGAGTTCAGCATTGAAGGGAGCTAAGCCAAAAGGCAGAGGTGAGAAGGAAATTAGGGGGGAGAGGAGGGTACAGCCTGTGCAGAAGTACTGGACACCTTCACTAGGGTTCTTCTGTCCTGGTACTTTATGTTCTCTTTTTGAATCCATGTTTTTACAGCACAAAATTATTTTCATTGAAATGTAGTGCCAAGTTGTGTGTGTGTCTGAGAGAGAGAGAGACAGAGAAAGAGAGACAGAGAGAGAAAAAAGAGAGAGAAGAGAGAACATATATGTGCTTAAGAGATAATGTATAAGACAACATATATAGAAGGAATGTATATGAGAGAGATAAAGAATGAGAGTATAGAGATAATTTGTGTATGGGATAGAATGTGTCTAAGGTAGGGAATGTTGTCTGTAAGAGAGACAAAACGTAGGTCTGTGTGTAGAATCACACATGTGATTACATGTTTGTACTGTGCTAGTTCAAAATGACCAGATTTGCTGAATGACTTCCACATGACATGACATTTCTGTCAAGTTTAAGGTCCTTGGCTGAGAATTATTCTGTAAAGCATCCCTTTCACTGGGAAACTGTAAAACTGCTTTTGAATCCTAGGATAGACACAGCAAACATATTTCTCTATGGTAATTTTGAGGAACTGATGAGACAGAGACAGAGACAAAGACAGAGGGACAGAGAGAGACAGAGACAAGAGAGACAGAGATATAATGTTTCTTTTTCTTTTCTTATTGTGTATTTAAGTTTAAAACAAAAAAGATAAAACAGGAGAGAGAGAGAGAGAGAGAGAGAGAGAGAAAGCCTCTTTTTCCAAGACCTAGCCTGTTCACCATAAGGATCTATTTATCTGTGCGAAAGGTCAGTCCTTAGACTGATGTAGAAGGGTAAAGAATCTCTTCTCTGCTGTTAAGGCACAGAGTTGGCAAAGTTCACATTTCCCTCTCAGTTGCAGACACGAGTTTACACACATCTTGCCTTCTGGCATGCTGTGTTTGCTTAGGATGTTCCAGCAGCACATCACAGTTTGAACAGGTCTTTACAGGGCAGTCGAAAGTGTTAGCATGTGCTGGCCTTCACGTACACAATGATGATGCTTCCAAGCCAGTATCAACAGATACTGTACTTTGAGCAGATTATTACAAGAACGGTGCTGAATCTGTGCTGCTCAACCTCCATGTCTTTCACTATCTACTCCTTATGACTAATAATATTTGAAGAGCAGGCATGTGGAGTGGGCCATAGATTTAGAGTTGGAAGGGACTTTAATGGCATAGAATCTAATCTCCTAATTTTATAGGTGAGGAAACTGAGGCCCAGAAAGATTAAGTGACTTGCAGGGTCACACAAAGAGGAAATACCTTTGGCAGGATTTGAACCCAGGTTTTCTGCTTATAATTCCAGGGCCAAATTCACCATGCATTGCTGCCTTTGGAACAATACAAAGCTTACTTCATAGGAAGACTCAAACCAAGGACCTTTGTTTATTTTGTAACTCATGGTAATCAGGCAACCTAAAGTAGATGCTGTGTTTGAAAGATGAGGATTACTTACTGCTTCCAAAGGATTAAAATTGTGCAGGTAGGAAAGGTCAAAGTTACCCAGTTCTGCTGGGTCGTAGGTAGAACTGCCTGCTGCATGAGAGGTCACCACTTTGACTGACCTTTAAAAGACACATATGATGTCCTACAATCAGTGTGGCAAAGTCCTCAGGCTAGTTCAAGGCACAAAGAATTAATTAGAAACAGCTGTATTTTCAAGGCGATGGGACTAGCCAATACAATAATGGGACTCATTGACTTTATCCTAATGACTGGGCTTCATGCATGAGGGAAAATTACATCCCAATGTTATTCCTCACTCAAACTTCCCTGTATTGACAATACTTGTGTTGGAGTGAGGCACAGGAGGGGAAGTGTCACGGCAGGAGTTATGGATATGGCTCAAGAGACCTGAAACTTGTCCCAGTTCTACCACTTGAGATAAAACAGCGTAGAGGAAAGAGCTCTGCATTCGTAGTCAGGCTCTGCTACTCGCTACCTGCATGACTTTAGGCAAAATTTTTGGTCATCCGTTTCCTTATTTATAAAATGAGAGGGTTGGACTGCATGGCTGCTTAGCTCTGCAAATCATTTAACCTCCCTTGGTTATAGTTTCCTGAGGAGATTAGATAAAGGATCTGCAAAAGTTTCTTCTATCTTTAACATTCCAGAAACTTCACTACCTGTGATAATTAAAACAAAACAAAACAAAACAAAACAAAACAAAACAAAAAAACCAAAGGGTTGCCAAGACTTGCCTGAGAATAGACAGTCACTTAGGAAGATGACTTGTGAGAGCTTGGGTTGTCAATTCACATTAATAACTGTAGCCTACTCCTCACCTAGACTTTTCCTTCTTTCTTTCTCTAAGGTAACTTTCTTGAAATGTGTACTTGCTAGAGTTATCCATCTAACAGTATACAGCAGTCTAAACAACGTATATTCTTCATCTACTTTGTTTTGCCCAGTGTGGCCAATTGAACAATTCAGAGGATCCATCAGCATAGGAATTGTAGATGGTCAATGTGTTGAGATCAGAACTGGATAGATGAGGAAATTAGGCTGGATTACCTTTACAAAAAAATACATAGTAAAGAAAAAAGGAAAAAAAAAATATGGTGCATTTAATGACCCCAAACTTTTCCCTGATACAAGTGTTTATCTTTTAAACAGATAATATTATTAGGAAGACTTGGAATGACTTTGAGTTGTAGAATAACATAGCCTTTGAAGATTTAAAGTTGAGTCATCTTAGGACAATGGAAGAGCTCATAATAGATGTGAGTAGGAAGCAACATATTACCAACAAATGATTGGACAAAAGAAATGGAATAAAGAATGCATTGACAGAGATACCTAACCAAAAAAAGATGAGCTTGTAATGCAGCAAGAATATGATGACCACTTGGCTGTCTGTGTGTTCCACTGGTCTCCGTGCAGTGTTGCCTCACATTCCCATAAATTGGGTAGACCGTATGGCAAAAGAATAGAGGGGACAAAACTCAAAATTTTAGTGATGCCGTCAATAGGAAAGCAAGGTAAAAATACAGAATACTTGGAAGAACATGTGAGTTATTTACTATAAAAAAACAAATGTCCAGAATTTAGGGCACAGATAGATAATCTAATAATCATTGGAATCCCAGAAGAGTATGATAAAACTAAAACAAAAACACTGCATTTCAAGAAACCACAGAAGAAAATTGCCAGGAAGGAATAAAAAGAATAAAAATATGAATTGACCAATAAAAAAAAGAAAATTGCCCCAAGTTTTGGAACCAGAGGGCAAAATGTCAATCGAGAGAATTCACACATTACTACTACAGAGAAATCCCAGTTATAATACACCAAGAAATGGAATTACCATGATCCAAAGTTTCAGGTCAAAGAATATGATTACAAGTGGCAAGGAAGAAATAGATATCTACTATGGACCAGAATTGCACAATACTCTTCATCAACTTTGAGATAAGAAAGAAAATCAGAAATAACATTCTGAAAAGTTGACCATAATCTTATAGGGAAAAAAAAACAAACAAAAACCAAACCAAAACCGAAAAATTCATGACTTCTAAGTATTGTTGTTGAGAAATCAAGAACTGGACAGAAACCTTGAAAGGCATATGTGATGGAGAAAAGAAACAGGAAAGAAATGCCAAATGCCAAATATCAATGTAATTTAGAGAAACATGGGGAGACAAGTATAAGAAGATGCAGACTGAAGAAAAGCAGAATCCAAAGAATCATATATATGATGCCAACAATTTAAAATGAAAATAAAACTAAAAGACAGCTGAACTCAAACTAATTGCAGTGAGCAATTTTGGTTCTGCAATGAACACTTCTTTGCTGTGTTAGAGAAGTGAGGAACTAAGGGTTTGGAAAGTTACATATATCATTAGAGATGATTGCTTTATAAATCAGCTTTGCTGAACCGTTTTTTGTTTTGTTTTGTTTTGTTTGTTTCAGTAGGTGGGGGGTATGTGGAGAAATGATTGTGATATGAAAAACATAAAAGGCTTTAATAAAAAATAAAGAATGAATAGAGCATTTTCTAACTTACTTAAAATTTTCTTCTTCCAATTAACAAACATTTATATTCTCTCCCTCCCAAACCCTCCTAATTGAAAAGAAAAAGAAAACTTTCATAACAAATATGCATAGCGAAGCAATATGAGTTCCTGCATTGGCCCTGTCCAACAATTTATGTTTCATTCTGCAATTTTAGTCCATATTCTCTCCATCACAAGATGAGTGGCATTTTTCATCATGAATCCCATGGAAACATGGTTGTTGCAGAATTCTTAAGTCTTTGCAAGTTTGTTTTTACAGTGTTGCTGTTATACTATAAATTGTTCTGGCCCTGCTCAATCCAGTCTTCATATATTAATACAAGTCTTCCCACATTTCTAATAACTCATCCCTTTCATCATTTCTTATGGCATAACAGTATTCCTTTATATTCACATACCACAACTTGATGAGCCATTCC
This sequence comes from Vombatus ursinus, assembly GCF_900497805.2. Taxonomy (NCBI): domain Eukaryota; kingdom Metazoa; phylum Chordata; class Mammalia; order Diprotodontia; family Vombatidae; genus Vombatus; species Vombatus ursinus. Next base: position 7,303,127 of record NW_020951478.1, read on the forward strand.
ATGGTTGATGGATTTCCCTTGTTCAGTATCTTTCCCATTTCATTCTTGGCTCTGGAAAACGTGAGAGGCCAAATGGTATGGTTCGAAAGATCCCTGGACTTGGCACTTAAGACACCTGGATTCTAGTTCTGGTTCTATCACTAAACCAAGTATGGCCTTGGGTGAGCCAATCCTCTCTCTCCCTCTCTCTCTCTCTCCACCCTCTCTCTCTCTGTTTCCTTATCTGTAATATAAGAGGGTTGGTCCAGCTGCTCCCAAGGCCTGTCCCATTTCTGGCATCATATGTATATAGGAAATATTCAACATTTTCCCTTCCAAGTTAGAAAGACATCCTAAAGAACTTTCCCCAAAAGCTAAGTTGCTTTCTTTGTTTTAAGGGAAGGACAAGTGTAGGTTGAAAGAAATGAATGACTAAATTACACAACTATGTAACCATGAGTCCATAGCAAAAATGAAATGGCTTGAGGCTTTTCAACAAACACCAGCTCGAAGCACAGTAAATACTGGTTTGTGTCAAATATGTTTATTAGCATGGGTAATACGTTCTTTACTAGACATATTTTACACTTGAAGTAATGTTTTACTAGAACTACATAAAGCAATTATGGAATTGATAATAAATAAGTCACTACTGGTAAGTAATTAATTTACTTACAGCCAGTTAAAACCATGCTCGTGGTGCAGAAAGTACAGAAAATACATAAGTAATTACACCAGATAGAATTAAGGAACAGATGGTAATGGTAAGGAGAAGTAATGGTAAGCAATGGAAAATAAAGACCTAGGGAAAAACACAGGGACCTTTCAGGAGAGGAAGACAGAACAGGGCCAAAAACAAGAAATTAACAAGGCTCTGCTGGGGCCAGATATATGAGAACCCAAGAACATTTGATTCAAACCCAGATATTTAGAGCCAAAGTAAGACCTAGTGAGGATGGAAGCTAGGTAGTATAATGGATGGAGCCCTGGATTTGTAGTCAGGAAGTCTGATGTCCAAATCCGACCCAAGACATTTATTTGTTGTGTGACTCTGGGTTGTCACATAACCTCTTTAGCCTCAGTTTCCTAAACTGCAAAAATTAGGATAACAATAGCACCTACCTTGCAAGATTTTTGTGAAGAGCAAATGAGATATTTGGAAAGCATTTTGCTAATCTTAAAGTGTTATATATACATGCTAGTTATTATAATAACAATGTACTATAATACTTACTAATATATTATATTAATAATGAAATGATTATTGTATAATAAATAATAATAATAATGTTGCATTGCTTTTGTTAATATTTCACAATAATCACAGACTTTTCTCATTCCCTGAAGCCAGAAATGTGGCTGTCATGATTTTGATTCATTTAACAAATATTTATTAAATATCTGTTATGTACATTTACATTTAACAAATATTTATTAAACATCTAGTATGTATAGGGCACCATGCTACATGCTAAGGTTGAACCATTCATTCTCCAAGGGGACTGTCCAGGAATTCTTTGGAAAATCTAAGGTAGGGACTATGAAGAAACCTATTTACCTATTTAAATCAGTGCTAGGGGTAGGGAGTGGAGGGGTAATCGAGGGGGGAGAAGAGAGACAGACAGCGAGATAGAAAAAGGCAGAGAGAGACAGAGACAGAAAGAGAAGAGGAGATGGAAAAACCTTTTGAGTTTTGAAACCAGATGGCTGGAGGCGGCTTATTCTGGTATAATTTAAGAGCAGCTTGAGGGCATTTAGTACTCCAAGGGAGTAGCAAAAACGTGCTAATGAGGTATTTAACACCTGTACTCTAACTAGCAGCTGAACATTAGCTGGAACTGGAGCTGGCCAGAAAAAAAAAATGGTGGGGAAACCCTTAAACAAAGATAACAAGTCACTATTTTAGAGGAGCAGATAACAGTGAAGTTGCAGGGTACTCAGAATTGGTACTTAGGAGTCTTTTGTTTCTTCTGTCACTGAGTCTGTCTGGTGTATTTCACAGTTCAAGAGAAGAAAGTGAAATTAATTTTTATGGTATTATCTAAACAAATATTCATTTCTTTCATTTTTGTAAAAAAAAAGTGTTGTAAATAAGATATTTTTTGTTGTTTCAGTTATCCATGCTTAAAGAAATTCTAAATATTGTGCCTAAAATATTCCAAATTAGTGTCATTATTCATCTGGGGTCTGGAGTGGGATTAGAATGTGGTTGAGTATAGCTGCCATAGGTTAAAGCAGAGACTAGGATTTGCCTGGAAACTTCATCTCCTATTATTTGATAGACATATCGAAGGACTGAGGAATTCTCTAATCAATTTAACAAACTCGTATCCATTATCTGTTTCACTAATTCAGGTCACTTGGTGTATAAAAATGACAACACAGTTGCTTTTGCCTACCTAATTCTGAAGATAATGTTAGTGATAGCATTTGAAAAGAAAATATCTGATATGTAGAGCTTATATCAGATTGTGTGCCATCTTGGAGAGGGAAGTGAAGAGGGAGGGGGAGAAAATTTCAAACTCAAAAGCTTATGGAAGTGATTGTTAAAAACTAAAAATAAACTAATTAAAAAAAGAGAGAGAGAGAAGAAAATGTCTGAGGGACCAAGCTTATAGAATAAAGTCAATTCTGAGAAGCTTGGTTTAGTAGTGACAGAGAATAGATGCATGAAGATATGAATACCATGTAAAACACAAAAGGAATGGCTAAATTTGCTCTTTTAGTTTACTAATGGTGCAGTGGCTACATATTACTATTCAGGGAGGCCTTCAGAGAAATTTTCAGGCTGCTGTTGGACCTCTTGAGAGTGTTTTTGTTGCCTTCCAACTTTCTGCTCTCCCTCCTCCTGCTAGGAAGGGTTCTAAGAAAAACAAAAGGAAACATGATCTTCTAGCCTTCTGTAAACTCAGGGCTTCTCTGTGTATATTTTTGTCATCCATAAATTCAGTCACCAGGCTGGATGTTGTTGTCCGTCCTTTGTCTTTGAAGAAGACCAGGGATATCACCAGTGGTGTCTTGACTTGTTGGTGAACTGGACTTACGTGAAGAAGAATTGCACAAAGTTATCGGCGTTACTCTCTTTTCCAGAGTCATCAAAGTCCAGCAGCAAAACACAAATGAGGTTGACTGGCAATGTCCCAAGATGCAGTGGATGTCCTTGGTGTCTTCAATGTCTAACCAAGCTTTAAGCACTCCACAGTGCCTGCTTTAGCTGCCTTCATGGCCATTGGAACCAATTGTTCTCAATGCCCATTCCACTATGGGGCAGGTGATGCAGTGTATAAAAGCCTGGTCTTGGAGTCAGGAAGACCTGGTTCAGATCTGGTCTCAGACATCCATTAATTATGTGACCTTGGGCAAGTTACTGAACTTCCATTTGCCTCAGCTTCCTCAACTGTAAAAACATGGTGATAATAGCACCTACCTCACAAGACTGTTGTGAGGATCGAATGAGATAATATTTGTAAGAAAAGTTCTTAGCATAGTGCCTGGCATATAGTAGATACTGTTGTTCAGCTGTTCTAGTTGTTTCTGACTCTGCATGACCTCATTTGGGATTTTGTTGGCAAAGATACTAGCATGGTCTGCCATTTTTTTCTCCAGCTCATTTTACATATGAGAAACCAAAGTAAACAGGGTCAAGTGACTTGCCCAAGGTCACATAGCCAGTAAGTGGCTGAAGCCAAATTTGAACTCATGAAAATGAGTCTTTCTGATTCCAAGTCCAGTGCTCTATCCACTGTACCACCTAGCTGCCCATGTGTGTAGAATGACACTCCCAAATGGATAGGAACTAAGATTCTAGGAATGCTGGGTGGGAGATGTTGGAGCCAAGCAAAGGCTGGTGAATGGCCATTTAATTTCTCTTATGGGTCACTCTTAAAATCATACTATTGAAAGATCCTTTAAAACTTGTCATTGAGGTATATCTTTAAGAGAAAAAACAGAATCAAATCTAGAATTTCTGAGATGGAAAAAGTCCACCATCTAGGGACAGCTGTGCTTAATGACTCACTTGTCAAGGGTCTGTGTAGTAGTTGACCTAGAGTATGGTACGTTCATTTGGTCCAAAGATGGAGAACTTTTTTTTTTTTAATAATGAAGACCACACATGAAAAAGGAATTTTATGTGTCTTGTTTTAAAAGAGAAAAATTATGTAATGTTCCAATCCCCTGCTTTTTAATTGAATAGGATACATGCAACTAAATTGAATAAACATAGTAAAATATATATATATACACATATGTATACATATACATATATACTTTCCAGTTTTATATCATCACCAATAAAATGGTATGAAGGAAAGGAAAAAAAAAGGGAAGATTGTTGATGTAGCCTGACATCAAGAAGTCAGTGGTTAAAACTGAGAGAAATGATTATTAATAACCAATGATGTGGGGAGATCCAGAGTTCCTTCCTTTTTCTAAAGTCCTCATTTCAAAAGTTCAATCTCTTGATTATTGTTGTTGTTTGTCCTTCCCTCTTGAAGAAGACCAGTGACATCAGGAAGGTGATGTCTTGACTTGCAAGTGAATTAGATTTAAGTGAGGCAGGGCTATGCAAAGGCACAGCGTCACTCTCTCCTCCAGAGCCATCTGCGTCCAGTGGCAAGACATAGGTCAGGATGACTGGAGATGGCCTGGATGCAGTGGGGGAAACCTTGGCCTTTTTAAGCTAAGGTTTTTCCCAGGTCTCAGTTTGTCTGAGGCAACACCCATTCAGTGATTAAGGCTAGGTAAGAAATGAGGCAAAAATGGCCTCTTTTACCTACACACACACAAAAAAAAATCAATCTGGGAGGGGAAGACCCACAGCGTTTCTGGCCAGAACAGAAACAATTGCTATTTACCTCAGTCTCTTGAAGGACATTACTGATGATGAGATTAGATTAACTTTCTTAATAATCTTGTTCAGAGCCCACCCAGTTGGGGAAACAGGTTATTTGGGTGGGAAAAATTCTTTGAATAGATTGCCCAAGGTTGTGGGTGGTTTGGGTATAGGAATATTCCCTCTTTGACATGATGTCACTCTCAGCCTCTCATTGTAATATTCATTCTCTCATTAATTGTTAATCAATCAGAGTTGATAGCCACCCTTGGGAACACCCCTTTTCCAAGGACGTATAAGCATAAGCCTGCTGCCATGATTGTCTTTGTCATTCAAGAGTGTCACTGACCTTTTATTAAAAATGCTAGTATTATTAATAAAATTACTACTTACCCAGAAATTATGTCTCTCAAACTTTTTTAAATATCATAAAACCCTGTCTCGGTGCTTGATAGCTGTGTGATTCTGACAAGTAACATCTATCTGTCTAAATCTCCTTACCTGCAAAATAATCGTGGTAATACTTCACAGGGTGGTTATTAAATAGATGTCAAGAACTTTGTAAACCTTAAAGCACTATATAAATGACACTAATTCTTATGAAGAAGTGATTAAGTCAGAAAGAGAGAGATAAAGACATAGATGATATGAAAAAGGGGCTTTTGATTCCTCTTTGGAAAGTTTGGTTCCATTCTATGACAGGAAATTCCTGCTTCTCTAATCCTTTTCTAATCCTGCTTCAGAATTGTCCTGTGCTTAGAAGAAAATCCCTTTCTCCTGTTAGCTTTCCCACATTCTCATCTGGTTCTCCTGATCCCCAGACCCTATCCTCTGCTGCTATTTCCACCATACCCTTTCTCTATTGTTGACAAATATTCCTTTATATTAGAGCTCATTTTCTCACATTTCTACCTCCTGGTGCTCACCTGACTTCCCTGAAGACTTGATAATGGTTACCATTATATTGTCTTCTCTCCCTCTCTCATGATTCATTGCCATCCCATCTCCCCTTCATCATATGACCAAGAAGAAGAGTAGAATCATTTTTGTACTCTCTACTCCCACCTTCAGACTCCATCCCCCATCCTAGTGCTAGATTACTTATCTACCTCTCCTCCTTTGAAATCCATACCATCTGATTATAATATCTCATGCTGGTTATAATTGTAGTTTTCTCTCTACCCCTAGGTCATGCTCCTTCCTCTTTCAAAACCTTTAGCACCAGACTCTTGATCTTTCTCTCTCCTTCTACCTTGACACTCATTCTAGGTGATTTCAGTATTCACATTGATAACCTTCTAACATCTAACATCCTGATTCTTCTACTTTCTCATCTCCTTTGACTTCCCTTCTTGCTCTGTCTCAGTAACCCACAGGGATGGGAATACCTCAGGTCTCACTATTGTACAAATGAGTTCCATCATCAAGACCATGAACTTTAAAATTGCTTTTTAAATTATTTTTTCTCCTCTCTTCCACCTCTCCCACCGCCTTTATCCTCCGGAACTTATTCTTCATCCTTACAGATACCTTCAGCCACTCAATGCCTTTTCATTTTCTCAGTCTATTACCTAGAACTGTAACTAGGGATTTCTGAAGTGGAGGTAAAATATATGAAGTGTGACCCCAATTGGGTGGAGGTGGGGCAGGGTGGAGCAGAATACCCTTCCATTTGTATATCAAAAAATCAAATGAAATATTTGTAAAAAGCACTTAGCACAGTGCCTGGCATATGGTAGTTACTATATAAATGCCTATTTCCCTCTACATGTGAGATTACTTGGGATACTGGCAAAGGTTATTGTTGGGGAAGCATAGGGAAGGAGGGAAACTAGCATTGAATCCTCACAACAATCCTGGGAAGTAGGTGCTATTATTATACTCATTTTACTATTGAGGAAACTGAGGCAAAGAGAGGTTAAATGACTTGCCCAGGGTCATACAGCTAACAAGTGTCTGAGGTTAGATTTGAACTCTAGGCTTCCTGACTCTAGGGCCAGTACTCCCTCTATTGCAATAGGGAATAGATGCTTATGGGGGGGCATTTACCCCCTACTCACCATCTGATAGCTTCCTATTTTATTTGTTTATTTTCAAATAGAATTTTATTTTTTCCAATTACATGTAAAGAAAACATTCATTCAACATTCATTTTTTACAAGATTTTGAGCTCCTAGTTTTTCTCCCTCCCCCCCCCATTCTCCAAGATGGCAGTCTGACATAGGTTATACATATGCAGTCATGTTAAACACATTTCCAAATTAGTCATGTGAAAGAAGAAACAATAAAAGGGAAAACCACAAAGAAAAAAAAACCTGGAAGTGAAAATAGTATACTTTGGTCTGCATTCAGACTCCATATTTCTTTCTGTGCATGTGGATAACATTTTCAATCATGAGTCTTTTGGAATTGTCTTGGATCATTGCATTGCTGAGAAAGTAGCTTCCTTTTTAACTAATTATTATTGCTAACTAGATGCTCAACTGTCTTACTTCCATGTCACTGAAAGACTGCATATGTTGCTCATGCTCTCGAAATTAGACTCTCTAAATTTGATGCTGTAGGAGAAAGTCCTTCTTGGCTCACACCCATTTTAGCTATGCTATTGCCTTTACCCTGTTCTGACTTCCCTCGCTTCGTAATCTTGATCCTACCGTAAGTCTGTTTAACAAAACACAGTTCTGTAACTTTAAGTTCCATGCCCTCTTTTCTTTAACTAATGTTCAGGCTCTGCTAATCTTCAACCCTGTGTCAACCCATTATCTATCTTCTCCATTTCTACTCTTGAAATACTCAATAAAGTTGAAAGAAGATGCAAAATGATGCTGCCTGAGCCTGTTACAAATTCATCTTCTCTGACCACATTTGTGCCCATAGCAAACACATAATCTCAGAGTTGGAAGGCTCCAGTAGGTCATGTGGTTCAACCCATGCATGACAAGGAATCCTCCCTTCATCCTATCAAACAAGCGGTCATCTAGCCTTTAGTCTAAGAAACCTCTGGGTAGAGACCAAGTGCATAAGCAGGGTTTGATTTAAATTGTGGGGTGAAATTGGTGGTAAGCCAATATATTGTTGCATTTGGGTTATGTACAGCTTAAGTGTAGTATCAGATGGGAAGATTCAGGCAGAGTACCAGAATTGGTTTCATAGCAGTAAACTGTCCAGAGCGAGGGAGGTAAAAGTCCCACTACGCTAAGTTTAGACCACATCTGGAGTACTGTGTTGAGTCTGGGGTGCTACGTTTTGGGAGCGGCATTGACATGTGGGGACTCATCCAGAGTGGCGCAACTGAGATTATTTTTTTCCTTTTTTTTTTTCTTGAAAGGGAGTTCTTGAAACCATGTTATACAAAAATCATTTAAAGGAACTGAGGATATTTAGCATGAAGAACTCTTTTTTTTTATGTAGGAGGTGGGAGAAAGGGCATTATTATAGCAATCTCAAATAGTCAAAGGACTGACTGTAAAAAGGGGCTAGATTTTGCAAAATCAAAGAACACTTGAGCCTGAAGAGACTTACTCTAATCCCTTCTTTTTAAGATAAAGAACATGGGGCCCAGAGAAGTAAAATAAATTGATCAAGGTCAGACTAGTAAATGGTGGGGTCAGAACTTTAATCCAGATCTTCCTACTCAAAGTAAAGAGCTTTTCCATTCAAAGATGCTTGAAACTGGTCACTATTTGTTATGCGCATTTTCTGAGGTCAGACTTAGAATGAATGGATCCATACCCATCTCACAGACACAAATTCATTTTAGCATAAAGAAAAAAATTTCCTCACAATTAGAGTCGTCTCAAAGTGGATTGGACAGCTTTGGGACAGGATTCATATTTGGGGTAGCGATCTCTTCCAAGGACAATTCTATGAGACTTCCTTAGACTGCATCAGTATCTTGGGGCCTTTTGTGATCTTATTTAGAATTTCTTGAGTCAAGTTGTATCATTGCTTCTAAGGGTGCAGAAATAGAGAGCATGGAGAATAGAGAAGGGCCGTGCAGTCAAAGGACCTGGGTTCAAATACATGCTCTCTTAGTTTTTTTTTTCCTTCATAAAAGAATCTTAGAGTAGGAAGGCATGTTAGAGACCATCAGGTCCAGAGAGTGGACCTTTTCTTGTCATGGACACCTTTGGCAGTCTGATGAATTCAGCCTTTGGATCCCTTCTCCAAATAAGGGTTTTTATATGCATAAAATAGAATACATGGGATTACAAAGGAAAATAACGCTATTGAAATACAGTAACCAAGAATCAAGAAAACATTGTATACAGTAACAGCAATATTGTTTTAAGCATGACTTTGAGCAAATAAATTATTTTGTCTGTTATATATACCCAAATCAACTTTAAAGGACATACGAAGAAAGATTCTATCTGCATCCAAAGAAAGAACTGATAAATAGAAATATGTATGGAATAATTTTACATATATATATATACATACACATATATATCTCTTTGTGTCTAATGATAGCCATCTTTAGGGCAGAGGGGGAAGGGAAGCAAAAAAAAAGAAATTTATGTGATAATTTTGTTGTGTATTTGAGAGGAATAATAGCATAGTAGATTGACAGTTTCATGTAAATCATCTTTTTGTCATACTATTGTACTAAAATAGTACTCTTGTACTATTTTATGGAAATATTTGTTTTATTCCATAAATTTTTATTAATTATTTATTAATTAAAATTAAATTAATTAAATTAAATTTAGAAAATTAAAATTTTTCTTTAAAGGGGGAAAAAACAAAAAAATACATTAAGCAAAGAAAAGAAAAAGTTCAAAGCTCCCAGACTAAGAACTCCTGATGTAGTCTACTGTGCCCCCTGTACCACCTAGTTACCTCCAGCCCACTCCTGGCATGGAATCCCTCTACAATATCCATGACATTCAGCTTCCACTTGAAGACCTCCTGTGATGGAGGTATCTTAATTAGGAAGCTTTTCTTTACATTAACCCTTAGATTTCCTTCTCTCTAAGTACCACGTTTGACTCCTGATTCTGCCTTCCAGAGCCGGATAGAACAAGTCAAATCTTTTGTCCCCAGGGCAGCCCTTCAAAAACTTGAAGACACCCACCATATGCCCCAAGTCTTCTCTTCTCATGGATGAACACACCAAGTTCCTTGAACAAATACAAAGTGGGCCTGAACACTGTAATTTTAAGTCTCCCCAGGCTACCATCTTTCCCTGACCCACTTTAATTTGTCAAGATCATTCCTTGAATGTGATGCCTAGAGCTAAACACAGTATTATCTGTATTGTCTGTATTGACTTGTTTGATCCTCAGTTACAGCTAATGTCATTTCTAGTTCTGACTCCTATGAAATGTAGCAGTCTTTTCTCAGTTTTTGCCCTGTAAATTAAAATGAGTATTAGTGGATTCAATATGTTCTCTTTCCTGGTTCTCCATTCTGTTCCACTGATCTGTTTGTCTATTTTTTTCTAGTTCTAGTTTATTTTTGTTATTATGGCTTTATAATACATTTTAAAAAGTTTAAACATATGGAATAAAACAAACATTTCTATAACATAATAGAAAAATGATTGCACATGAAACTGCAAATCTATTATGTACAACTTACTGTTTTTTTACGTACATAGAATAAACTTATGATGTAATTTTTTTCCTTTTTTCTCCCTCTCCCTACCAATCTCAATCCACACACCCCTCCAAAAGTCCCTCCTCCATCCTCTGCCTTCCACCCTCCCAAATCCCAATCTACACACCCCACCCTGTCCCCCAGTTTTCTCACCTTTCTATACATTCAGAAGGCTTCTACACCCTTCCAGATGTACATGTTGTTTCCTCTTCAACCCAGATGACAGTAAGGTTCTAATATTACCAACATTACAATATTCCAATATTATAATACATTTTGAAATTTGATGGTATGTATCTCTTTTCTATTTTAGACATGTTGAGTTTCAAAGGCCTAAGAGACACATAACTGAAATCTCCAGAAGATAATGTGGTATTGGGTCTCAGGAGACAGATAAAAGATGACTACAGAGATCTGGGAGCCAACTACCTGTAGTTGAAAATCAAACCTTTTGGCGATGATGAGATCATCAAGACAGTACAGCTAGAGTCCTGGAGAATATTGATATAACATGAGAAGAGCATAGATAGTGGGATGGAAAGCAATGGAAAAATCAGTCACACTGGTAGGAAAAGCACTAGGAAAGAGACAAGGGAGCAGAGAATCCCTAGGAGGAGGGGTTGGTCAGCGGCATGGGATTCAAATTCCCATTCTCTGACTCTAAAACCAGAGCTGTCTCCTCTGTGCCATGCTAGAATTGCAGTAGCTCAAAAAGAAACATGAGATGTGCATATTTAGAGAATCCACCCCAAATGTTCACATGGACTATTTGTACCTGACATGTGGTAGAACATTCCGAGCTCGTATTGGTCTAATCAGCCACAGATGGACACACTGCACCTTGACTCCAACATGGTGATGTCATTTTGGTCCTCTTCAATAACGAAGGACAACAGCCAACCAATCAACCATATATATATATGACATCTATGTATATCATCTGTATGTTTTATATGATATATATGTATATTAGATGCATCTATCTATATCCTATATATATGCAAGTGACGCGCATGCGCGATGCCTATGATATATTGTGTATATATGTATATGCATCTATTTATGTATTATACATCATAATATGATATGTATATGTGATTATTATGTATGTGATATATATATATATTATATGCAGAAAAAATACACCATAATTAGGAAGGGAGAGTACTACAAGTTGGGGTGGGTAGGGATAAGGAAGGGCATCATTTAGAAGTTAATGTATACAGTGCATTTTGGATCAGGTGAGGGATTCAGTGAGACAGAAGTAAGGAGGGAGTGCTTGTTCTAGGTACAGGCAGTGGCCAGATTCAATGACGACAGAAAAGCAACAGAGGACCACAAAGCAGTTTGCTTGGTGATACCACCAAAGGGCATTGGCCGCAGCAGCATTAGACATGTGAATTGCCCCATCTCTGCATGTGTTCCCAGCTCTAAGGATTCTTTCTGTATGTGCCTTGGTCACATGAGTCTCCTCTTCAATGGCGGTATGCAGTAGCCAGTGAGAAAGTATACTGCTGTGTATGTGAAGACTCTTTGGGGACATCATTCTGCTCTGCTGTTTGTTGCCTTTTGCTGTGATCCAATATCTCCTCTTGTAAAAGAAATGCGTTGGTGGATACTGGTGAGCTATAATTGAGATTTTAACCAATTGAGATTGGCTAAAGAGAGAGAGAGAGAGAGAGAGAGAGAGAGAGAGAGAGAGAGAGAGATTGGCTGCTGAGCCACCGAGTGCTTTGAATTTGGATTTGTCTGGGAGTCAGATATGGTGAGAGGAAATACCCAGATACTGCATATTTTATATCATTTGCTCCTCATGACCACCCTGCTAATGGTAGTTCATATAATAGTATGTAGGAAAATGATGCTTATAAAGTGCAGGTGATTTTTACAAGGTTCTATAGCTATTTAAATGATGGAGATGACTAGAACTGAGGTCTTGTGATGCGACGTTCCATATTCTTTCCACCACATCATCACAAGACTAGAGTAGTTAAGGATGGCTTCATGGAAGATATGAGACCTGGACTGGACCTTCATGAGTGGGTAGGATTTGGAGATGTGGAGGGAAACAGGAAAGATTTCAGGAAGGGCAGCATGATGAACAACACCATCAATTCAAAGAGATGTGAATAAAAGCCCTCTAGCTTTCATTTTCTCATATAAACAGGAAAAACCACAGTGCAGAATAGCTGTGGACAAAACCAGAGGTTTTGAACTTTGAGCTTGGCAAAGCCTTGTTGGTCATGCTTTTGTTTGAGAGTGGGAATGATTATGTGGAGTCCTTCTCATCCAAGGATCACTACTTATGATCGTACCATTCTACTTCTGTCTACTGATAGTAGTCATCACAACTGGAAAAGCCTTTCCACAATACAAATAACTTTAAAAGGAGAGTATGGGAGTGGTGCTGATGGAATTTTCCTTAAATCCTAAATACCAGAGGACTAATGTGTATGTAAGTTCAAAATAGAGAAAGAAACATGAGATTAGATTCATCACTTTCAGTATAGAATTCAGAATATTGAGAGAGAAATAACTATAAGCTTTGTTGTCAGTTAGGGCGGAAGGTTATTCAAGGGATTATAGGGTATTCAGAGAAATGTGGTAGAAGATTATAAATAATATCTCTTCATAAAACAGCAAAGAACTGTGAAAGAAAAAAAAAACCAAGGTTAAAGAAAGCTGTGCAAGAAACCAATTGAAGCAGTCATTTTAATGACCTTATAGATAAAATGAGGAGGAAAATGAATAGAACAAGAGTGAGAGATAGAATAGTTCTTTCCATTGAGATGCTTTTTTTTCTTTTCCTTTTTCCCTGATCACTTTGGGAAACAGACCCAATAGTGCTATTGCTGGATTAAAGGGTACACACAGTTTTATAACTCTGGGCATAATTCCAGATTGCTCTCCAAAATGGTTGGATCAGTTCACAGTTCTACCAACAGGGTATTAGTGTCCCAAGAACTTGGAAAATGCCCTGTTCACATTGAGTACATCCCCTGTGGTGAACTTATGCAAGACCATGGATACAAATAGCATGTAGAATGTACAGGCATGTAGATAATGACCACATTAATGGGATAGGAGTCCCATTAAAGTGTTAGAGAATAATCTAGTGGGAGTGGAGTGACGTGCCTCCTGGGTTGTTGTTTTTTTTAATTTAATTTTTTTTGGTTACCTTTAAGGTCTGAACAGTCTCCCTCCCTTTTTCCCCACCCTGCACTAGAGAAGGCCACCATTTGATGCAGATTTATAAACATATGTAAAACCATATTATGCGTACTTCTATTTATCAGTTCTTTCTTTGGAGGTGGGATAGTATCTTTCTTCATAGGTTCTTTATAGTTGATTTGAGCATTTATAGTACTCAGAATAACTTGGTTGTTCACAATTATCCTTCAAACAATATTGTTGTTGCTGTATACAACATTCTCTCATTTTACTTTTCATTATTTCATGCAAGTCTTTGGATGTTTTTCCAGAATCAACCAGGTCATCATTTATTACAGAACAGTGATATTCCATCACAGTCATATACCACCACTTGTTTAGCCATTCCCCAAGTGATGGGGTTCCCTTCAATTTCCAGTTCTTTGCCACAACGAAGAAAACTTGTACAAACATTTTAGAAAATACAGGTTCTTTTTCTATTCCCTGATCACCTTGGGAAACAGACCCAATAGTGGTATTGCTGGATCAAAGGGTACACACAGTTTTATAACTCTTTGGACATAATTCCAGATTGCTTTCCAAAATGGTTGAATCAGTTCACAGTTCTATCAACAGTGTGTTTAGTGTCTCAATTTTTCCACCTCCTGTCCAACATTTGTCAATTTTTCCTTCTATCATTTTAGCCAATCTGATAGGTGTAAGATGTTATCTCAAAGTTGTTTTAATTTGCATTTCTCTAATCAATAATGATTTAGAGTATTTTATATGACTATATATAGTTTTGATTTCTTTATAGAAAAATTGCCTGTTCATATCCTTTTCTCAACTGGGAAATGACTCATATTCTTATAAGTTTGACAAAGTTCTCTATATTTGAGATATGAGAACTTTCTCTGAGAAATTGTCCATAATCTCCCCCCAACCCAGTTTTCTGCTTTCCTTCTAACCTTGTCTACAAAAGTTTTATTTGTAAAAAACCTTTTTAATTTAATGTAATCAAGATTATTCATTTTACATCTCACAATGCTCTCTATCTCTTGTTTACTCATAAATTCTTCTCCTATCCATAAGTCTTACAGGCAGTGTGTTCCATGTTCTTCTAGTTTTCTTATGATATCTCTCTTTATATCTAGGTCATGTATCCATTTTGACCATACCTTGTTAAATGGTGTAAAATATTGATCTATACCCAATTTTTGCCAGACTGCTTTCTAATTTTCCCAATAGTTTTTTTTAATCAAATAGTGTATTCTTATCCTAAAAGCTTAAATCTTTATCAAACACAAGGTTACTATAATAATTAACTACTGAGTGTTGTATGTCTACTCTATTCCACTGATCCACCTTTCTATTTCTTAGACAGTAACAGATAGTTCTGATAATTACTGACATAATATATTTTAATATCTGGTACTGCTAAGCCTCCTTCCTTTATATTTTTTCCATTAGTTCCTTTGATATTTTTAACCTTTTGTTCTTCCAAATGAGCTTTATTATTATTTTCCCTAGTGCAATAAAATATTTTTTTTGATAATTTAATTGAGATGGCATTGAATAAGTAGATTAGTTTAGGTAGAATTGATATTTTTATTGTTTTGGCTCTGCCCCCACACAAACAATTAATATTTCTCCAATTATTTAAATCTGACTTTATATAAAAAGTATTTTATAATTATGTTCACATAGTTCCTGGGTTTGTTGTGGAAGGTATATTCCCAGGTATTTTATATGGCCTATAGTTATTTTAAATGAGGTATCTCTTACTGTCTCTTGCAGTGTTTTATTGGTAATACATAGAAATGCTGATGATTTATGTGGGTTTATTTTATATCTAGATTTTTTTTTTGGTCATAACTTTCAGGTAGTCCAGCAATTCTTATATTGTCTCTCCTTGATCTCTTCTCCAGGTCAATTGTTTTTCTAATGAAGTGTTTCACACTCTCTTCTATTTTTTCATTTTTTAAATTTTGTTTTATTATCTCTTGATGCCGTATGAAGTCATTAGCTTCTTCTTGCCCAATTCTAATTTTTAAGGAGTTATTTTCTTCCACAAATTTTTGCACCTCTTTTTCTAATTGGTTGACTTTCTTTTCATAATTTTAATTTCTTGCCTTACTCTTATTTTTTCCCCTATTTTTTTCTCCTTTCTTATTTGATTTTTAAAATTCTTTTTTAGCTCTTCCAAAAACTCTTGTTGGGCTTGTGATCATTTTGCTTTTTTCTTTGAGATAGAAATAGCTATTTTAATTTCACTATCTTCTTCTGAGTTTGAACCCAGATCTTCTCTATTACCATAGTAGCTATATATGGTTGGGTTCTTTCTCTTTTGCTTACTCATTTTTTTTTTTTAGTAGCTTATTTCTTGTGTTTTCACTTTGTGTTGAAGTCAGGCTCTAGTTCTGGGGTGGGGGGATAATATCTCAGGCTTTAGGTTTTTTGTGTTGTTGTTTTTTGAGCTCTACCCAGGAGCCTGACTTCAGGTATTCCTTTCTGTCCCTGAGCCATGACCAGAGAGCCCCCAGCATCACTGTCAATGCTGTTACTCTCTGCTGTCCCTCCTGCCTCGGGAAGCTTCAGGTCACCTCTGTGTCCTGGAACCAAAACCATGGAATCTGTCTCCAGTAAGGGCCCACAGTCAGCAGGGTTCCCGCCCTCTGTGACCACACTCACCAGCATGTGCTTGCTTCTCCTCACCCATAGCCACAGCCCAGGACTGTGTCAGGTCAGCACACCTGGGCCTGGTGTCCAGCACTGATGGAGGGCCCTGCAATCTTTCCCTGATCAGCCCTCTTACCCCTACGCTGCTCATAAGGTGAAAGTTCCTGAAACTGAGACTGGGGCCCAACACAGCTGCCCCCAGGGCTTATTCTTTGTTGATTCAGAGGTATCTGCCCAGAGGTATTTGCATTTTGATCAGGTCAAACCACCGCCATGGGAGATAGGGTCTTTCCTAATATCCTTCCAAAGACAAGTGCTTTCCTCCAACTTTTAATTATTTCTGCTACTCAACTTACTATGAGCCTCCTAGGCAAAAGAGGTTAAGCATTTTGCCGAGGTCACACGGCTAGGCTGGATTTGAATTCATGTCTTCCTTATTATGCTACCATTTACGTTTAGGTCATGTCCATTTAGAGTTTATTATAGTACATGGTATAACATGTTTGTCTGAACCAGTTTTCTTGCCAAACTGCTTTCTAGTTTTCTCAGCAGTTCTTGTCAAATAAGAAGTCTTTCTTACTCATTTGTCTTTTTTTTTTTAACATTGGGCCTTTGGGTTATCTATTTTGTTCCATAGATCTACTCTTCTTCTTTCTTTCTGTATTTTAAACTCATACCAAATAATTTTGATGATTTTACATTTATAATATAGCTCTGTTAATGCTATACCCTGTCATTTCAATTTTTTACTTTGAGAGTTCTGAACTTTGTTTTCTTCCAAGCAAATTTTGTTATTTTGTGTAATCCTAAAAAGGAAACTTTGGGTAGTTTTATTTTTATAAATTGGTTTAGGTGAATATTTTTATTATATTGATATCACTCAACCCTGAATAATAAATAGCTATTCAATTATTAAAATCTTCCTTTATGTAAAGAGTTTTTTTATATAGTGTATTTAAATAAGTCCTAAATGTGTGTATTTATTGTTATTTTAAATGATATTTTTCTTCATATTCTTCTGTTTTTTGTTAGTATTGTAGATGTAGGCTAATGATTTTTGTGAATTTATTTTGTATTTTTCCACTTCATTGAAGCTATTAATCATCCCAAATAGTTTCTTCACTGATTCTCAGGAATTGTCTAAGTAAATAATCATGTTCTAGGAAAACAGGAGTAATTTTGTCTCCATTTTGCTGATGCTTATACTTTTAACATAAGTGAGGCACAACCATTTGATACAGTGGAAAGAAAACTGGCTTTATAGTAAGAAGACCTACATTTCAATCCCACCTTTAATGTTTGCTATCTGTGTGACCCTGGGCAAGTCACCTTATCTCTATGGACCTAGCTTTTTTCATTTGTAAAAAAAAAAAAAAGAAAGAAAGAAAAAAAGAGGGGTGTTATATAGATGTGAGACTTCTAAGTAACCTGTTTTGTTTGGCCAACTTGATTTCTTGATCCTGAGACATAAGTTCAACCATAATTCTCATGCTCCTTTGTGCATATTTTCTCATGAAGGTCATAGAGCATTAGAATTATATGTTGACATGGTTTGGGTATTTTTTAAAATTAATCTCCTCATTGAATTTTTCTACCTCTTCACCCTCTAGTACCAATGTGGTCCTATGTGTACACATATTCCTGCCCCTTCACTTCCCTTTAACTTTCCAGCATCTTTTTTTTTTTGTGTTGTCTTCCTTTATTAGATTGTAAGTTCCTTGAGGTCAGGGACTTTCTTTTTTCTTATTTGTATCCCCAGTGTTTAGTGCAGTGCCTGATACATAGTAGGTAGTTAATAAATAATACTTGTTTATTAAATTAAATTTAATCTTCAGGATGGTCATTTTGGTAAGGTCCATCATGATCACTGCTAGATCACTGCGTCGTATGAAATGATACCACTGTGCACACATGAATCCAGTTTCACCAATTCCTTTCTTTCCCTCTCCAGGAAGAACCCATGAGCCATTCTTCCATTTATCTTCAAGTTTCTTTTTTCATGTCTTAATATCAACAGTTCATGTGGATGAATTCTCCTAAAAACATAACAGTTCATTGGACATCCAAAAGTGATGTGAAATAGAGACAATTAATGAATTTGCATCTTTTTTTTTTTTGCAAATTCTTCTTAGGGTAAGGTGGGCTCTGAAGGGAGGTTTAAATTATCATTGATATTTGTAAAAGACTTTAACCTCTTTTATTTATCCTATATTAGCCTGGTAAACTAAGGTAGGGTGTCTTCTTCTAGTTCCATAGGCAGGGAAACTGAAGTATGGACTCATCAAGTGACTAATCCAGGGGTGGGGAACCTGTGGCCCTGAGGCCACAGGTGGCCTTCTAAGTCCTTGGGTGCGGCCTTTTGACTGAGTCTGAGTTTTACAGAGCAAATCCTTTTATTAAGGGGATTTGTTCTATGAAGTATGGATTCGGTCAAAGGGCCACACTTGAGGACCTAGAGGGCCACATGTGGCCTCAAGGCCACAGGTTCCCCACTCCTAGTTGAATGTTCTATAGCATGTTTGTGACCAAAGTTAGACTAAAAGCATCTCCTTTCATTCCCAGCATAAGGTCCTTTCCACTATATCATGTTGACTGTCTTCACTGTGAAAGTGGTCTGGATTGTCTAAAAATGCAACGATTAATTTGTAGCACCCTTTGTCCCCATTTTGACCCTTACACTGTAGGAATGGAAGGAGATTGGATAGGGTAGAGTGCCATTTGAAAAATTTTCCCTTTGCCACAGAAATGCATGAAGCAACATGTTCATCACCTAGTAGCCAACTCTGCTCTGGTTGTACAATGCCCTCCCTTCTTACTTTTGACTCTAGGAATACCCGCTTTCCTTCAAAATTTAGCTCATTTTAACTTCTATAGCAAGCCTTTCTTGATCTCCCTAGCAGCTAGTATCCTCCCTCTCAAAGTAACTTATATTCATTTTGTATATATATTCTCTATACAAGATGTCCCCCAAAGTCTTAATTTCAAGACTAAAAAGCTTTCAACTGCACTAAAACTTTTGGGACTCCATGTATATTTATATTTGTACATGTTGTCTCCCCTATGAAAATATAAATTCTTTGAGTGACTGTTTCATTTTTTATTTTTGAATGTCCTAGCACAATATCTGGTATATAATAGGCATTTAATAATTGCTCATTGGTCATGTTGATTGATTTGTCCCAGGCTTATTATCTAGGTTGGCTCTAGGACAGTCTATCACTGGAAACTGATTCTCATTTTAACAAAAATATTAGAGGTAGGGACTGAATCTGCGATTTCATTTACATAGGGGACTCCTAGATGAAGAAAGGTTGACATCTTCTTTGCAAATCAGAGTCTTAAAGAGTTGCCTAGAGCATTGAGAGTGCTTGGTGATTTTCCCAGGTTCACATAGCCTATATGGGTCACAGGTAGGACTGGAACTCAGGTCTTCTTGGTCCCAAGATCAGCTCTCCATCCAGTATGTAATAATGCCTCTCCAACAAAAATATTAAGATTGTTTGTGACACTGTTGTAAACCAAATGTAAGTGCAACTTTCTCACTGTCTTCAGGTTATATATAGTCAGATTCTTTTATAGGCTTGCTGGAAGAACACAGTATCTATAGCTTTATAAAAGTAGCAGTGATCCCTCTTTTTGTGATTCAATTTGGTGAGAATTTATATATTACAAATAAGATAGAAGTCTAACGTTTAAATCATGACTCCACAGTTTTACTAGCTCAAATGTAATTGTTTGCAATTCAGTGGATAATTGGAATTAATCCAGGTCTTCCAGATGTTATGATACATTAATAGCTCATAATTAAGTTTCCACTTGTAGCATAGTTAGATGAATGCCAGCTTTCAAATTAGCATTTGCTATTTACATATCTGTTATTCAATTTACATTGATCTTGAAATTAAATATTCAGTTTATATTTATTTCACTAAGTGGACTTCTTGTTTGTATGCTTGTGGACTAATTGCTTCTTATTTGTTGAAATGACAAGTATTTCTTGTGCTGGGAATACTTGAATATTATGTGCCAGCAATGTGCAAACTTTGCATGTTTTTTGATGCTTAATTTGCATATATCGTTTTGTTAGGAAAGCAGGTGCAAAGAACTAGAGGGAGAGTAGTGCTTTTAATTAATGGCAGCTCTGTGGTCTTAGGATGAACTGATGCTTTGACAAAAAAATCACTAATTAATACTAGGGAAAAATTTTTGACTTTTTCTTTGGGTTTAGTTCATGAAAATATGAATCAGAATGGACAGGAAAAACCAATTAGTGTAAAAATGGTTTTCTTTCCTTCAAATGAAATTCCTAAGAAAATGAATGAAATTCTAATGGGGAAGAAAAGAAAGAATCAGTGTAAGATACCCAGCAAAACTGACAGTTATAGAAAAAGTAAGGTGAGAAATTGAGGCAATTAATGAATTTGCATAGTTTTTGCAAATTCTTCTCTTCAGGTAGAATGGGCTCTGGAGCAAGATTTAAATTATCCTTGGTATTTGTATAAGACGTTAACCCTTTTTATTTATTTCATATTAGCCTGGTAAAGTAAGGTAGAGATTCTTCTTCTAGTTCTAGAGGTGATAAAACTGAGGTACCAAGTCATCAAGTGACTAGTCAAATGTTTCATAGCACGTTTGTGACTGAAGTGAGACTAGAATGCATCTCCTTTCATTTCCAACAAAACTGATGTGGACAATAATACATTTATCCAGACCACTTTCACAGTGGGGATGGTCACCATGATGTAGTAGAAAGTTCTCTATACATTTTAGAAATGAGGCTTTTATCAAGGAAACTTGATATGATTTTAAAAAATATTACTTCATTATCTATGGTACCTTTTTAACAAAATGTAGTTTCTCTGATTATATCTTTTAATTAGGTATATTTCTGCCTTTACTTTGTCTAAGATCATGATTGCTATCTCTGCCTTTTTTACTTTAGCTGAGGTGTAATAGATTTAATTGCAGCCTGTTATTTTAACTTTGAGTGTGTCTATTTCAAATGTGTCTCTTGTAAACAACATATTATTGGGTGCTTAGTTTGTAATGCATTCTGCTATCCACTCTCATATGGCTGAGCTTATCCTATTCATATTCACAGCTATGATTACTAGTTGTGTATTTCCCTCTTTCCCATTTTCTTCTGTTTCTTCCTTTCTCACTTTTTTGATCCTATCCCTCCTCAAAGGTCTGTTTCGCTTCTGACAGCTGCCTCCTTTAATCTGCCCTCCTTTTATATCCTCTTTCCCCTATCCCCTTTCCCTCTTATTTCCCTATTGGGTAAGATAGATTTGCATATCCAACTGAGTATGTATATATATTCTTCCCTCTTTCAACCAATTCCAATGAAAGTGAGGTTCAAGCATTTCCCCTCCACTGCAAAAAATCTTCCTTGTGTGCCTTTTTTATGTGAGAAAATTTTCCTTGTTCTACTTCTTTCCTCTTTCTCTCAGTGCATCCTTCTTTCTCACCTTTTCATTTTTTTTACATTACCCCAGTATAATCAACTCACATCCATTCCCTTTGTCAATGTAGACTTTTTCTAACTGCCCTAATGATGAAGTTCTTAGGAGTTACATGTATCACTTTCCCATATACAAATGTAAACAGTTGCATTTTATTAAATCCTTTATGATTATACTCAGTTTTGCTAGGAGGGTTATTCTTGATTGTAATCCTAGATGCTTTTCCTTCCATAATATCATATTCTAAGCCCTCTGCTCCTTTAATGTGAAAGCTGCTAAATCTTGTGTGATTTTGACTGTGGCCCCATGATATCTGGATGGTTTCTTTCTAGCTGTTTGCAATGTTTTCTTCTTGACTGAGAGCTCTGAAATTTGGCTACACTATTCCTTAGGGCTTTTATTTTGGGCTCTCTTTTAGTAGGTGTTTGGTAGATTCTTTTCATTTCTATTTTGCTTTCTGACTCTAAAATATTGGGGCAGTTTTCTTTGTTAATTTCTTGAAATATGATTTTGAGGGTCTTTTTTTAATCATGGCTTTCAGAAGGTCTAAATTATCTCTCCTCAATCTATTTTTTCCAGGTCAGTTGTTTGTTTTTTTTTTTTTTAATGAGATTTTTTACATTTTCTTCTATCTTTTCATTCTTTTGACTTTGTTTTATTATTTCTTGACATCATTATCTTCCCCTTGCCCAATTCAAAATTTACATTTCTTTAGTGAGCTTTTGTACCTCTTTTTCCATTTGACCAATTCTGCTTTTTAAGGTGTTGTTTTTTTCAGTGATTTTTTTCTGCCTCTGTTAATATTAGGCCAATTGTATTTTTAAGGTGTTATTTTCTTCAGTATTTTTTGTCTCTTTTCTCAAGTTGTTAATTCTCTTTTCATAGTTTTCTTTCATCACTCTCATTTCTTTTCCCATTCTCCCCTTTACCATTCTTACTTCTTTCTTTAGCTCTTTCAGTAATTCTTGCTGGCCTTGTGTCCATTTAACATTTTTCTTTGAGGCTTTACTTGTAACTGTTTTCATGTTGTCTTCTGAATTTATGTCTTTGTCTTCACTGCCATTGTAGTAGCTTTTTATGGTCAAGTTCTTTTTGTTGTTGTTTTTTACTCATTTTTCATCCTATTTCTTGACTTTGAACTTTATATTAAAGTTGGGCTTTGCTCACTTGTGGATGGGGAGGCACTATTCCAAGTTTCAGGCTATTTCTTGTTGCCATTTTCATAGCTAGTTCTAGGGGTTTGCAAGTTTTTTGGTACTTCCAAGGTGGTATGATCTGGGGAGAGGTGTGATCACTGCTCTCCTGGTCTGTGCTCTTGTCTTCACTCAGGAAAGAATGCTGCACCCCTGAAGCTACAAGTACTTGCATTCCTCTTGACCCTGGAACTGTGACCAGGGGCCCTGCTCTCTTATTGGTGACCAAGTATTCTTCTTTACCCTGGAACTGTGACCAGGAACCCCTCCAACTACAAATACCAGTGCTCCTCGTGGTACTGTGACTGACCACAAGTGTTTCTCTCTACCCTGAAACTGTGACCCCAAAAGAGTTACCCATCAGCATCAGCTGCACCCAGGGCCAGCAAAGGGTCACTTGAAATATCTTTCTGACCAATTATCCAAGCTGCTTATCATGTCTGGGCTGAGAGCTCCTGAAACTGCTGCTACTGATGCTCCCACAGCCACCTCCAAGGCCCACGGCTGGTGGTACTCCTGGAGGGCTCCCGCTCTGGTGTCACAGACCTCGCCTGCCAACCTCCTAAGTTGTTTTAGGCTGGAAATATATCTCACCCTGACCTTTTGTTGGCTCTGCCACTCCAAGATTTGATTTGAGATATTATTTTAAAGTTGTTTGGAGGGGAATGTTGAGAGAGTTCAGCTGGGTTGCTGCGTCTTCTCCATCATCTTTGCCTCATGGTTTTGTAAACAAGTTTTATGACACATACCCCTTTCTAAAATGGGGAAAGCATATTGGCAATATGTGTGATTTATTTTTCTTTTGTTGCTAGAAATCTCTCACGCTTATGTGACACAAAAGTAGTAAGAGTCAATGGATCTACAGCCCCTTATGTACTTAATTGTTTCCCCACAGTAATCACTGTGAAATACTGTATAAAGAGCTGGTCTTGTAGTCAGGAAGACCTGGGTTCTGACACTTTTGAGCTGTGTGACCTTAGGCAAATCACTAAACCTCTCACATCTCTGGGCAAATCTCTAAGATTATAAATTGCAGAGGTGGTTTCAACCTATATCAGCAGAGGGTATCTCCTCATCCTGGAATTCCTTTACCAAGGAAATCACTGGTCTAAGCCCCATTCCTATTTTTCCTAGTTATCGGTTGGTCGTAATTGGAATTGGAAAGTTAAACTAAAAGGGGTTTGAGTGTTTATCTTGCCTCAGAAAGTCTCAGTCAGAAGTGATGATTGTATGGAGGATAACCCGACCCTGTGCTCATATGTTCTCTCCCCATTTCAGTCCCAGATTGAGACAAAAGTATTGCCCTGTAGGCACTGGAAGGGAGACTGCCTGGTGCCAGACTTTATATTCTTCAATAGCCCTGGCTTGGGACAAGAAGCTAAATACAGTATTATTATGAGGCTCCATACATTTCCCGAAGTCTGGAGTTTCTGTCTTGTAGGGCTTTCCCAAACTCAGGTCATACTGGCCCTGTCACTTTCCTTACATAGTCTCCTACTGGATGCCCATGGCTTCAGATCTCTATTCCTGGTGCAGCCTGACCCAAATTATAGCTTTTGTCTGGTTTCCTGGGATATTCATAGCCTGCCCCCTTCCTACCTTTCCAGTCTTCTTACACCTTACTCCCCTCCATGTACTCTTAAATCCAGCAAAACAGATCCCCTTGCTATTCCTTACACAAGACACTCTTATCTCCCTACTTCGTGCATTTTCACTTGCTGCCCCCAATCCCTGAAATTCTCTTCCTTCTCATACCCACCTCCTGACTTCCCTGAATTTCTTCAAATCCCAGCTAAAATTCCACTTTCTACATGAAGCCTGTTCTGATTCTGATCTTCCTTAATGCTAGTGACTTCTTTCTGTTAATTATCTCCAATTTATCATATATACATACATATATGTATATATATATATATATATATATATATGTCTTATTTGTACAAAGTTATTTATATATTGTCTCCCCCTGTAAGCCCCTGGAGAATAAGGACTATTTTTTGCCTTTTTCTGTATCCTCAGGGCTTTACAGAGTGTCTGATACATTTCTTTTTGTTACTATTTAGTTGTTTCAGTCATGTCTGACTCTTGTAACACCATTTTGGGATTTCCTTGATAAAGATACTAAAGTGGATTGATGTTTCCTTCTCCTGATCATTTTACAGATGAGGAAGCTGAGGCAAACAGGGTTAAGTGACTTGCCCAAAGTCACACAGTAAATGTCTGAGGACAGATTTGAACTCAGGAAAATGAGTCTTCCTGACTCCAGGCCTGGCACTCTATCCACTGTCACCTAGCTGCCCCAAGGTAAATATTTAATAAATACTTGTTGACTTGACTTGCCTTGCCTTAACACCTCATATACCCTTCCCAGCCCACTTTCTTGTACAGGCTGACTGAATATTAAAGCTAAGCACATCAGTGGGGGAAGGTGAACTGCTTGAAACAGGATTGTCACCCCTCTGGCGGGAACAAACCAAGGTATATATGGGATAAGTTGGAGATAACAGAGAGAAAGCAGTAGCATTGAGGAAGATTGAAAACGACTTCCTGTACAAAGCTGGATTTAAGCTGGGACTTGAAGGAAGCCGGAAAGCTGGAAGGTGGAGATGAGGAGGAATCAGTGGCAAGCAGTGAAAATGGACCATGTCGGAAGATGGAGTGTCTTGGGTGAGGAACAGCAAGGAGGTCTGTGGAATCATGGTTTGGGGAAGTAGGGACAGAAGCCACAGCCTGCAGTGCCTGGAGCGGCTCCATGGGCACAAAGAACTCTGACTTTAGACAGGCAGCCTAGTGCGTCCCCACACCCCGGGTCTCACTACCCTGGACAGGACTTCCTTTCACTTTCCCTTACAGGATGGCTTCTACTCCCAAAGTGGCCCTTGCTTCAGATCTGTGGTGTTCTCCTTTGGATCTGGTGTTTCCTATGACATTCCTCATTGTTAACAGGTGTTCCCTAAGGGAGGTAGGTTTGGCTAGCTGTTCTCCCTCTTAGTCAGATGTCCTGGATTCACACATCCACCAAGCTCCTTCAGCCATCCCACTCTGCTTAGCTGCTAGGCAGTTTGGTAGAGTGGAAAGAGTACTTGGGAGAGATGCACTTGGAGTAAGAGAACCAGAGTTCAAATCGTGCCTTGACTACTTCCTACCTATGGGACCTCTAGGAAATCATTCAGACTTTCTGGGCTTCAGTTTCTTCATCTATAAAACAATAGCATTGAACTAAATGGCTCTGATGTTCCTTCTAAATCCATAGTCCTTGCTACACAGCTCTGCTCTATCTTTTTTTGGACTTTTCTTCACTCTGATCCGGATCCAGATCTTCTAAGCCTTGCTATGTTCAGAAGGGAGTATGGTATGAGCATCACTTTCCCCTCTCCCTTATCATCTCCTCTCTGCCTCCTCCTTATAGGTATTGGGCTAGTGTTCTAAAATTTGAGGTAATTCAAGGGCAAAGATATCTCTATTTCTTTTTTATTTATTATCTTTTTGTCAGCCAGTTATGTCAAAGCAGTAAAGGTCTTTAGGCTAATGACAATGGCTATGATTTTTTCTGAGGAGTCAGTTTGGGCCAGAAACAGTTTTTGCTCCTGCCTTCACACATACCCCAATCTTCTAACAGGTTTAACTTCTTGTTCAGCACAACCTTCATTCCCTGGAGAGCTCAGTTTTCTCTGCCCTGGCAGTTTACATGAGCACACACAGAAGTGGTAGATCAGAGCTGCATGCCATGACAAGGCTAATTGCCCTCAGAAATCCTGAGTCTTTGGGATTATTCCTGAAGCAGGAAGATGAATCACAAGACAATTTATGCAAAGGATGGTGGCAGAG
Source organism: Vombatus ursinus (assembly GCF_900497805.2). Classification (NCBI taxonomy): domain Eukaryota; kingdom Metazoa; phylum Chordata; class Mammalia; order Diprotodontia; family Vombatidae; genus Vombatus; species Vombatus ursinus. The sequence continues at coordinate 7,329,856 of NW_020951478.1, forward strand.
TCAGGAGGTGATGCAATTTGGAAGCTGATGTTGAAAGTGATTGAGAATAAAAACCAGCTGCACCTGGTTGTCTTCTTTCACATCTGAACCTGTCTGTAATAGGAACCGGATTCCCTGTAGAAAACCTTCCTACCCCATCACCACTGGGATGGAGGAAGGCCTGTCTGTGCTCAGTTTGGCAGCTTTTTCATTACTTGCCATGCCGACAAGGTTATTAAAACAGAGTTGAAATGGCTTCGTAATTCACACTGGGAATGAGAGTGAGGAAAATGTAAACACCAGTGGGATCGACCGGGAATGCAATGGAGGCGTGAGATCCGTGGGATACTAGGGCTGATATTATAGGAGCTGCAGCATGATAGCACCTAGAGCAGTGTACTTAAAATGGAAATAAATGTTCTAAGATATGTAGCAAATCCTCTGGGATTACTTTCACAATTAGAACTTGCACTGGTAGCCTGGGTCCCAGAGGGGACCTCTTGTTTAAGACATTCTTTAGTTATTCCCTCCCAAAACTAAAATTCAGGAGCCTGCACTGTTATGCTTACTTAAAATGGTCATCCAGTAGATAAAATGAGGTCAAAACAAAGTCATTTACTAAGATGTTAAGGTAAAAACAGTAGCTAGAAAACATATCCCCCTCCCCCACTCCCTATAAACCTGAAACATAGCCTCCCACAAATACACACAGTGGAAAGAGAGAGGACATACACTAGTAGTGAAATATGCGTGTAGGAAGGGTGTGGTAAAGGCAACTCATGACTCTGATGCTGAAGGGCTCTGATGTCTTTCTCTTTTCCTATTATTGTCATGCTACTTCTCCCTGGGTGTTGCATCTCTGCTGCCTGGGTCACTCCCCAAGGTCTCAGGGCCTATTGTTGTCTACAGCTTAACTACCAAAGACCAGAGTTCATTGACTCCATAACTGAGTGTCTTTTCAGCTTCTGGGGCTCACTCTCCTCAGAGCTGTGATTCTCTCCATTCCCAGATGGTTGTAGTATCTCTTACTGGAGTAGTAGCCCCTCTGCAAGATGCCATGGTCTATGGGGTGTGGGGAAGAGAGAGAAATCCTCTTCCTTCACCCTGTTACCAGTGATGCCTGGTAGAGGCACAAGGGGAGGGCGTGATCTCCTATCAAGCACTTAATTCTTTCACTGTAGCTAATTTTCTGCCTCCCTGGATCACACTTCACCAAAAAATTCTTCTGTCTTAATTGTGTCAGGGCTGGCAAACTAACATTTTTTCTTTTTCTTTTCTTTTCTTTTTTTTTTCTTTTTTCTTTTTTTTTGCATCTTATGCAGACCATCAATTCTGCTTTCTAAATTATTTTGTTTTTGAACCATGAAGGAACAACCAGCTGGGATTCCATGCTCTTTTGAGAATCCAAAATTCTTTCCCTCCTCAGGTGTTGATCCCATTTTCCTTTGTCTTATAATTTTTATTCATGGATGTCTCAACCCATTTATCAGATCTGTAGACCATATTCCTTTCTGTTATTATTATCTTTCCAGTTGTTTTATCTGTTTTTGCTCAAGGTCATTTTTCTCTCTTAAGATTTTTGGTAATTTTGGTGTTTTTTTCCCCTTGTATTTACCTTTTGCTCACCATTTTGACCCCTAGATGAAACAGTGCAAGTGTCCTATTTGTCTTCTTATCATATCACTGATCTTGCCCTGCCCAGCCTCAGCCTTGGATAACTCCCATCACCTGCTTCCTTTGCTCCTATACACTTGCTGCTGAGTGAAGATGAAGAAAAAATTAAGAAGTTGTAATGACTAGGTCCACTACAAATGTATGTTATATATCCTCAACTGGGTGCTCATTGATATGCACAGAATGAACCCCCAAACTGGGTTTATTAACTATTCACTAAGTGTGGACTGGACTCCTCACCGTCTCTCACCATCCGTATCCAATCTGTTGATTTCACCTTTACAATCTCTTGAATTGAATATGCCCCCTTCTTTCCTGTGACACTGTCACCACTCAGGCCCTCATCATCTTGTACCTGGTGTATTGCCATAAACTGTTGGTGAGTTTCCTTGCCTCAGGTCTCTCCCCTCTCTATTCTGTCCTCCATCCAGCTGTCACAGTGATTTCACTAAAATATAGGTCTGACTAAACTACTTCTATACTCAATAAACGTCAGTGGCCATCTGTCACCTCTAGGATCAAATACAAAATGCTTATTTGGCATTCAAAGCCCTTTAATTCAAAAGCCCATTCCAGCTTTCCAGTCTTCTTCCATCTTACACCCCTTCCCACCCTCCTTCTATTCTGCATCCAGTGACAGTGATCACTTTGCTGTTCCCCAAATAAGATACTCCATTTCTGGGCTCTTGGCATTTTCACTGGCTATATTCCCTGCCTGGAATACTCTCCCTCCTCCTCCCTACATCCAGACTTCTTTGATTTTTCCTTCAAGTCCCAACTAAAATTTCTACAGGAAGCCTTTTTCAATTCTTCTTAATTCTAGTATCTTCCTTCTGTTGATTATTTTTCCTTTGTGTAGCTCATTGGTATAGAGTTGTTTGCATGTTATCTCTCCATTTAGACTATGAGTTCCTAGAGGGCAGGGACTGCCCATTGCCTCTCTTTGAATCCCTAATGCCAGCACAGTCATGGCACATAATAGGAGCTTAATAAATGCTTATTGATTTGCTGACTGACTTTCTGACTCCTTCACTTTTTCCCCATTTAATAGTACTTAATTTTTTTCAATTATGCATAAAGATCGTTTTCAACATTTTGAGTTCCAAATTTTTTTTCTCCCTCCTTCCCTTCCCTCTCCCTTCCCCAAGAGAGCATGCAATCTGACATAGGTTATACATGTACAATCATATTAAACATATTTCCACATTAGTCATGTTGTGAAAGAAGAATCAGAACAAAAGGGAAAAATCCTGAGAAAGAAGAGAAAGAGAAAATAATATGCTTCAATCTGCATTCAGACTCCATAGTTGTTTCTTTGGATGTGGACAGCATTTTCCATCATGCTGACTCCTTCACTTTTGATGGTGGTTGCACTGGGGTCTGGACCTCAAAGCTATTTCAGCCTCCTCCTACACTAGAGAATTTCATCTGCCCCAAGTAATTTTTTGGGGGGAACAGAACTGTCCTCCTATGGGTGCTAGTTCCCATTCCTTAGTCTGAAGTCTACACATACAAATTATCATGCCTGGTGCCCTGTCTCTACCTCCATCTGTTCTTCTGATCTCTGGCTGAGCACAGTTGGAGGACAACATACTGCCTTATTGTTGACCAAGGCAGCTTTTGGTTTCCTGAGCATGGCTAGAGAGGGGAGCAAAGTTGAATTCTGTCCCAAGCCTATGGATTTGCTTAAGTAATACTGTTAGAGGTAGTGGTAGTCAGTGTGGAAGGGCATACAAAGTGAGCACATATGGGATTAGGGATTAGCCTTCTTTGTTGTTAGTTTAATCATGTTGTTATCTTATTAGAGTTCTTACTGTCTTAGACTGTGGAGACAGATAAATCACTTCAGCTCATGCACATAATTCCCATTTTGGAGAAATTTGAGTGATTAAGAGGATCAGAGAAAAGGTCTAGTCCTCCATCTTCTTGTTCATGTTACTGGAAAGGGCAAGGTAGAATTTTAAGGGTTACCTAGAGCACAGGCAATCTTTGACCAGCCAGTGGTCAGCTGTTTTTGTTATTCCATCAAGGAAAGCTTTCTCCACTCTTCTTAAAGGGTAACAGAATGTAGACGTGTATTTGTACTTAATTTAATATATAGTTGTCTCTGTTTTCTGCCTTTTCTTTTTCCCCCTATTTCTTTCCCTTTCCCTCTTCCACTCCCTCCTTGTGGGATGATAGGTAGGAATCAATAGATCAGTGATACCTTGATCGCCTCTATCACCTTCCACCACAAGTATAGTTAATGCATGATGAAAGGGACACACTACAGATGGATTGATTCATCCATTGATGCCATTGATTTTCACCTTCAAGATTTTGAGATTGGATTTAATTATAGTAATTCTTTTTATCTAGGTAGCACAGTGGATCAGGTACTTGACCCAGTGAGGAAGTCCTATGGTTACATTCTGACTCATTTAACCTTTCTTTGTTCTAAATCTTCATATGTCTTCACATTTTTCTATTTCCTTTGTGTTTGTAATTCCTTATAGTGCAGGACTATTCCATTGTATTTATATATCACTTGATTCATTTAACCTTTTTTAGCCTCAGTTTCCTCATTGGTAAAATGGGTATAATAATAGCATCTACCCCACAGGGTTGTCATGAAAACCAAATGACATAATATATGTGGAGCACTTTGCAAACTATAAAGCCATATAAAAAGCTAGCTATTGTGATAATGCTGATGATAATCACCTTACTGCAGATTCATTACATTCATATAATTTACTTCATATGGCACAATTCCTTATTGCCATTAAGGTAGTTTTAGAGTGTACTGGTTTTATCTGGAATCTTCCATGTCCCTATCTTTACCAAAGTCTACTTGACTTCCTCTACATTATTGTAGTAATTATGCATGTTACTATTTTGGCTTTCCTTTCTTTGTTCTAAATCTTCATATGTCTTCACATTTTTCTGTTTCCTTTATATTTGTAATTCCTTATGGTGCAGGACTATTCCATTTTATTTATATATCACTTGATTCAGCTATTCCCAAGTCATTTAAAGTATTTTGTTCCCAGTTATTTGCTTCACACACACACACACACACACACACACACACTGCTTCTAGGAATATTTTTGTACACGTAGATGTTTTCTGTGATTCAATTGAACTGAATTCAACAAAAATGAATTAAGTGGCTTCTATGCGTCATGCACTTGTAAGGCCCTAGTGAAACAAAGACAAAATAATCTGCTTGGATATAATCACAGCACTGGGATCTCTGGGTCAGAAGATGAGATCAATTTAGTAACTTTTCTTAGGTAATTCCAAAATATTTTCCAGAGTACTTGAACCAATCCACAACTCTAGGGGCTTCTTCTTGACCCTCTTCTTTACTCTCTACCCCTCAAATATTCCCTGTTATTTATACCCTCTCCTTGTCTTTGCTCAGATAATTCCCTATTCCTGGACTATCCTTACTCCCCTTTTAAACCTACTGAATTCCTACCCATACTTTCAGGTCCACCCCCAATGCTACCTTTGTCATAAAGCCATCTTTAATCCCTTCCATTGAAAAATTATTTTCCATTCTCAACTCACATAAAACTTTGTTTTATACTTCTGAAAGACACTGAGCAAATAATTGTGCAAATTTGTCTATCTATCTTTCTCTCTCTCTCTCTCTCTCTCTCATCTATCAGTATCTATTTTTCCCTATCATCTCTCATCTCTTTCTATCTCTCTCTCACCTATCAATTGGCTGTCATCTATCTCTTTCTCTGTATTTAGCTGTTTCTATCTCATTCTCTATCATCTCTCATCTCTCTTTCTATTACCTATCATCTATCTATCTCACTATCTCTTTCTCTATCATCTCTGTACCCATTTTTCTTTCTATGTCTCATTCTCTATCATCTATAAGTCATCTATCACTTATCTTTATCTTTCTATCTCCATCTCTCTATCAATCATCTATCCATTCATCTATCTATCTATTTATCTATCTATCTATCTCTCTATCTGTCTATCTGTCAGTCTGTCTGTCAGTCTGTCTATGTATCCAAACTGTATTTTATCTCTACACTAGACTGTGAGTTCTGTTAGGGCAAGGATCATGTCTTAACTAAACTTTGAATGTCTTCTAGTACCTACATAGTGCTTTGCAAAAAGTGGGGACTTTATCCAGGCTTCTTGTACTTCATTGTGTGTATATGTATGTGTGTAGGAGGAGTTAGGGAATGGGATCACATTTTGTCCCATGTCTTAATTTGGGAATTAAGTAAACAGTACAGCTAAAGAAACCAAAAACCAACCAACTAGCAGAACTTCCAGACCTCTCATTTCCTGAAGATGAATCAGCATTTCTGAAGAAAATTTCATCCAAGAGGAAATTGAGTTCTTTGAAATGGTCACCAGGGTCACAGGATATGGAGAGGGGCTTGCCAATAAACATTAAATAAACAAAGATGAAAATGTCTTCAGTACAAAATCCCTTTTCCTTACCAAGAATGATATATTTTGAAACAAGATCCTGTAGTTGAGAGACCAAAATATCCTGCTTAGCTTCAATCAAAGCTGGAAATATAATGATGTCTCAGAAGGCAAAAAGTAACAAAGCCCACTTGATTTCCAGGATGATGACTGTCAGTGCTGTGGTCATCCTCCATCACCTCACTGGCAGCCACCAAGGGGTAACCTTACCATCACCACTATCCCTTCACTTCTGCTTTCTATGTCCCTTTTGTTATATTATCTTTCTACATTAGAATGTAAGCTCCTTGAGGGTAGGGGGATGGATATTTTTTGTTTGTACTAGTATCCCGTGGCACTTAGCACAAAGCCTGGTACAAAGTAAACATTTAATAACTGATCAGTTGCATAGAAGCAATAAAGTTAATCATACATTGTGTCACTTCATTGTTTATATTTGCAATAACACTATGAAGTAGGTAGCGGAAACATTATTACCTTCTCTTATTTTACAGAGGAAAAACAGAGAGATTAAGGTAACTGTGTACAGATTTAAAGTGTTGGATCTAGATCTCACTCTAAATCCAGTTTTCTTTCCATAATTAGAGACAACACTAAAAAAAGATAATCAACTATTTCATTAAATTATTGGAGGAGAAATACAATTTTATGACATTGAATTTTATGAAATTGTATAATAATGTAGCAATTCACCATCTTGAAGGTGGAGAGATGGATCAATTGATTTTTTGTTAACTCTTGTGTCTTAAGAGTCTGTATTTCTTTGCCAGCCTCAGTGACTAAAGATTCTCGGAGCTCAGTGACAGGAGGAAAAGGTCATTATATATAATAATGCATTTGGGAATAAGTAAAGGGGTTGTTCTATATAGTTCCTATCACTCCCTCTAGCTTTAACATTAATGTGTTGTTTTCTGAGGATTAATTATGTTGTTTTACGGCAATAATTTGTTGATTCTTGGCATTGTTTTCCATTTTTGACTACACTTTCATTTAAGGCTCAGTGTGACTGCGCCTGTTCCGTTGTGGGTTTGAATGCTCTTTGAAATGATTAACTCCCCTAACCAACAACTTCTGCAATATCTGTAACAGTCATAGAAGTATGTACTTTACAAGCTACAACTTTTGCATGTTTCCTCAGTGTAATACCTATTCTTGAAAACCACAGAATTAACAACTCTACAAAAAGCTTTAATGAAACATGTGGATATGACAGGAGATTCAGCACTCAACGCATAGAAAACTAACTAAAGTTGGGGAAACCAGCTCAATCCCATTTCATCTGGGCACAGCTAGATGCTCAGTCATCTCAGTGTCAGTAGAAGCCCACATGACATGACTATTGCTGTCACAAAATTAAATTATATTAAAAATGATTGCTTCTTCCAAGCAATTGCCATACTGCTATGAAGTACTATTTCCACTTCTTCATATAGCACATCAAGTACTGGGATGTTGGAGTCCGTATGTGATTATTTTGTCATCAGTATAAAAATAGGACCCTACAGAAACACTGTTCCACTTTTCATCTATTTATTTTGCTCCCAGTTTCATCTCTAAATGCTCCTGAAATCATCTGGCTTAGGTGGGTCTCACAGAAATTATTTCAGGATTCCTGTAGGCTCATTATCCTTCCCTCACTGCTTTTCACTCCTTCGTTATGTTACTTGGAATCATGCACCATTCTTCTTCAATATTATTTTGTGAATGTGTTTCTATTCTACACTGATGTTGCTTTTATCTGCCTTATCTCTCCCTTGGGCAAAGAGATGAAACATTTGCTTTCAGAAGCAGTTTCTGGTCTGTTTTGCTTTCTTTGTTATGACAACTATTTTATATTGGTCAAACTTCTACAAGTAATTATGGTGATCAGGGTTGATGCCTTTTCCTTTATCTACTTCTGACTGAAGGTGGGAGGCATCAGTAGCTTGTTCAAACAGGTCTGATTGGAGATGTACTAATTGTACATGGCACCTTCTAATCTTTATCCTTTCTTTTTTAATTAGCATTTATTTTGACCTTTGTTCTAATTAGTTGATGGTCTAATAATAAAGACAGCTGATTTGTAAATGATCTCCATGACAATATTCATTTACTGTTTATTAATACAAGGACAACTTCATTTTGTGCTGTTAATTGATATTCCATATGTCTAATGACTTCTGACCCTCTTCTTGAAGAAAACATTTATGTTATATAGAGATAACATTTCTAAGTAGTTAATAAGAATTTTCTTAATCCTGAATGATATTGTCCAGCATGGTTTGTTTGTTGTTTTTCTATTTCTGCTTTTGCTTTGAAATCAACTAGAATCAGGTCTATATACCAAAGATATCATAAAAAACAGGAAAAAGACCCACATGTATAAAAATATTTAAAGCAGCTTTTTTGTGGGGCCAAGAAATGGAAATAGAGGGGATGTCCATCAATTGGAGAATGGCTGAACAAATTGTGGTATATGAAAGTAATGGAATATTATTGTGCTATAATAAAGGCAGGCAGACGTGAAAGAAACCTGAAAAGACTTATATGAACTGTTGCTGAGTGAAATGAGCAGAACCAGGAGAACATTGTACACAGTAACAGCCACATTGTGCAATGACTGACTTTGATAGACTTAGCTCTTCTCAGCAAGGCATGGATCTAAGACATCTTCAAAAGACTCATGATGGAAAATATCCAGAGAAGGAACTCTGGAGTCTGAATGCAAATGGAAGCATACTGTTTGCTCTCCTTTTCCTTTGTTGTTTTGTTTTGCCTTTCTTTCTCGTAGTTTCTCCCATTAGTTCTAATTCTTCTTTACATCATGACTAATGTGAAAATATGTTTAATATGAATGTATAAGTAAAGACTATATCAGATTGCATACCATCTTGGGAAAGTGGGAGGAGAGGGAGAGGGAGAAAATTTAAAACTCAAAATCTTATGGAAGTGAATGTTAAAAACTAAAAATAAATAAATTATTAAAAAAAGAATAAAGAATGAATAACAAGAACAAATAAAAAAGCATATGATGGATGACTTGGCATAGAGACTCTTGCTAAATTCTTAATGGAATTTCTCTACTTCTTCGTCCTCTTCAACAGATGTTGGCCCATAAACTACAGTTACCTTTTTGATGCTCATTTGATTAACAATGATTTCTTCCTGATAGACACCCAAATGCCTCATAAAACTGTGTTTCTGATTGTCTTTGGGAACATAAGGAAGTCAGCTTAGCTGCTTTATTCACCTCTCCAAGGAGAACCTGTGAGCTCCCCTTCTGTCTTGATGTCTTTAGGATTCATTTATAGTGAGAATGTTAATGTAGCTCTGGTTCAGTTCATCCATTGATAAGGTGGCTTGTTGGTCACTGGCCAAGCAAGCATCTCACACTTAGAGTGCCAATTGTTAAATTGATGTTTGTAGTTGGTCTACAAACTATTTGATTTTTTGAAGTATCTATGCCATCTCTTCTACTACCTCACCACCACCCTAGAATCATAGCACCAAAGACTTGGAGCTAGGAGGAACCTTTGAGTCAATTGAGTATAATTTCAATAATTTTGCAAATTAGGAGACTGAGGCCCAGATAAGAAACATAACTTTCCTAGAGTCACAGTGGAAGAAGAGGCAGAAGTCACATCTGAACCCAGGTTCTGTAACTCCAGATCCAGTACTCTCACAGTGGAAGTGGAAGTATAACAGGCAGCTGGTACAGCGGATACAGTGCCGAGTTTAGAGTCAGGAAGGTTCAAGTTTTCAATCCAGCCTCAGACACTTATTAGCTGTGTTACCCTGGGTAAGTCATTTAACCTCAGTTTGCCAGTTTCCTCCCCTATAAAATGGAGAAAGTAATAGCACCTGTCTCACAAGTTTGTTGTAAAGATCAAATAAGATAACATATGTAAAAAAGTGTTTAGGATAGTGTCTGGCACACATCAGGTGCCACATAAATGTTTATTGCCTCCTTGCCTTCATTTGATGAGTTGTAATGGCCAAAAATTTCATTACTGGGTAGCCAACTGTAATGAGCCAGGCTGGTCTTAGATAGCAGATGCAAACAATAATAAAAACCTGGCTGTAGTGAAAAAAAGTCACAGAATTTGAGTTCAAATCCTGGCTCCACTGCTTACTGCCTATGTGATTTTGGGTAAGTCAGTAAATCTTGGCCTCAATTCCTCAACTCCAAAATGAAGGTATAGGACCAGATGGCTTCTCAGATCTCTTTCAGCTCTAGAGATATGATACTATAATCCCTTGAACTTAATAGAATTAGTCAAAGCTTATGTTCTAGTGATATAACTTTTGAGAACGATGGTCGTCTCCACACCTCACTAAAGCATTGGAACAGGAGGTTAACTATTATACCTACAAAGGGTGGAAGGGAATCAGGCTGCATGTAGTGTACAGACCTCTTTGTCCAATGACAAAGTTTCATGCTTCGCATAGTGGGGAGACACTTTCACTTTCCTTGGGCATTCAGCCAATAAGACTATGCCTATGGCAGCTGGGCTCTGTGTGTGTGTTTTGCACATAAATACATGTTTAATAGTAGCTATATAGAAATTTATAGGCTTCAAATGATTTAGAACTAGAAGTCTTCTAGTTCAGCTTTCTCATTTTGCAGATGAGGAAACTGAGGCTCAAGAAGAGAAAGTGATTTTCCCAAGGTCACTCCTCAAAAGAAAATCTTGGGTTTGAGTGCCAAATATTTTGCTTCAAATTTAATGCTCTTTTGATGTAGTTAATGATGGTTGATATTCAGCTCTTATTTCTTAGCAGAAACTTCAGAAATCTGGATGAAGGGTTTGCCATCAAATATGTGTCAGAGTTCTAATTTTCTTAAGCTGCAACTTTATTTACACATTCACGTACATAGCATATACAACTTTAGCAGCTATGCCTAGTGCTATTTTAAATTAATATCACAAAAATCATGTATAGTGAGCTTTTCTTTTCTTTTCATAGATTAGCAAAATAATTATTTGAGGAAGTACTGTGAGGAAGTTATGCTGGGAACAATAAGTGGAAACTGCAGATAGGCACATTGAAACTCAATGTAAGGAAGCACTGCCTAACAATTAGAACTGAGTTAAAATCAGATATTCTGGCCATCACTAGTGATGGTGAAGAAATGGCAATTTTCACAGAAACTCAGAATCTTCAAGTTAGAACAGATCAGTGTTGTTACCAGGTACTAGAAAGTCCAGAATTTTAAGAATACCTGGAAAGATCAAGACATAGTACATTTTTTTTAACCCATCAAGAAAATAGAAATAGTGGATTAATTTTTTTTATTTCAAAGTAAATATTTTTGTATCAATTGATGTTCCTGGACCTTCCAGTGCTAGTCCAACCTTTATCTAATCAAGAATATATTTTTGTAATATCTCCAACAAGTGCTCATACAGGTTCTACTCGAATCTTTCCAGTCAGAGGGAATCCATTTCCTTCTCAAGTAACCTGGCTCACTTTTGGAAAGATGGAATTATGGAACACTTTCTCTTGCATTGAATGGAAAGCTGTTCTTCCTGAAACTCTTCCTTTTACTCAGTTCTACCCTATGGGGCCAAGCAAAGCAAGTAGGGAGGCAACCTGGTATTAGGGGGAAAATATTGGCTCTAGAGTCAGAGGGCCTGGGTTCAAATCCCCATGTGACCCTGGTTCAGTCATTACATCTCCATTTGCCTCAGTTTCCTTAAGTGTAAGATAAGGATAACAATAGCACCTCATTGGCCTTTTTTAGGGTAAAATGTCATAACCTTTGTAAAGTGCTTAGCACACAATTGGCATTTACTAGACATTTGTTTCTTTCCCCTCTTAATCTCACTAGGCCTCCAGTTCCCTATCTGTAAAATGAGAGGGTGTGGCTGGATTGCTTTTGAAATCCTTTCCAGCTTTATTGCTATGATCCTATGATCCAAAATATAACCCCTCTTTTACACGAAAGTCCTTCAAATACTCAAAAACAGTTCTCATATCACTCTATGTCTTTTCTTCTCCAAGCTAAACATCTTAAGTGATTGGGTTTTTGTTTTTGTTTTTTGTTTTGTTTTGTTTGTTTTTGTAGTTTATTCTCATGTAGCATGGTTTTCAGGCCACTCACCATCCTGGCTGCCCTCTATGACCTTTCTAAAATAAGTTGTCAAGAGCTAAATATAATACTCTGAATGTATCTCTCTGGGGTGGGAGACGGATCTTGCGAGACTATCATTTCCATCATTCTGGAATCATGTTCTGTCATAAGTTTCTTCCTCCAATGAGGTCTGGAGAATCCCTTGTCAGGAAGGTAGGGTTAGGGTTAAGATTAGGGACAGGTTGGACCGTATCACCATGAAAGTCAATCTTGAGATTCTGTGAAATAGAAACAGCATTCAAGAAAATGGAGCTAAGACAATGAATTTGGCCAATCACTTAGTCTTTTTATTCTATCTCTTTATATTTGAGAAGGGGCAGACATGTTAAGGATCCTTGAAAAGATATATTTTTAGGTAGGCTAAGCATGCCCATGAAATCTTATATACAATGTTAATTTATTTCCATACTATTTTTCATAAACAATAAAAATTTATAAATCTTGCAAAGTCAGCCTAGTAATTTTTCATGTGAGCATTAACTCATGGGATCTAAATTAATGACACTTTACTGTATTTTTAAAAAATTCTTTATTTAAGTACTTAAATATAACTGTTGTAAATCCTTCAAAAACAAATGAGTAAAGAGCTATTGTTTATGGCTTTTTGCCTGGGATTATCCCTGCATAAGAGTTAATATAGTGACATAAAAATCTTGGCATTCATTACACATATCTGTACTACTTCTGAGTTAAAATTATACCTAGAAATTCTATGAAAAAAATGACCCACAGCAAATCCTTGGTAACTTAGCCCAATAACCCTAGATTAATGATCAGCCTGAAGGAACCTGAGGTCATTTTTCAAAATTCAACTAGAAATTTTTCATCCAATCTGAAACTTTCTAGATAATTGTTAAAAAAAAAAAGTTCAACTAACAAGCTTTTATTTTTTTTTCTCCCTCCTACTCATCCTCCTAGGTGATAATAATAGAAAAAATGATTAAATTTTGCTTTTCCACCGGTATACATAAGTTTTCCCCTTTTAATATTCAAATTCTAATATAGTGAGAAGCAGTTTGGTATGTGGGATAGAAACCCCCTGAGCCAGAAAGACCCAGGCTAGCGTTCTGTCTCTTACATACATTGTCTATGTGATCCTGGGTCATTCATTAAGCTTTCAGTATCTCAGTCAGCAGCTCTCACTATAAATTGCAGCGCATTTGGCAATCTGAATTGGGAGAGTTTCCTCACTAGGAGGATTCTATGCCACTGAAATCACAGGTATGGACCAATAAAGCATCTAATAAAGTGGTAGAAATTTAAATCTGAGAATGAGAAACAAATTTTGCAAAGGGTTCCTCCTCCAAGCGACCTCTCTCTGAAACCTACCTGCAAAGCCCTGTGGGGGAGGAATGCCCAGGTTTGGGGCATCCCTAAATATAAGGAGTTCTGCTTGGGCAGTAGTCCCATCACACCTAAGCTCTAACGTACAAGAAGCCTGCAAACTTCTAGGACAAAACAATGGACACACACGGGGAAGATCACACTCAAGGGGCAAAGGAAAGCTGTCAAGTGTGCTCACAATACCCTCTAGGTTGGGAAAAAAAAAGGAGTTTCTCTCAGGCTGATAATGATTCCCCCTTTAGCTGAAATAGAAGGGTACCCTGTGAAAGATACAGGTCAAGTCTCCACCATCACCGTAACTCAAAGTGATCTCTCAGTCCCTAAAGGACATAGCTTGTGAACCAAGAGGCTTTGGAATAACAATGTTCCCTAGACCCCAGACCTTCTTCCAGCCCAGTCCCTGCAGCCATCACTGAAGGGAGAAACCACTGTGGAAAAGGGGTTCACCTCCCTTACCACTAACAGCAATGGCCAGGTGCCACCAATAGGTAGATCAGCACAGGAGCTCGGGGAGAAACAGAAGGGAGAAAGGTAGGCTTTGCATCTGTTTTGCTTTGAGCTGTGCTTTGCTGTGAGTAGAGGCCTGGTGCTTATTGGGCAAAGCAGAATCCCCTGTGATTAGTCGCCAATAAACATTTTCAAATGGCCATTTCTTCTATCAGTTTTCATAGATTACAGTCAAATACAGTATATGGGCAGATGTTGTAGATTCTGTGAATATATTCAAGGAGATCAGCAGTTCACATATAGAGACTTGCTTTATTCTTTAACATATTCCATATTTTTTACAATTATTTATATTGTTGCATTCTCAATTATGTAAATACTTCAAGACTTCTAGGATCTAGTTCATCAGTATGAGTATTCCCTTTGTGCAAGTAAATTTTCGATCCCATCCATCCTTCGGTAGATATCTTTTATAACCTACTTTGGGTAGTAAAACAAAAATCATTGAGTCATATCTTCTTGTCCCTATAAACCATCAAAATGTTCCAGAAGTTTCCATATTCTGTTAAATAATAGATCAAAGAATCTATTCAGTCAGCATTAAAATGATAACATATAAAAGCCCCCCAGAATTCAAGACTACAAAAAGTAAAGAATTATAGATAGGAAAAATATCACAATCTCATGTCACAGTCTACCATGTGTGTTGAATGCAAAATCTCATGCAATATGACCCCACATCCTGATCTGGGATTGCACAAATATGATCACCAAAGACACTTTGTACAGGTTTCACTGGGTATCTACTCTAATAGCTCTAAAAAATTGGCATTTTCTGCATCTTTTTTTTCTTTTTATTGTTATAAACTTGACAAACATCAACAAACATAATTATTTCCACATATAAAGAACAGAAAAAGAAAGACTGTATGTAAAATCATAACTCTAAATTACAAGGAGATTTTTTAAAAGTGTGTGATAAATTAACACTGATGTGCTTGCTGTTGTCTTTTTGGATAGCTTTCAGCTCTCTTCTGTGAATTGCTATTATTATTATTTTATTTTATTTTATTTTTTTTGGTCAGGCAATCAGGGTTAAGTGACTTGCCCAGGGTCACACAGCTAGTAAGTGTCATGTGTCTGAGGCTGGATTTGAACTCAGGTCCTCCTGACTCCAAGGCCAGAGTTCTAGCCACTGCGCCACCTGGCTGCCCCTTCTGTGAATTATTTTAAATGTTTCATTTGTACTCTTCCTCCTTTTTAAAATTTTTGGGCATCACTATCACTGCCCTACTTCACCCCTCATTATTATCTCTCTCCCTCCCCACCCCACCCCCAAAGGAAAAGTCTTCTTTTGTAACTAATGAGTAGAGACTAGCTAAATAAATCCACAAATGGCCATGTCTGAACATGTTTGTCTCATTTAGCAGCTCTAGTCTATCAGCTTTCTGTCCCAACATGGAAAGCATGATCCATTGTCAGGCTTCTAGGGTTGTGGCTGGTGATTCTATTTATCAGAGTTCTTAAATCTTTCAGAGTTGTTTTCATTTAAAACATAGTAATTATGTAAATTGGTTCCTTGGTTCTACTCATTTCCCTATATCAGTTCGTATAAATCTTCTTAGGTTTCTCTGAATCTGTGCCTTTCATCATTTGTTCAACCTTTCCCAAGTTGATAAGAACTTCCTTTGTTTCCAATTTTTTGCTAAAACAAAAAAGACTGCTCTAAATACATTTGTACGTATAGGTTCTTTTCCTTTCTCTTTGATCTCTTTGGAGTATTTGCCTAACATTTGTTAGTGATGGGTCAAAGTATATTCACAGTTCTTCTATGGTTCCAAATTGCTTGTGAGAATGACTTATACTGACCAACTCACAGCTTTACCAATAGTGCATTGGTGTATCTGTCCTTTCACAGCCCCTGAAACAAGTTATTTTCCTTTTTTTGATCATCTTTGCCAATCTGATGGGTGATGTTGAACCTCAAAGTTCTTTTAATATGCATTTTCTTACTATTAGAGATTTGGAAAATTTCTTCATATGGCTGCTGATAGCTTGGATATTGTATTGGATCTGTGGGCACAGATTGGGAGTGGACCTGAAATAATGTCACTCTGACACTATAGTAGGATCTTGGATTCAGGCCACAGGTGAGTGATCAGGGCAAGGACTCAAAGATTCAAAGATTGTGGGTAATAAAAAAATACCTTTTTATTATCTTCCTTGACATTATAGCTCTTTTGTATCTCCATATACTTGTAAAAAATCATCTCATTTCATTCTATAAAGTATTTATTTTGCAGTTTGATGTAGCACTAAATCTTTAGGGTAATGGATAGTATTGACATCAAGGTAGTCAAGTATTATCATGACCCAGCTTTGACATGAGCACTGAATATTCTTCCAGGTATTTAAATGGTTCTTTATTTTTTAAGGACTCTGTTTTGTAATTGAATCTATGTAGGTACTGAGTGTGGTTTGGTAGATTGACTCTCAAATATTTTGTACATCTTGTCATTATTTTAAATGGTACTTCCTTTTCTATTATTGCCTCCTGCATTTTATTAGGACTGGTTAGAAATACTTTTGATTTTGTGAGGGACATATTTTTAGATCACAATTTTGCTAAAGCTATTAGTTGTCTCAATTAGTTTTTTGGCTAATTATCTAGGATTTTCTAAATAAGCAACCATGTCACCTGCAAATAGGGAAAGTTTTGTCTCCTCTGGCTTATTTTTATGCTTTTATTGTCTTATTATTGTTGTTAGCATCTGTGTATCAAATAATAATGAAAGGTGTGGGCATCTTTGCTTTACTGATGTATCCACTGAGAATGCTTCTAATGTTTTGCCTTTAGATACAGTGCTTGATTCTGGAGCTAGATTGACACTTTATTGTATTTTTGAAAAAAAAAACCTTCTTGGGCACATACTTTGTAGAGTATTTAGTGCAACAATAATTATATTTTTCAAAGGCATTTTACATATACATTGAAGTAATAATTTCATTTTGGATATAATTTTTCTAAATACTATTTCAATAGATTTTAAAATATTATAACATCCTTGTATACTAACTTGATCCCAGCATCATCTTTTCCCTAAGATTTTACTTACAATATTCACTAATAAAATTAGTTTGTCATTTTCTTTCTATGCTTTATCCTTCCATTGTTTGGGGGTTAGTACTCTTTGTCTCATGGAATTTGATAGATTACTTTCTTTCACAGTTTTTTTTTTATGGGTATAACTTGTTTTTTATAAGTTTGGCAGAATTTTCCTGTAAATATATCAAGACAAGAGTTTCCCCTATAGTAGTTTCTTTATACTTTCTTGTATTTCTTTTTCTCAGATTGGATCATTTAAGATCTTTATTTGGTGCTCTTTTAATCAAGGTTTTAATATTTTTAAGGTATACCTCTATTTCTTCTGTTTTCTCAGTTTTATTGTCACAAAATTGCATGTTATATTGTGATAATTTTAAAATCTTTTTTGAGTTTTGTTGTGATTTGACCTTGCCCATAGCTTGTTTTGTTGATTTGAGTTTCTGCCTTCTCATTTTTAATCAGGTTAGCTAAAGGTTTATTGGCAGCAGGTGGTGCAGAGGATAGAGTACCAGGCCCGGGGTCAGGAAGACTCCTCTTCCTGAAGTCAAATTAGGCCTCAGGCACACTTACTAGCTATGTAATCCTGGACAAGTCACTTAACCCTATTTGCCTCAGTTCCTCATCTGTAAAATGAGCTATAGAAGGAACTGGCAAACCACTCCAGTATCTTTGCCAAGATAATCCCAAATGGGGTCACAAAGAGTCGAACATGACTGAAATGACTGAACAACAACTACTATTTATTATTTTTGTTAGTCTTGTCAAAGAATTAGTTCTTAGTTTTGTTTATCAATTCCATAGTCTTTTTCACTTCCAATTTACGTATTTCTCTTCTAATTTTCAAGATTTCTTTTTTGGGGGTTATTTTCTTTTTGTTTGTTTTAGGGGATTCTAATTTTTCAAATATATACATATATATGTATTCATTCCATTAATTCTCTTCTTTTCTGTTTGTTAATATATGTTTTTAGGGATATGTTTTTTCCTTTGAGAACTGATTAAGCTGCATCCCAGAAATTTTGGTGTGTTAGCTCATTGACTTTCACATAATTATTGTTTCTATGATTCATTCTTTGAATCACTCATCATTTAGGATATCCTTATTGGGTCTCTATCAATAAAGTCTGTGTCTCTTGTTTGTGTTCCTTGAATTGATTGCTATTTTTTTCATGCTATGGTAAATATGTAAAGGATGTGTTTAGTATTTCTATTTTCTTTTTCTTTATCCATGCATTTGCAATTTTTTTTGTTTCCTAATGCTTTATCTTAGTGTCATGTCATACTGTGAAATATGTATATCCTTTAGTTGTACCATGTGGGAATTAAAATTGTCCAACCCACAATAAAAGAGACTGAGGCAGAGCTTTGAGCCAATGGTACTTTATTAAAGGGTCCATGGTCCCCTCTAATGAAGTGGTCCTCAGAACTTCCTCACTATCTGAGATACCCCCTTCTTCCAGAGCCTTATATTTTAAAAGGTTTCATACCAGATTTGATACCCAAACATTTTAAAGAGGCTGTGCAAAGTACAGAATCCCATTGGTTGATAGATCTTGCTTCATGGGCCAAAAAATGATGCATCAGCTAGAAATGGTATTTCTACCATTTCTACCAGCAGGAGCTTCTTAGGTTGGGCAAAGCATGGAGCATATCCACTAAGTTGTTATAAGATGGTCACCTGCTCACGCTGGAAAAGAGAGAATAGTCCAGAGGTACAAAAATAAGTTGGGGGACTTTATGTGTCATTGAGTCGCCTCTGCCACGCTGGGTTTGGTCACCATAACAAGGAAAAACAAGGGCAGAGAGCCTCTAGTTAGCTTCTTGTGATTAAGCAAATGAATTTACAATCTGCAGCTCACAGCTCTGGGGCTTAATATCCAGAACTTGTGATCACTATCCCTATGGAATCATAATAAATTGATTAATACTGGTAGGAATAGAGTAGAGGTCCAAATGAATTCTTTCTCACAGCCATTCATAAGGCACCAAAAGTGTTATGGCTCTAAGCAGTTTGTTCAATTCTACATTTTAATTTTTGTTTATCTTTCTGTAAGATTCTTCCATCTTTAAGATAGGAGTATTGAGGTCTTGCAATTCAATTAATTTTTGTTTGTGAACTTAGGTGCTATATAATTGGAAACAGAAAAGTTTAGTACTAATATTAATTTATTGTGTACAGTTTCTTTACACACCACATGTTTTCATTGTTGATTTCTGTTTACATTGTGACTCTTTTTCCCTGACAGCCTGATTACAACTCCAAGTTTATTTTGGCAGATTTCTTTTGTAACTTCTTGAAATTTGTTATATAATTTTTGTCTATTCATGGTTTTTAAGAAACTCAATATTCTTAAATTCTCTCTCCTCATCTTGTTTGCCAGGTCATTTGATTTTGTTGGTACAGATCTTATATTTTTAAAAATATTTTTTCAGTCTTTGATTTTGTTATATTTCTTATTGTCTCCTGAAGTCATTGAGTTCTGTTCATTCCATTCTCATTTTCAGAAACTCTATTATTTGGGCAAGATTTTTTAACCTTCTGTCCTCAGCTATTTATTATCCTTTAAACTCTTTACTTCAGCGTTCTTATTTCACTTATAATTTTGCTTTTAAACTCTTGGTTTATTTCTTCTAACTCCTCTTAAAGTGTTTGTCACCGAGCTATTTTTATTCCCTGAGGATCTACTTGTGTTATTGTGAAGTCACTTACTTCTGGGTTCAACTTTTTTATATTCCTTGACCTACAATATTTCTTTATTGTGTTTTGTTACTTCTTCTGCTTATTCATATCCAATCTTAGTTCTTGTTTTGGGACTTTGTGCCAGGGCCAGACTTTTGGATGGGACAGTCAGGATCTTGAATTCATGGGTTCTCACCATTGGCTTCCACCTTCCTTTGTGTATACACTTAGAACTCAGTCAAGTTTCAGTCCTGCCATCCTGGTTCAGAGAGATTCCTGGAGCCCTGTCCCAGTTCAAATTCATTGGACTTCTGAGCCCCAGGTAACAGAGGTATCAGGTACCCCTAAAGCTTCCCTGGTTAGATTGCTGGCAGACCACTGGTGTGTTTACTTGAGTTCATTCGGGCTTCCTTGGTGTAACCCTTTTGCCAGTGCCTCAAGATTTCTGTCTTTTTGTGTAGTCCTAGGATGGTTGAAAGAACTTACTGTGTTTTTTTTCTCTTTGAATTTCTTGATAATTGTTTGAACTGGTGATCTTTTTAGATTTTTGTTAGAGTATAAGTGTGAGATTGGGGTCCTCTAAGACCTTTCAAATTGCTATATTAACCAGAAGTTGATTTCCCATTTTTCCAGTTAGTACATTTAAAAAAAAGTTTAGTTGTTGCTTTAAAAATTAATTCTATTCAAATTTTAATTTTTAGTTGGTTAGATGAAGAAAATAATTGAATATAACTATTGAGTATAACAAAATAATTGAGTACAACATTCAATACATACTCACCTTAAAAAATTTAAAAATAAGTTCCTAGGTACACAGCTCAAAGAAATTGGCATGCATGCCTGTGATGATCACCATACCCATCCCACATCTTACTTCCATATCAAATCAAAAATATGATAAATGAGTCTGTCTTGATGTGCTAAGGAATGCATCTAGAATAAATGACCTGAGCAAAAGATGGTGACTTCTTAGAGATATATACCACACAAACTTTGTGTAGCCAAAGTAAAATTATGATAATGATAGAAATTATAAGCAAATAGCAAAGGAGGATTATGCCACTGGAAAGTCAGAAAGGAATGCACCCAGTTTCCAGCTAGGTGTTTTTCTCCTTTATTGGCAAGGGTTCTATTGACAAATATATGCAGGGGAGTGGGAAAGAGGGACAAAGAAAGAACTGAACTGCTGTTTTTGGACAGGAAAGGATGGAACAAAAATGTATAATCGAGAATTGAAACCTAATGTAATTTAAGAGATTAAAAAAAAACCACTTAAATATCTTTATTGAAGTCAAGTAATTGGCCCAAATGAGTGAAATCCTTGAATAGTAGAACTGGGCCTGAGCCACTAGTTAGTGATAATTGAAAGATTATAGAGAATAGTATTTGAGAGGGGCAAATATTTCTAGATTTTCAAAACAAAGAAGAGAATGAGATCTGCAAACTCTAGGCCAGTGAACTTCAGTTCAGGCACTGGGGAAATATTAAAGAAATAATTAATGAACTCCTAATGAACCTCTGTTGATCACTTCTCAGGTATATCATAGTTGGCACTCTTTTTCAGATGTGAGTTGGACGAAAGGGTTCTGGGAGTCCCTTTCATTTCTCAAATTTTGTGATTCTGTCATACTTTGCTGTCTTATTATTCCCATCCTGAAGACAGGAAATCTCGTTTGTTAGTGGATGCAACTGAAAAATCTTCAGGAAAAGTTATTGGGAGGGAGTCCTCATGTATGGAATAGGCTGATATTCTAGATCTGGGGGAAATTAGAGATTAAATTCTTCAATGCCAGAGGGTTAGACCTATGATGAATAAATTTTTATGTTAGGAAAGGAAACCTTACTTTCTCTAAGTTGAGATAAAAGTTTACCATTTTGTGGAGGGACTCTTCTAGTTCTTCCCATCTTTCTTTGATCTCTTTGAAGTATATGCCTACTAGTGGTATTGCTCGGCCAAGGGGTATGTACAGTGTAGTGACTTTGGGAGATATTGTTTCAAATTGCCTTCTCATATAACCAGATCAATTTATAGTTCTACCAACAATGCATTAACTTGCCTGCCTTCCTATATCCCCTCCAACAACAGTCATTGTTTGTTTCTATCATCTTTGTCCTGAAATATATTGAGTAGGGAGGTGACATGGTCAGACCCATAATTAAGGAGAATCATATTGCTGAACAGATGATGAAATGGAGTAGGAAGGGATTTGAGACAGGGCGACCAATGAGAAGCCTATTAGAGTTGTACAAGTGTGAGATGATAAGGATTAGTGGTTGTGGGAGTGGAGAGAAGAGGATGCATACAAGAGATATTGGGAAGGGAGGAGTAACAAGATTTGACAACGCATTCGATATATGGAAGGAATAAGAATGAGGAGTTGAGGATGATACTGAGGCTGTGAGCCTAGGTAATTGGGAGAATGGTGGTGCCTTTGGAGATGATAGGAAAGACGGGAAGGGGGAAAAGTTTCTTCGAAAGGGAGAGATAATGAGTTAGTTTTGGTATGTTGAGCTTGAGACCTTTACAGGGACATATTTTTTGAGATATCCAAAAGCTAATAGCTGATATGAGACAGGAGCTGGGGATAGAGAGGAGGACTAGAAATAACTATTTAGGAATCATCTGCATGGAGAAGATATTTGAATCTATAGTTATGAGATCACCAAACAAGACAATAGAGATGAAGAAGGCAAGCGCTACGAGGACAGACTCTCGGGGAATTGCTTCTTGGTAGTGGGGGAGAGGGTGGATGGCAATAGGGAAAACAGTAATATGCTAGTGCTAGCTGAGCCCTAACGTCCTGGACTTGGGCAGGAGATAGGATAACTAGATGGCATGACGCCTCTCTCCTACATGCCATTTGCTTAGGTGGTGGCATGTATCCAAGAATAAATCTAAGGTTAGTCTAAAGTCATCAGCTCAAACTCTGAAGATCCTTAAAGTTATCTCAGTGAAATGACCAGAATACCTGGAGGTCCTCTAGAGCAGGGCTTCTTAACTTTTTCCACTCATAACTCAGTTCCGCATTTCAGCAGCATTCATTGGCTTGGCGTTGCACTGCCCAAGGGTATGCATAGTGCAAAGTGTGCATGCTTTGTGTTCAGAATCAAGGCTGCAGTGAAGTTGTGTGATGCACCATGGGCAAGCGCTGCCAGAAACACCTTGAATTCATTATGTGTTTGATTTTCAATTAATTTTTAGTCGTTGCAGTTCAGAAACCTTTTACTGTTGCTGAATTTTTTGTGACCCCATATGGAGTAACGACCCACAGTTTAAGAAGTGCTGCTCTCAAGCACCCCAAAATTGGAATGTCTCATCTGGCCAAAATGCCATCCACTTTTTGAGTCTGTAGCCACATGAGTAAATACTATACAGTTTGAGGAAACTTTCTGGGACCATGTGTGGAAAACATTTGCTTCATAGACGTGACCTTAATGTTTTAGAATCAAGATAATAGTCAGCACTAAATAGGGGTTTATGAGTATTATGGAAAGAGGGAAGATAACCTTGACCCCAAATGATAGAAGGCTTGAAACTGAAGACAGGCTAGATAAGGAAAACATTTTGTTCATAGTTTATTTTAAGCTCTTGTTTTTAAGGTTTATATTTTAAAGATTAGAAAGTGACCAATGAATGTATAGTTCAGACTGATTAGAAGTAATGAGGATGGCTAGAATGAAATTTGAATGGAACATTAAATATTATTTTCAAAAAAACAATGCATCTGACCTCAGATTTTTTTTTCAGTTTGAGTTGATAAGGATGTGTCATCATGACGGACCTGTCATAAAAACAATAACCACAAATCAAAGATATCGATACTGTTATCATATCTTGCTCAAATTTTTTACAAAAGCCTTCTAACTCATTTCCCTGCTTTGAATCTCTCCGCAGTCCAGTCCATCCTCTAAAGAGCTGCCAAAGTGACTTTTCTTTAAGTATATATTTAACTCTGTCACTACCCTACTTAATACTCTTCAGTGGTCCCTATTGCATCTTATAATCAAATATAAATTCCCAAGTTTGACTTTTAAGTCCCTTTGAAACCCGGCGCCATGTTATCATTCCAGCTTCATTGGTCATGATTTCTTTTCTACTTTCTGTGATTTGAATGTGATTTGAATACTGTGATTTCTGATTCAGTGTTAGACTAGCTCCACAACATAGAGTGGGCACATTTTCATGGAGCCAGGTTATGAGGAAGTGGCTCCAGGGTCATCAGGCCGATGGGAAAATGCTCATTTGCCCCCTTGGGTAAGTCATACTATATTCCTATTTCATATCCTTTTTTCCTCAAGACAAAACAGAGGGTTTTTTCCCACATGCACTAGAATTCCAGTAGATTTTTTTAAAAGTTTTTTAATGTGAAGCTCAAGAACTTATTTTTTAATATTTAATAACTATTCTACTGTAATGATTTCCTTTATAATTCTATGTATTTTATTTTATTCATTTTAAAACTATTCTGAGAAGGGGGCCATAGGCTTCACAAACTGCCCAAGGGACCCAGGACACAAAAAAAAGGTTGAGTACTTCTATTATAGAAGGAACCAAATTTGAGATAAGCTCACTATCAATGCTTTCTCTGTCATCAGTGGGTTCTTGACCAGCACCCATCACTACATTGGTTTCAGCTTCATGGTCCCATTCCTTCAGCTCCAGGGTTGTCAAAGGCATTCTGATTGTTTCACTGTACTGTCCAGGCTTCAGAACAGTCCTGTTTCATTGCTGTGACCTTCCAGTAATTTAACATTAACCCTCTGATTACATCATGCCTGAGAAATTTGACCTTCCTGCCCCATTCCCTCCCCCCAGTCCCCAATCAGTTGGCAGTGGGAGGTTTGTTATGTCCATTAAATAAATATATAGCTACCCTTATAGGCAGGCAATGGAAAGACAGGGTATAATGGAGGTTAAACTATGATTAATGAATGTGTTTGTCTTTTGAGTCAAGACAAAATACCCGATATGAATATACTGTAAATCATAAACCAGAAGCGTATGAGAAACTATAGGTGATCCATTCCCTTGTGGTTACTACACCTGTATTGTCACCAGAAGGTGCCATTGCTATTCAGAGCAGTGGCATAAAGGGCAGACACTTTGGAAGACAATCTTTCCTCAGGAGTACATTGGCTTTCCAGAAAACTTGGCCAAAAGGACAAGACAACAGAGTGTAACACGAAGAATGCTGAGCTTGGAGTTAGGAGAGCTTTGGGTTAGAATCCTGTCTCTGAAAATTACCTACTGTGAGACAATGGGTAAGTCATTTCAGCTCTTTAAATCTTAGATTCCTTATCTGTAAAAATGGAAATAACAGTTACACTTGCCTCACAAGGTTGTTTTAGGATCAAATGAAATAACCTCTATCATGAACTTTACAAAACCTCAAAACACAATATAAGTGTCTGCTGTTGTTGTTTTTGTTGTCCTGAGTATGAAATGAGATAATGCATGTCGAGTACTTTGGAAAGACTTAATAAAACACTATATAAATGTTAGCTGTTATTAGTTACATTATTGTCCTTATTTTAAGATAATAAAGGAACTGATATTTAACATTTTTTATTTTTATAAGCATTTATTATTTCTCCCTCCCATTGCCTTCCTCATTGATTTTTTTTAAAAAATCCTCAAGACAAATATGCATAATCTAGCAAAACAAATTCCCACATTGGCTAAATCCAAAACTGTATGTCTTGTTTTCCATTTTGTGCCCATCACCGTGCGAAATCCTAGAAAGTAAATAGAGCGTTTTCATCTTTGTTCCTCTGGGTTATCTTTGATTTATCCCCCAGTTTATCATTGCATTGGTCAGAGTTCTAAAGTCTTTCAAAGTTGAGACTCACATTTTTAAAGAGGCTTTCTTTTCCTGGGCAAAGCCTGGGCTTCCTCTCCCCACATTCCCCACCCCACCCCCTTCCCGGGTCAGACACAGTCCTGGGATGAGCTGAAGCCATAGCTCAGCTCTGCTGCTGACTTCCTTGGCGGCCTTTTCCTCCCAGTGTCAGGGAATCATGAGAAAGGAGGTGACCCCATGAGTCCGCCCCTCCCTGCCCACGCACACATGTCTGACTTAGACTGGAAAATACCCAGAGGGAAAGATTCCACAACCTCCCTGGGCAACTCGGTCCATTATCTCACAGGAAGTTTTTCTGAATATCTACCCTAAATCCCTCTCCTTCCATTCCCTAGCCACCTGACCTCAGTGGGAATGGAGACCATCTGCTTTCTGCCATCAGTACAATACTGGTCAAAGGCCTTTTGTTTCTGTGCGCTGCTGAAAGTGCTGGGGACATGGTCCCAGAGGATTTCTGCAATAAAGAAAAATTATAAAGACAAAATGGAAATCCCTGAGACTAAATGAACCAAGAACTGTCACTAGCTTAACTGTGTGATAGCAGTCAAGGCACTTCGTTCTGATGCTCAGATTCGTCTTCATCTGTAAAATAATGGGGAAAGATGTCCAGATCTACTATGCTAAAGATTTATAACTAAAAATAAAATCTGACATTTATGTACTGCTTTAAGGTTTACGAACCACTCTACAGACACTTTGTCTGTAGAATCACTTTGTGATTCGTTCAACAATCCTGTGTAATAAGGACTTTAGCTCTTATTAGCTCCATTCTATAGATGAGCAAACTGAGACTTGAGAAGGTTAAGTGACTTCATGGTCACACTCAAACTAGGTGACAGAGCTACAGGTTTTGAACCCAGATCTTTCCTGATTCTAAGGCCAGGGCTTTTCAACTATAGATGAGGGGTTCTTAACTTTTTTATGTGTCATGGACCCCTTTGACAATTTGGTGAAAACTAGGTGGTAAAGTGGATAGGGTGCTGGGCCTGGAGTCAGGAAGACTCATCTTCCTGAACTCAAATCTGGCCTCAGACACTTACTAGCTGCAAGCCCCTGGGCAAATCACTTAACCCTGTTTGCCTCAGTTTCCTCCTCTGTAAAATGATCTAGAGAAGGAAATTGCAAACCACTCCAGTATATCTGCGAAGAAAACCCCAGAGAGTCAGACACGATTGAAAAATGACTAAACAACAACAAAATGAACTCCTCAGAATAACGTTTTTAAATGCATATGATAAAATGCATGGGATTACAAAGGAAACTAATTATGTAACTGCTATCAAAATTTTTTTAAATAACTTCACAAACCTCAAGTTAAGAATTCCAGCTTATAAATGATTTTACAGATTCCCATAACTTCTAAAAATCTGGCATTCCCTAAAATATAGACTAAAGCAATATCATGTAAAAACAGATTCTTTTAGAGGTTATGAAATTACAGTCTGTTAATTAGCTTCTTTATACTCACACTGTTTAACTATACCTTTCACTACAATTTCCAAATTGGAGGAACACTAAGTGTTCAGAATATTGTTCTAGTTGGGCTGTATATAAAGGAACACATCATACATACATGTGTGTGTGTATGTATGTATGTATGTATATATAAAGGAATATATATGTATGTAAAAGAACTGAGGTCCAATAACTAATATTCTCCAGTAAACTCCTGAAAATCTGGTGTTATTTTGCTGATTTGCTAGTAAGTTTAAACAAGCCTTCACATATTTGAATGCTGCTAGCGGCATGCTTGCCAATAGGCAACCACAAAGTGGGCTAACTGATGTCTTGTTTCATTCTAGGTATTTAATGGGATACACCAGGGACCAAACTCAACCAGAGAAAAGAGCTCAGGAAACTTACTCCTACCCCCATTGCCCAGAAGCACAGAATCTCAGAGCTGGAAGAGACCTCCAAGGCCTTTACCTGAACAGGAATCCCTTCCACAAAATTCCTGACAAGCAGTCATCCATCCTGCCACATCTTAAAGAGTTCCTTTATCCTTGCCAATCAGCCGCACGCAGAAAGGACCATCATCATCTAGTGCTCCCCCACTTCTACCATGACCTGGTGATCCAGTTTCTCCCTTCCTTCCTTGGCCTCCATTCCTCCGGTATGCTGTCTTCCCCTAGTAGAATGGAAGTTCTTTGAGGCCAGGGATCGTCTTGCTCTTTTATTTGTATCTGTTGTTGTTCAGTCATTTTTTCAGTGGTGTCTGACTCTTCATGACCCCATTTTGGGTTTTCTTGGCAGAGATACTGGAGTGGTTTGCCATTTCCTTCTAGCACTTAGCAAAAGTGCCTGGCATATATTAAGTGTGTAATAAATGTTTTCTTTTTTCACTCACTCACTCATTCATTCGTTCATTCATTACAGTGAGAGAGAACTGACAAACTCCCAAGGCAGCCTGTTCCACTTTTAGACAACTCTATTCTTTAGGTAGTTTTTCTTCCTGTAGAGCTAAAACATATTTCTGGGCAACTTATTATTCTTAGTTCTGACCCCCTGGCAGAATTATCTTCTCTTTTTGGTAGTAATTTTGAGCTTTGCTCTAATCAGTCAATTGACCATACTGACAGCTGATTCTGAAATGACTTGTTGTTCACTACTTTTAGTTGTGTCTGACTCTCCATGACCTCATTTAGGGTTTTCTTGGCAAAGATACTGGACTGGTTTACCATTTCCTTCTCCAGCTCATTTTATAGATGAGGAAACTGAGGCAGACAGGGTTAAGTGATTTGCCCAGGGTCACACAGCTAGTAAATGTCTAAGGCCGGATTTGAACTCAGGAAAATGAGTCTTCCTAACTCCAGGCCCAACACTCTAAAAATTGCACCACCTAGCTGAGCTCTGAAATTACTGTTGTGTCAGCAACTAGCTGCATCCTATCTGTTAAGAGAGTCAATTTCATTTTTGTGATGTCATTCAATTTGCACTATGTCTAGTACCAATTGAATATTTTTCTTTTTGCTTCAGAAAAAGCCTTTGTCCTTAAAGTACAGTCATTTCAATATTGCCATCCAGATTTAACCCTCCCTTGTGACAGAAAAAACTAATTAAACAAAAACATCTAATATCACATCCGACAATGTGTGCAATATTTTGTCCTGGAACCCTCCCTCTTCAACCAAGAAGAAGGGAGTATGTTTTGTTATCTGTTCTCTGGGATCTCTACTGAGTCTTCACTTCTTCAGAATCTAACCTCCTTTTGTTATATTTTATATTTTATTGTATTTTTATATTATATTTTCATTTACATGGTTGTAGTCATTGCCTATTGTGGGGTGGGGAAACCTATATGGTTCTCTTGGTTTTGATTTCCTTCTGCTTGATTCCATATGAGTCTTCTCATATTTCTCTGCATTCTTTATATTTGTCATATTATACTACATGCATATGCCATAGAGTTTTTTTTTATTTTTTAACCATTTAAAAAAAATTTTTTTTCTCAACTAAGGTCGTCCATTTTGCTTTCAATTCTTTGCCATCACAAAGAGGGATGTGTAGTGATACAGAAAAATATTTTCCACTATCCTTGACATCCTTGGGGTACATGCTTATATGGATAGAATCACTCATTTTGCACAGATTTTTGATTTTGTTTTTGGCTATGATGCAGAGACGGTGAGCCATTTCACAGTTCCATCAACAGCTTGGTATACCTGTCTTCCTATAGCTCCTACAGTGTTGACCATTCTCATTTTTGTCATCTTTGCCAATTTGCATAGTATAAGGGGAAACCTCAGAGTTGTTTTAATTAGCATTGATCTTACTATTATTGATTTGGAGCCTGTTTTCATGTGGTCATTTATAGTTTGTAATTCTTCTTTTGAAAACAATCTACACTTTGACTTACTCACTCTAATGGGGAAGGACTTTGTTGTATAGATGTTTTGTTACAAATGCTTCCCCTACTCTTTAACTTCTCTTCTAAGTCTATCTTTATTGACTCTACTGGTGCAAACTCTTAAATCTATGTAGTCAAATTGATTATTTTATCTTTTTTAAAAATTCTCTTCTTAAAGAATGAATTTATATTGTATAGGAATGAAGCTTCTAAATAGTATAGAAACCATTGGACACTTTTATTCCTTGATGCTTAAAGCTATCATTTTAAATATAATCCTCCCCAAACTCCCCTGTCCACCTTTATATTGAAATCGCCTGATATCAAGGTATATGTCAACCTACTTTGGAAGGTAAGTATTTAAGAGAATTCAGTTCTAAATAATGGACAATCCATCGTGGTCTCTTCATGCAGGGCTGGAGGATGACAACTAATTAAAGGCCAATGTATGTGGTAATTGGGATTCAGTGTGTGGAAGATAAAGAAGTGATTCCACCAAAGTCCTATCCTGATCAACCTTACTTTGGTGGAGTGGTGACTTTATATGCCCAAAGTCTATGTGTGCAGAGTGTATACTAGTCAGGTCCAACTAAGTTTGAAAAGTTTCGCTATGGCCTGGCTGTGCATCCATTATCCAAGGATGAGAATTCTACCATCAGGTTGAAGGTACAGCAGTGGTTTTTTTTTTTTTCAGTTGATCATAGCAACCCTCAAAAATAATCTACCAAGATACAGAGGACTGAAATCAGCACTGATGAAGAGAGTGCCCACATCCAGAAATTACAGGCCCTCAGAGTATCTAAGTAATTAAAACAAAAAAGATAGGTCAGAAATAGAGGCTATGGATGAAGGCAAACCATTTGAGGAGTTTGGCAGCACAGGAAGATACTAAACAGTTCCTAGAAAGGCTTTCCACGAGAAGGGAGTATTGTGCCAAGATGAAGGGTTTTGTAAGATAAGGTAATCCTAAGCATATCTGGAGGAGGAAAGAAAGGACACATGGCAAATTCTCTAAAGAAATGAATTTTCTTTTAAAAATTAAAAAAAAATTATTTCATTAACTATTTCCCAATTACATGAAGAAATAATTTTCAGAGTGAAATCTTAGGCAAGGGAGAGTGTACCTGTACATAAATTCAACCCAGTAGTTCCCACAAATTCTTAATCACACAAACAAAAGATGCTGTAATTATCCTTTTTTAAAAAATCATTAATAAATTCTATTTTAAATTTATGGAATAAGACAAGCATTTCCATAACATATTGCAATGAAAAAAGATGAAACTACAGATCTACTGTGCACAACTTGATATTCGTGTAAATTTATTTTTTTCTTCCCCTCCCCCACTCCAGCCCTAGAGATGGGTACCATTAGACATAAATAGGTATGCATAAGCAAAATTATTCTATACCTATTTCTATTTATCAGTTCTTTCTCCGGCTGTAGATAATGTCTTTCTTCATATGTTCTTTATAGTTAATTTGGGTATTTATAATAGTCAAAATAATTTATTCATTCAAAGTTGTTCTTAAAACAATATTGCTATTACTGTATACAATGTTTTCTTGGTTCTGCTTATTTTGCTCTTATTTCATGCAAGTCTTTCCATGTTTTTCTAAAGTCATTGAACTCATATTTTATAGCACAGTAGTATTCTATCACAATCATATACCACAACTTATTTAGCCATTCCTCAATTGATGGACATCCCTGTAATTTCTAGTTCTTTGCCACCACAAAGAGAGTTGCTATAAACAAATTAGAATATATAGGTTCTTTTCCTTTTTCCCTAATTATCTGTGGAAATAGACCAAGTAGTGGTATTATTGGGTCTATAATAATGATAATGAATTCTTATCTCAAAATCTTAAGTCTTTACATTTGTCAAATAGAAGGTTATTATATTTATTTGCTGCTGTAAATTGTATGTCTACTCTATTCCATTGATTTACCTTTGAATTTCTTTGCCAGTACCAGGTAGTTTTGATAATTATTGTCTTATAAGTGCTAGACCTCCTTCTTTTACATTTTTTTCATTGTTTCCTTTGATATTCTTGACTTTTTCTTCTTCCAAGTAAATTTTGTTATTATTTTTTTCTAATTCAGTAAAATAATTTTTGATAATTTAATTGATATAGCATTGAATATATAAATTAGTTTGGGTAAATTGTCATTTTTATTATATTGTCCCTGCCTACCTGTGAACAATTAATATTTCTCCAATTATATAAATCTGATTTTATTTGTATAACCAGTTTTTATATATAATTTTATTTATATAGTTACTGGGTTTGTTTTGGCACATGTGTTCCTAGGTATTTTATGCTGTCTAGAGAGTTATTTTAAATGGGATATCTTTTACTATCTCTTCTTGCAGAGTTTTGTTTGTGATATATAGGAATGCGGATGATTCATGTGCTCTCCAGACTTCCTCCACAAACAGACAGAAAATTGCCATGAAATGATCGCAGAGCAGCAAAAATAAAGAGGTAAAGCAGTTGTCCTCCTAAGACAACTTGACAGGACCTCAGAAAAGATGGGACCTCCAGGGATGGAAGTTTGGCCGGGGTGAAGTTGTAGACACCTTCAGGTTGACTCTATTTCACCTCAGGAAATTTCACCTCAGAAACTTCTACGTCACACACTTTTACCTACAAACTTTCATCTAAAAAACAGTAGGCAGCTGAGTAGGGGAAGATTGAGAAACCCCTTCTGTTTCTAGAAGCCGGGTCAAGCAGTGCTGACCAGAAGCGATCTTGGGCTGTGACTGTAGGGAAGGGGGAGCAAACTAGTAGGTGTGGTACTGAAGGGAACCAGAACATTTTTGGGCTGGTGTGGGTGGGTGACCTAACTGTGGCTTAGGAGAGAGGAGTCCCTGAGATTGAGCACCTGGACAGAATTCAGAAAACAACAGTAGGAAATCAAAATAACTCTGAAGAACCACATCACATCTATCAGACTGGCTAACATGACAAAACAGGAAAATGATCAATGTTGGAGAAGATGTGGGAAAATTGGAACACTAATGCCTTATTCGTGGAGTTGTGAACTGATCCAACCATTCTGGAGAGCAATTTGGAACTATGCCCAAAGGGCTATCAAACTGTGCATACCCTTTGATCCAATAATACCACTTACTATGTCTGTATCCCAAAGAGATAAAAAAACAAAAATGAAAAAAAGAGAAAAGGGCATATTTGAACAAGGGTATTTATAGCAATTCTTTTTGTGATGGCAAAGAATTGGAATTGAAATAGAAAAAATCTACTGTTCACCACCTGAAAGAGGTCCCGGGGGAAAAAAAAAACCTTACAGGAATGTCATGGCCAATTTCAGAATTCGCAGATTAAGGAGAAAATATTGCAAGCAACAAGAAAAAAAACCAATTTAAATACTACGGAAATATAGTCAGGATTTCATAAAACCTAGAAACTTCTGCAATAAAAGACCATAGGTTTTGGAGCATTATATTTTGAAGTGCAAAGGAGCTGGGGTTGCATCCAAGAATAACTTACCCACTGATGTTGAGTATAATCCTGAATGGAAAAAAATGGACATTTGATGAACTGAAGGACTTTCAGGTATTTGTAACAAAAAGACCAGAAATCAATGGAAAATTTGATATTAAATATACAGAAGAAATATAAGAAAAAACATCAAAAGGCATTCGTTAAGGTTAAATATTTACTTATTATATATGAAAATGTTATCAGTATGCATAAAACTGTCAACATTACTAAGATACTTTTTCTGAAAGAGAGGTTGGGGCTGAGTTGTTTATGATGAGGTGAGTCTAAAAAGCAAAATTGGGTAGGAAAAGGTAAAAAAGGAGCAATTATCTCATAAAAATGGGGTGTGAAAGAAAGAACTAATACAGAGGAAGCAGGTGGGGGTGGAGGGCTGGTAGTATTTGAACCTCACTCTCATCTGGGTTGAAGAGCAAATAACTTGTACATCTAAAAGGGGGTAGAAGTCTTCTGAACATGTAGAGGTGAGAAAACTAGGGGGTAGAATAGGGGAAGGACTTTTAGAATGTGTATAGATTAAGATTAGGAGAATGGGAGGAGAAGATAAGGGAGGAACTTTTAGAGGGATGGGTAAAATAAGGAATAGGAGGGTCAGGGGAGAAGATAAAGTAACAGGGCTAGGATAAAAAGAGAG
Source organism: Vombatus ursinus (assembly GCF_900497805.2). Lineage (NCBI taxonomy): Eukaryota > Metazoa > Chordata > Mammalia > Diprotodontia > Vombatidae > Vombatus > Vombatus ursinus. The sequence continues at coordinate 7,363,518 of NW_020951478.1, forward strand.
GCTGAGAAGGAAAAAAAAGTGAGTAAAAATAAGATGGAGGGAAATTCACAAATAGTAATAATAACTTTGAATGTGAATGGGATAAACTCACCCATAAAACAGAAATGGATAACAGAATGGATTAAAAATCAGAATCCAACAATATGTTGTTTACAAGAAACACATTTAAGAATGAGAGATACACACAAAGTTAAAATGGAGGGTTGGAGTAGAATTTATTATGCTTCAGCAGATACAAAAAAAGCAGGGGTAGCAATTATGATCTCAAAGAAAGTTATGGCTAAAATAGATTTGATTAAAAGAAATAAATAGGATAACTACATTTTGATAAAAGGTACCTTAGACAATGAAGCAATATCAGTATTGAACCTATATGCGCCAAATACTATGGCATTTAAATTTTTAAAAGACATCTTAAATGAATTACAGGTAGACATAGATAGCAGTACTACAATAGTGAAGTACTATAATATTCCCATTTTACAGATGAGGAATTTGAGGCTCCAGGAGACTAATCCATGGTCATATAGTTAGTATCAGAGTTGGATTTGAACTGTAGGTGATGTAGTGGATAGCGCACCAGACCTGAAGTTAGATAGACTCATCTTCTTGAGTTCAATCTGACCTCAAATACTTACTAGCTGTGTGACCCTGGGCAAGTCACAACCCTGTTTGCCTCAGTTTTCTCATCTGTAAAATGAACTGAAGAAGGAAATGGCAAACCTCTCCAGCATCTTTGCCAAGAAAACTCTAAATGGGGTCATGAAGAGTCAGACACAGCTGAACAACAATACCTTCTTATCCCAAATTCAGTGCTCTTTCAACTATTCCAGTTATCACTTACCCATAGCACTATGAATTTAAAAGAAATTAGCATTAGAAAAATTCTAACATTGGTAATGACAACATGAAAACAAGAATCAAATATTGGGAGCATTTATTTTTCTTGATTGGATATTTGGTATAAAAATTTTGTATTTTTTTTTCCTTTTTACCTAAGGGAGGTCAGGTCTGAGAGACAGAAAATATTTGTTAATTTTAAAACAAAATTTAAACAAGAAAAAAAGCTCCAAATCACTAACAATTAGATAAATGCAATTAAATCAATTCTCAAGCTCCACCTCGCACCCATGCAATTGGCAAAAATGATAGGAAAATAACCTGTGTTGAAGGGACTGTGGGAAAATAGGCACGTGAGTTAATTTGCTGTTGGTGAAGCTGAAAAATTACTAAATTGTATATACCTTCTGAGTCAATGATACCACTAGATGGCATTTTCTCTTAAAGAGGAGGAGGACTCAGGTGTATAAAAATACAACAGCTTCCTTTGTTATGGCAAAGGACTGGAAACTAAGATGTGATGCCCTACAATAGGGCAATGGCTGAATCAATTTGGGCACATGAATGGAATGGAACACAAATATGCCATGAAATATAGGCAATGTCAGTAAAACCTGGGAAGAGTTATATGAACTAATTCAGTGTTCAGTGAGTAGAATCAAAGGACTAATTGATAACAATAACAATTTTGTAAAGACCAACAGTTTGAAAGATGTCACAACTCAGATTATTGTAATAACCAACCACTATTACAGAGGATTTATCAAGATCTGCACTACTTGCTTCCTGAATTAGAGGTGATGAACATAAGATGTAGATTAAAGTATATTTTGGCACATGGACAGTATAGGAATTTATTATGGTTGACTACTTTCCTATTTCTTTTTCAATTTTGGGTAGCACAGGATGGCAGCGAGGGAGATTAGGAATAGAATTGCCCTTCCCCTACTTCAAAAAAAAAAAAAGAAGGGAAAGGAAATTGATGGATTTTAAAAATTGTCCATCCTTCATTTTTGAAGAGGACGAATAATATCAGAAGGTGATAACTTGTATGTGAATTGGATTTAAGTGAGTCAGAGTTGCACAAAGTCAGCCTCACTTTCAAGGTCATCAAAAGTCAGACAAAAGTCAGGACTAGTGGCAATTATCTGGGAGGCAATGGATCATCTTGGCATCTTCTGTCTGACCAAGCCACTTCACATCGCTTGTTTCAGCCACTTCATGGCCTTTGGAACAAATTGTTTTTGTCTACTCGGTCTGTTGGGGAAGCCTTTGCATGTTTGGGGTAGACATCCCCCTAACTCAGATGGAGTTGAGACCAGTTACCCTCAACCTAGTTTAGCCCATCTGACAAATGGATTTACCAGTGTATGGCCACTGTTACAGCTTTTTGGAGCCATGGGTGAGAGTTTGGTCGAAGATGGACACCAAAGGTAGATGAACAGCCCCGAAAAGGGCTCGGCAAGCCCTCACACCAAACCTGCAATAGAACAGGAGGAAGTCTGGACTAAATGAGGATAGTTTTGAAAGTGTCAGGCTGAATTTTTTAATTACTCAAAAGAAAATCCAACTCTCTATATTAGAACTTGTTTCATGTATATTCCTCTTTTTTCTGTTTTAGGATGTATTTAAAGTACTTCTATTTCATGTTTGTGAATTTCAAAATAAAAAAAAATCAAATATTTAAAAAATAAAAGAAATTAGCATGAGCTCTTGATTTTTTTTTTGTAACGATCCTAATTTAAGCCACAAAATCATGAGACCCTTAATAAAGTCAGTGGGAGATAGGCTGTTTCATTTCATTCAAACTTCAGCATTTTAGGGAGATTTTATGGGAAATATGTGGCAAATCCTTTCTGATAGAGGAGTATCTCCCTATTTGTCTGTTATTTCCTGCTTTTCTGAACTATGCACCATGTGTCTTCTTGCATATGTAATAAAATGGTAGATGGGGGTTTTCATGATCCTGTCACCCTGAAAAACATACCAGCCAGAGACTTTATGTAACAATTCTAAAATATCATAGTGACGTATGAGGCAATGTCCTCTTTTGAGTTGGTTTGTTTGGAAACTGTCATGCCAAGTTCCGTCAGCTGTATATAGTAAGAGATCACAATGATTCCTCCCTACTCTCAGCTGTGAGCCCTGAAGTCTTCACAGACCAAATAGAATGATGTTGCAACAAGATAAATTATCTTCTTCAGTAAAAGATGCCTTCATTGCACTTTCAAATGCAGAGCAACAGGATTCATTGGATATTGTTGGGAGGTCTGAGTCAATACTTAGGATGCTAAGCTAGGAGGTACCAAGAGATTTTCCGATTTTTCAAGTAGTCTCTCTTTTCCAGTTTCTTTTTCTTTCTTTCTTTCTTTCTTTCTTGGTATGTGTCAGATTTAGGATTTTGAACTGAGGTCATCTCAACTCTAAGGCTATTATGACTGAATTCTCTCTTTTTAAAAAAATGAATTAATTTTACATTTAAGTGCTTTGTATTTATGTAACCAGTGCTGCAGGCCCCTCAGAGACTCTGTCCTTACACTGAGCAGCTCTGATCTTGGGGGCTGACCAAGGAGGATCATTTTCTGTCTTAGGTTCCTTATGTCTAGACTTGATGTTTACTCCACGAAATCTCAGTCTATAGATTATGTCTAGGCTTTATCAGTTGTGAGTAAAATGAATCCCTAGCTACCATATGAGAACCCCAGTTCATAAACACATATCAGGTAAGATAGAATTTATTTCCCTCCCCAGAAAACGCAGGTACAGAAATGATTTACAGGGTTCACAAGCAGACACATGTAACTTGGAATGGAAGTATCAACATGCAGAGAACTGCCCTGTCTCTTCCCAGTCAACTCTGTGTGCTCTCTAAGTACACAGGCACTTTGGGCATGATGCATCTAGGGCTGCTTCTGGCAATATGTGACTCAGAGATGAAAAACTTGAGCTTGGAGATGATGAAAGAATCCCCTTATTGGCCCCTAAGCAGGAAGAGCCGGTGGCTGAGTAGAGTTTTAACAAGGGAGTGACTCTGCCTCTGGCTCACTCTTCTACTTTTTCCTCTCAACTAAGGAGTATGTGAGTACCTTTTGAGCCTCTCAATGCAAGGGTAAGTCTGGTGCATCATGGCAATTGCTCCTATGTGGTAGGATTCAACTAGGCAAGGGTGGACTACCTTTTCTACTTTTCCAAGTAGGTAACCGATCATTGATTGAGATAAGCTTGAAGGTGACCTTCTGAGTGCTGAATATTTTCAGGTCGTGGGTATATCAGGTACAGTCTAGATTTTTTTTTTTGCTTCTCTGAGACCCCCAGTCCCCTTAAGTTACATGAGACCTCATGGGCAATCCTCTTCTTTCTCCAAGAGGCACTGCTACTCAAGAAATCCCTCTGTCTTTAAGAGGGATGTTGTGGTAGTTTTATAAATAACATTTGAGTTTCATGTTTTGTTTATATATTGCCTAAATTTCCCCTTTTATGCTTCTCCCTCTCTAAGGATTCTTACCTTGGGGGCCTCTAGACACATTTAAAAATATTTTAACAATTATATTTCAAAATTATTGGTTTCCTTTGTAGTTCTATATATTATTTTATTTTGGAGGCATTTAGGTGGCTCAATGAATAGAGTGCTGGGCCTGGGGTCAGGAAGACAAGTTCAAATCCAGCCTCAGACACTTACTAACTGTGTGATCCTGGGCAAGTCACTTAATCTTTGTTGGCCTTAATCCACTGGAGAAGGAAATGGCAAATCACCCCAGTATCCTTGCCAAGAAAACCCCAGGGAAGGTATTAGCATGCTATAATCCAAGGGGTCACGAAGCACCTGACACAACTGAACCATTGAACAACAACATATTTTATTTCGTTCACGTAAAAACAATCTCAGAAGGGGTATAAAGGCTTCATCAGGCTGCCGAAGGAGTCACACAGAAAGGTAAGAACGCCTGATCTAGAAGATCTGAGCCTGAGGCTCTTGAACTTGGTAGCTTAAAATTGGGGTTACCCGCAAGGCAACCTTAGCATCAGGCTGATACTGCCCAGGATATCTCCTTTCTCTGGCTAGTACCTTAGATCCTAGAATCATGATGCTCAGGAACTTGAAAATCCCCTCTCCTAGGGGAGTTTGGGGATACAGAACGTCGTTCATGAATTACCCTCTTAGTTCACATGCCCATTTTTGCTACATCTTCCTGTAGAAACTCTATCAGCACTGCCCCCCACCCTCCCAGCCCCTTCCCATCTTTGGGCTGAGAATGACCATTCTCAGTTCTCTGACATTTACAGGAAGCTGTGAGGAGTCCTGTGCCATTCTGAGATGTCTCTGCTTCGCGGCTGCCATCACCATCACCATCACCACGGAAGGGCAGCAGGGTGTGTATGCCTGTACTGTCCTCATTAAGGTAGACACATGTGCTTGACTGGTCTTTGTTCTATCTTCTGAATAGGAAAAAGGTTAAAAGATGTGTCTGGGAAGAGCGGACAAGGTGCTAATGAACCAAGTTCATACTCAGTAGGAGGGAAATTGTACTCAAACTTATTATATATGTGTATGTATGTATGCATATATGTATGTTTTATATATTACATATATGCTACATATCCATTATATACTTCGTATTTGCTTATATTAATTCACGTAATTTCTGCAAGTATTACAGCTCCTTTGAGGACAAGTTTGTTGTCCTTATATTGAGGGTCTGGCATATAAGGATAGGAACTATATTTGTGATTTCTTAGGTATAGGAAATCCTACATGAGGAAAATCCCTCTACCAATGCACATGGGCACACTTAAGGCCCTAGGAGGTTTAGTGACTTGGCTAGGATCTTAGAGGCAGGACTTGAACCCAGGGCTTCCTGACCTGAAAGTCAGTTCTCTATCCGCTATAAGATGTCTAATGTCTGACATGTAATAGGCCCTTAACAAATGTTAGTTAAATTGAGTTGAACTTTTGAATCCTACTGTGTTTTATAAATGACCATGAGCAAATCACTTTGCCTCTATGGGATTAATTTTGTATATAAAATTATCAGGTTGGGCAACGTAATTCCCAAGGTGCCTTCTAGCTCAAATATTCAGTAAATTTATGATCAGTCAACATGTTGTAACCCATTACATTATTTCATGAAAAAGGGATCCCTAGGTTTTTAGTAGCAGTGCTAAGACCTTTGGGAATTGCAGGGATGCCCATCAATTGGGGAATGGCTGAACAAGTTGTGGTTTGTGATGGAATACTTCTGTGACATAAGAAATGATGAGCTCAATGATCTTAGAAAAACATGAATAAACTTGCATGAAATGATGAAGAGTGAAATAAGCAGAACCAGGAGAATGCTTACATAGTAACAGCAATATTGTTTTAAGAACAACTTTGAGTGACTAAATCATTTTGACTATTATGAGTGCCCAAATTAACTACAAAGGACATATGAAGGAAGGTGCTATCTGCATCCAGAGAAAGAACTGATAAATAGAAGTATGTATAGAATGGTTTAGTATGTACATATACACACACACATATTTGTGTCTAATGGTACCATCTCTAGGGGAGGGGGGAAGGAAAGAAGAAAAAGAAAAAGAAAGAAATTTACCCAATAACTTTATTATATGTTTAAAAGGAATAGCAAGTTGTCCATAATAGATTTGCAGTTTCAGGTGCAATCTTTTTTTTTAATGCCATGATATGGAAATGCTTATTTTATTCCATAAATTAAAAATAAAATTAATTAATTAAAAAAAGACCCATGGTCTTCATTAGGGATGAAGAAGCTGGGGTGGGACATGGTTCATGGAAGATGTCCCGGAAGTCCCCCTTGTTCAAAGATACTTCTTTCTCACATTCCAACTATTGGAAATTATTTTAGGTTAACAAACTCTTCTTTTAAAAATTCAGTCATCCCCTGGGAGTATTAAGCCTGCTGGTGTTTGTACCTCAGGAAAAGAGAATTTCGCCTAATTAATTTTCTCCTAGCACCTAGCTGTGATCTACCTTCTTAAGGCATGACCTCAAGGCCATCACTATTATGATCGCAATCCCATACACTCCTTTGCAGACAGATGATAGGTAGGTCGGTAGGTAAGTAGTTAGGTAGATAGATATCCAGAGCATTTGTTCAGTGATTAATATATGCCAGGAACTATGCTAAGTGCAGAGGATATAAAAACATAAGCAAGCAAGAGAGTCCCCTGCCTTCAAAGAACTTATATTCTAATGGGGAAAACAATGCATAGAGAGATGCTGGAAAGAGAGGTTGGGGAACCCTGTGCTGGGGCATTTTAAGGAGACAGCCAGGAAGTATCACAGAGGCCTGGGCCTCAGCAAGATAAGCAAAAGCTCGTCTCTCAGAGCCCAGAGACCCAAAGGTGTAATCCAAGGATCTGGTGGAAGGAAAATGAGGATGATACTCACATTAGTTGACATTTGCATAATACTTAATTGCTTTATTATTATTTACAAAACACATGGCATACATTAACTCATTTGATCCTCACCAAGACTTTCTGAGGGATGTAGCATAGCATTTACAGGTAAGGATACTGAGGCACACAGAAATAAATGACTTGTTATCAAGTTGCAGAATCAGAGCTGGAAACAAGGTTTTCTGATTTCCAATTCAGGGCTCTTTCCACAGTTCCATGTTGGATCATAAATGCTAACACACAGAACAGAGTTTTTTGTGACTGATACAGGACATGGAAAATCTGAAGCTTGTGAATTTAGTTTCTGACTCTGAGCTATTTTGTGACAGCTGCATACATTTTCAATCTGCTAGACCTGGCCGCATTTACCAAAGTATTCAGAATATACCGATGTCATTCAATGTTAACCCCACTTGTGCCTTGCCTCAGTCTCCCTATGAGTAAAGAGATAAGATGTGGGATAATATAAATAGCTTAGACTTTGGAGTCAGGAGAGCTCATTTTTCATCTAGATTCTGTGCAAACTTTTCATATGACCTGGGGCAAGGTTTTTTTTTTTTAAACCTCTCTGAGCCTCAGTTTCCTCAACTGCAAAATGTCTATCTTACTTAGCTCAAAGGACTATTGAGGAGATTAAATAAAAGAATGTATGTAAGGAATTTTATAAATTCTAAAATATTATAGCTACAAATGGAAAATATTTACAATTAGAGCAATAGTTAAGTGAACCATAAATTTTCTTTTTGTTTAGTTCAAGAGATTGTTAAGAGGTAATATAACATTAGAGATTTGAAAATGCTGTACTCAAATAAAATACACCATCACTGTTGATGTCACACTCTCCAGCATTTGGGATGGTACATTGGGACTAGCTGGTTTTAGATTTTTGTTTGATATGAAAAGAACAGCTGATTTACAAATGGAAGACTCTGGGTCAGCCTCTGCTACTTATGACTTGGGGATCTCAGTTTCTTTATCTATAAAATGAGGGGATCATACCAGCTGACTATGAAGGTTTCTTTCAACTCCAGGTCCACAAGCCTATGATGACTTTCTGAAAGGTAAAGGATGCTAAGGACCAAAACTCTGCCTGAGGTAGATACATCGCAGGTAGGTGGTGCAGGCCAAGATAGAGCTCCAGGCCTGGAGTCAGGAAGACATGAGTTCAAATCCAGCTCAGACACTTTACTAGCTGTGTGACCCTGGGCAAGTCACTAAACCCTATTTGCCTTAGTTTCTTCATCTGTAAAAATGAGCTGGAGAAGTAAATAGCAAAGCACTCCAGTATCATTGCCAAGGAAATCCCAAATTGGGTCAGAAAGAGTTGAACACAACTGAAACGACTGAAGCATAACAGCTAAAGACTGATAGACTAGAGTAGTACAAGCTGGCTTGGTTCCCTTTAGGCTGAAGAGAATCTTATGTCCTCACTAGAGCACAAGCGTCCTTTGAGCCCAGAAGTCAAAGTCAGACTCATCATGACTAGGAAGAGGGGAAATATTCCAGGAGTGAATCCAGTCACCCCCTTGTACTATACTGTGTCGGCTGCCAGGAGAGAGTCCTTCCCAGAGGCACAATTAGGAATATTTGCACCTGGGGCAAGGACCACAAAACCTGCCTTCTACCCAGGGAAAGCAGCTGGAAAGGTCAGGTGTGTATTTGAGTCAGTCAGTCAATAAACATTTATTAAGCTCTTATGTGCCAGGCACTGTGGTATGCCCTCGGGATTAAAAAAAAAAAAAAAGGCAAATGATAGCCCCTGGCTTTGAGCAGCTCAGAAAAACAGCCCTAATCACGGAATGGGTGTTGCCTCAGTCAGAGTGAGAACTCAGAAAGACCTTAGCTTAAAAAGGCCAAATGCATCCTGGGCCATCTCTAGTCGTCCTGATCTGTAGCTGACCACAGAACCCAGATGGCTCTGGAGGAGAAAGTGAGGCTGGTGACCTTGCACAGCCCTCCCTCACTTAAATCAAAGTCAATTGCATCATCTTCCTGATGTCACGGTCCTCTTTGAGGATGAAGGACAAAACCACACATAACCTGTGAGTCTAAGGAGACTACAAGGAAATAAATATGTACAAACAAGCTATATAAAGGATCTATAGGAAATAATGAACAGAGGGAAGGTAGTGGAATTAAGAGAGTTTGGGAAAGGCTTCCTGTACAAAATGCCGTTTTAGTTGGTCCTCTGAGGAAGGGAAGTGATAGTTACTACATTTGGATAGGTGGGTAGTGATCAAGACGCTAGGATACCATGGGAGTACTGCTAAGAAGGCCGCCAATCCCAACCCCAACCATCAGATGGCTTCTTATTTAAATAGACTGTGGCAGCTATTTCTAAAACCTAATTAATTATTTCTTCACACTTGGCATCCAGGGAGCTTGATGACTTGGGGATTTGGAAGTGGAGTGATAAATGTAGTGAAGAAATAGATGCTTCTGGTGAAGATGACTTAAAACCAACCTCTTCGAAGCCCTCAAAAGGTTATGTGGGATTCAGAGAGAGCTTACTGATTATCTAACCCAATGGAGTTCTTGACCTGGAGTCCATGAAATTTATATATATGTATGTATGTATGTTTTGTATGTGTATGTGTATGTGTATGTATATGTATGTTTGTATATGTATGTATATATATACACCCATATATACATATAAATGTATATATAAACTGTATTTCAATATAATTGGTTTCCTTTGTAATTTTATGTCTTATTTTATGCATTCAAAAACATTATTTTGAGAAGGGGTCTACGTGATACTACGTGTCTTAGTGATAAGCATCTCTGGGCTTCTCTCCCTCTCTCTTTATAACTTGGTCTTCTTTTTCTACACTTGATATTTGGTATTGCCTTGTTCTCATTTTACCCAGGACTTGATAGGGGTCAGAGCACGGTCAAAGTCTGTCCACCAACTAGGTGGGGTAGTGGACAGAGTGCTAGACTTGGAGTCAGGAAGACCTGAGTTTGATCCAGCCTCAGACACTTACTAGTGTGTGTGGCCCTGGGCAAGTCACGTATCCTCTGTTTGCTTCAATTTCCTCAACTGTTAAATGGGGGCTAATAATAGCAACTACCTCCCAAGCTTGTTATGAGGATCAAATAAATGATATTTGTAAAACCAAAATAAAAAACAAAATTTTAAAAGCTGTCTAGTACAGTGCCTAGCACAGAGTAGGTGCTATATAAATGTTTATTCCCTTCCCACTTCCCCTTATCTATCTTGGTGTTGTCCTTTGTTTTACTGTTTTACTGGAGTTAATCTGCTCCTTTCTTGATGTTTGTATTTTTTAAACTGGATTTTCTTCCCAAATTTCAGATTCCAGGCCCTGGGAAAGATGGGAAAGCCTACAGGGAGGGGAAAGAAATATTTCCTGGGGTGGGGGAGGAAGGTATGTCTTTAGGAAGGCATAGTCTACCATTTTCTCCTTTTCTCCCTAGCACCGTGCACCTGAAGGGACCTTTGCAAGCTTATTGTGGGTAGGTAAGATAAGGATGGACACTTCTTAGCCTTTCCTCTCATCCCTAGGTTGTTCCCTATCCTTAGGCAGGCCACTAGCTGTCTGGCTCCCTCGGCCAGGGCTGAATTGCCTTCCCATCCATAGGCCAAACCAGAACTTAGTGCCTGGAAGCCTTTGTTTTTGCCAGTGGAATCCCAGGAGACAAGCTATTTTCCCAAGATTCTCACTCTTCTTTCTTCATCTTGCCACCTTCTATAACTGGCCCAGACAGTCTGGCTTCTCTTGATGGATAAATTAGATTATCATTAGTCTGACCTAGGACAGATTTCACTTACTTGAGCAAAAACCACTGGGCATTCACCCTAGTTCTGGGTCTTGGCTTAGCTGTTCTCACTTAGAGGTGCCAGGGCTATGCTCATCCGATTCAATTCAATCAATATTTAATGATGGGTGCTGGGAGAAAAAGACAATAGAATCTTACATTTTAAGAATTGTAAAGGACATTAGAGATAACCTAGGCAAGGGGTTGGACTGGACTATCCTTGTGTGGCCTTGTGAAGCCTATGTACTCCTAAGGATAATTTTTTTCTCTTCCTTTCTTCTTTCCTTCAGCAATTAAGATGAAGTGACTTGCTCAGGCTCACAGAGCTAGGAAGTATCTAAGGCTGTATTTGAACCTAGATCATCCTGATTCTAGAACCGGTGCTCTATCAACTGTACCACCTAGCTGTCCCCTAAAGGCTAATGTTTCAGATAAAATACATGTGATCACAAAGGATACCAATTATATTTATATATGTTATATCTACATGTTCAAATGTTTAATACCTATTCTAATTTCATAATTATGTATTATGTAAAATATATAATATCAATATAATTATATATTCTGATATATATTAGATATATATAAATATATTTCAATATAATTGTTTTCCTTTGCAATCTTGTGTATTTTTATTTTATTTATTTAACTTTATTGACTATTTAAAGTAAGATTTTATTTTATTTTATTTTAATTTTGGAGGCAATGGGGGTTAAGTGATTTGCCCAGGGTCACAGTTAGCTAGTAGTGTCTGAGGCTGGATTTGAACTTAGGTCTTCCTGACTCCAGGGCCAATGCTCTATCCAGTGTGCCGCCTAGTTTCCCCTTATTTTTTTTTATTTATAAATTCATGTGCTCTAGGTTAAAGAAGCCGTGATTGAGTAATCCAATGCTCTCATTTTATAGATGAACAAACCAAGTCTGAGAGAAGAGATGTGACTTGGGCAAGGTCACAGGATTGATTAGTGACAGGGTTGGAATCATCTGATGTGAAATCTAGTTTCTTATCTGCTATACCTCTCATATCCAATACACTGCTTTCTGATTTCTACCTCCTGCTCCTGTATTATTTTCTACCTCTTAATTCGACCTCCTCAGCACCTCTGGAATCCTTTTTCGTCTTTGTGCTCACACTACACCCACTCTTGCCCAGACTCTCACTACCTTTTAGTTGAACCATGGAAATAGCTTCCTAACTGCTATTCCTACTTCCCATCTCTCTCTCCTCTCTAGTTCATCTTCTACGGAGCTTCCAACTGATAGCTTCAAAGCCTAGTTCTGGCCATGTCTATCCCCCTGCTCAAGAAAATTCAGTGGTTCCTCTAAGATAAAATGAAAACGCCTCTGTTTTGCATTTAAAGCTCTTGACAGTCTGGCTTCAAACTATCTTTCCAGATTGATTTCACATTATCTTCCCTCACACACTCTACATTTGAGCCAAACTGGCCATTTTCCTGTTCTCCATAAACAGCATTCCATCCCCTATCTCCATAACGTTGCCCAGGCTGCCCTACACATTTGGAATGCTTGCCCTCCTTCCCTCCTCCTTTGGTAACCCTTAATGTCCTTGAAGGATTTGCTCTGCTGCCACCTCCTTCAAGAGTCTTTTTCTGATTCCTCTAGTTATTAGTTGTTAGTGTCCCTCCAAAAGAAACACTCTGTGTTCTCTCTCCTCTCCTCTCCTCTCCTCTCCTTTCCTCTCCCCTCCTCTCCTCTCCTCTCCTTTCCTCTCCTCTCCTTTCCTCTCCCCTCCTCTCCTCTCCTCTCCTTTTTTTCTCTTTCTCTGCCTGTCCACATTTGTATGTGTGTGTGTGTGTGTGTTTGTGTGTGTGTGTGTGTGTGTGTGTGACATATATTGATCTTGTCTTAATCTATGAAAATGTTTATAGAACATAAACTTTTTGGGGGTCTGGGACTGCCTTTGCTTTTTCTTTTAGTTCCCTCACCCTGGGCAGTGCTGGGAATATAATAGGTCCTAAATGATTAATGGATGGATGGATATATGTGTAAAAACTTTATGAACTGCCGACACCATTGGAAATGTAAAATGTGGTGCTGTTGCTGCTGCTGCTGTTGCTGAAGATGAAGATGAAAGTGAAAATTCCCCCCTGGTCCCAAGCATGCCATTCTGTCAGGACTTAGTAATCACTCCTGGTGAGAAAGCAGTGGCTTGAAGTGACGCTGATGTTGTTCCGTGGGAGTACACTCACTCTAACACTTCTGCACCCCTAGAATTGGAGCCAACGATGACCGTGGTTCACTGCGAGGTACTTAATCCTCTTTCATTTTAGAAAAAACAGACCAGCTAGATCATTTTCAAAAGCAATAGCTTCAAGATTACATATAAAAGTTTACCACTTTCATATGTTAACCAGATTTGAGTTGTTCACCTCTCCAAAGTCCATTAAAAGTGATGTATGTTTATTTATTATTTTGCCAGACAGCAAGAATGCAGGCTTTCTTGAACTGTCCCATCAATCACTTCATCCCTGGGTTGGAGTGTTGCTGTGCTGAAGGGCTGAGAGGTGATTTACTAGACCAGAGCATCCAGCTTAGCCTCCGGTTTATCTCCTGAAGAGACTGGCGTCTGCTAATCTTGGAAAAGAGGTGGGGGTTCTTTTTTCAGGGAATTACTATCTCTGTTGGAGACTGAAATAAGAGAAGGACAAACTGCTGGGGGAGGGATAAAAAAGCTACATTTGGAGCCAAAATGAATTTTGGCCACGAGGAGAATGCCTAGTAGGTCTGTAGTGCTGAGTATGGTGAAATCTACCTTGAGCTCATAGTATGAACTGATCTAGGAAGGCAAGACAGATTCATTCAAAGTAACCCGTCCTGCTCAGCCATTTTCTAGGTCTTATTTCTTCTCTTCAAAATAAAGAGGATATCTTACGGTAAAAACACCCAATACAGAAGTGGTGAGGAAGCTGCTGTAAGTCAAGACTCAAGCTGAAAATGACTGTCATTGTGATTCCTGATCCCTCAGTGAGAAAGGGCAAGGATGAATAAGGAAACTGAGGCAAAAGAGGAAAGAAATGTCACAAAGCCTACCCCGAAGAGGTCAGTATGTCCAAAACCAAGCTTGTTGCCTTTTCTTCTGACTTATTTGACTATACCTTTGCACTTGCTCTTCTCTGTACCTGGACTGCACACCCATCTCTCTGAGATAGTTAATCTAAAGTAATTAGATTATGCACACCCATCGCTCTTAGAATCCCTGGAATCCTTCAAGCTCAGCTCAAATGCTACCTTCTGCAAGAAGCATTCCCTGATCTGCCTCGCTCTTAATGTCTTAACCTCCAAAGTGCCTTATAAATTATGTACATATTATATACACGTATGTGAACACATCACATGTGTGTATATGTATACATGTATATATACTATAAACTCCTCAAGGTCGAGGGCAGTTTTCGCTTTTATCTTTGTATTCCCAACATATGATACAGTGCTTGGCACATAGTAAGTGCTTAATAAATGTTTATGTTTGTTGATTGATAGGAGCTTTATGTGATCATGGAAAGATCACTGGGAATTCAGGATACTTGGGTATAGTACTGGCTCTGACAATCACTACTTATGTGACATTGGGTAAATCTCTTAACATCCCTGATCTTCTTCATCTATGAGATGAAGGGTAGGGATGGTGAGAAGAAGACGACTGGACTAGTTGATCAATCATGTCCAATTCCAATTCTAATAGTCTATTCATCTATAACTAAACACCATGAATATGAATTTTAAGAGGATATTTGACATGGATTGTATGGATTATATCCATATTACATGGATTGTAATGTCTGTGTTCATGATACAGAGAGTGTGAGATGGATGACAGTATAATTAGGTGGATTTGTAGATGATAGAATAACTGTACACAAGGAGTGTTGGGGCAAGGAAGAGATAGAGACAGAGAAAAAAGACAGAGACACACAAAGGACAGAGACAGAGAGATGGAGGAGAGAGGGAAAAGGAGGGGGAGAGAGAGAGAGAGAGAGAGAGACAGAGAGAGAGAGAGACAGAGACAGAGACAGAGACAGAGACAGAGAGACAGAGAGAGAGAGAATTGAAGTCCCCCTAGAAAATGGTTAATGTCATGTCAAGGATTCTCTCCTCAGTACTATCCTATTTAATTTTCCATCATTGACCTTAGTTTAATGGAAGGTAAAATTTCCTAACAATGAGAGTTGCCCAATGTGGAATGGGTGGCCATAGTAGATAAGGTATTCTTTATCACTGTACATTTTCAAGCAGAGACTGTATGACCACTCCCATTTAGACATGGCATGGATTACATGATCTTAGAGGTCCTTTCTAATTCTGAGATTTTGGAGTTCTGGATAAAGACATGGAAAGTATTTTTTTATTCAATTTTCTTATAACATGAGGCTAGTAGGGATAGCTGACATGTTGGATGATAGAATCAAGATTTTTGAAAGGCCCCAATTGTCTAGAATGTCAGCCAAAGGCAACAAGAGATAAATGTAAAGTCTTGCACTTTGATTAAACAAAACAAAATAAATGGCACAAATACTGGGCTGGGGTAGAAAGAAATCCTGGCTAGGCAGTAGTTTATGGGTAAAATGTCTTAGGGTTTTGAATTGGCTGCAAGAACAGTATGAAGAAATAGTATGGCCTGACTGCCTGATCAAGTTAATACAAGCCTGGGCTGAATTAAGCACAGTGTACTGAACAAGGGGGTGTTAGTGTCATTGCTGTATTCTGTGCTGGTTAGACTATATTCAAATTCTGCACTTTGAGAAAATTACTTTGGCAGCTAAATGGAGGATGGATGGAGTGAGGAGAGACTTGAGGCAGGCAGACCCACCAGCAGGCTACTGCAGTAGTCCAGGCATGAGATGATGAGGGCCTGATCCAGGGTGGTGGCAGTGTCAGAGGAGAGAAGAGGACATACACAAGAAATGTTACAAAAATGAAGTTGACAGTTCTTGGCAACAGATTGAATATGGGGGAGAGAGAAACTGAGGACTTGAGGATGAAACCTGGGTTGCAAACCTGAGGACTGGGTGGATGATGGTGCCCTCAGCAGTAACAGGAAAGTTATCTGATTGTGCCATCTATGACTATGACTCAGGAATTGCACAGCAGGAATTCTTGTATCAGGTCAGGGTTTGGACTAAATGTCCCTTGAAACTCTTAGGTACCATAATTAAATAAGACTAAACACAAATATTGGAAAGCAATCTCCATTACTCACAGAGCTGTCTTCAATAAAGCAATTGTGTGTTCAATATGAGTACTGCAGGGGAAAAGGACAAAAGAAAGCTGCTGTGTTAGAATCCTGCTGTCAGACCTGAAAAAGAGATGGCTTTGAAGGAATAGTTGTCTTCAAATATTTAAAAGGGATGTCATCTGGAAGAGTGAGAAGGCTTATTTTTTGGAGCATCAGAAGGTAGAACAAGGAGGATTCAGTAAGATAGATTTCCTTTCAGTTGAAGAAATTCCACCAGACCAGCAACGTGTGCTCTCTTGAAGGTGACTGTTCCCGAAGCACCCTTTAATTGTCACATATTGCAGCCCTAGTCATATTCTTAAGCTCCCAAGATGGTATCTTTCTACCAAAGTGAATCAACACAATATCTTATGATGGTCTGATCATACTATGTGTTATGTTATGGTGAGTTTGAAACTGAGCCACCCCATTTTAGCTTTGATACCTTTACTGATGGGAACATATTTCAACCAATCAATCCAATCAACCAAAACCCTTAAACCAGAACATGATTGCCTAGGAATCAGTGTTGGGATAGGCCAGGAAATATGACCATGACTCAAAGATCTACTATAAATTATCAAACAAATTGAGAAGGGAGAGAATTTAAGAAACTTAAGAATTTAAGAAACTGGAATAAGCATGGAGTCCTAACTGAATACTCTTAGAAGAGGGAGGACAGGCCTTGGTTACACTTTGTCAGGTCTCCCTGCCCCTTTGACCAGAAGATGACCTACCTTCTTCAAAGGGCCCAAAGACTGTTGAACTTTCTATCTTCTCATCAATGTCCTAAATAGTATTACTAGCTCAGCTAGAGACAATATCTTACATTATTGGGAGTCAAGGACAGACTAGATCAATGCCTTTGTAGAGGAGTCCAGTAAAGAGAGTAGGCCATGCATAAGCATGGTCTCCTTGAACATCCCACAAATGGAATAAAAGGACTTCCAGCAACCAGGAGCGATGTTACCACTTCGTCACATGAGTTCCCTAAGTCTGAGCCCACCTTTCCCTGGTGTCTGTATGTTCTTAGGGAAAAGTGTCACCTTATTTTTAGGGGGAGTGGAGGATATTTTGCACCAAACTGTTTTTATTATACTCCCTTTGGTAAGAACTCCTTTCTAAAAGCTACTTAAGGAGGGCTGATTAAGAGATAATCAATGATAAGATTAGGCAGAAGTACAACACCGGTGGGGTCTTGAACCAATGGCATTAGAGAAAGTCAACCATAGCCACTGTGGGGTAGCCCTGAGGCCCAGAAGAAGAGGCATAACCAGCCTAACTTTGAGAACCTGTCTCAGTGAGGGGTGGGGCATCTATATAAGGATACTTGAGAGTTTATATGGACTACATGTAGAAAGTAATAGTAGATCTTCTCTCTGTGCTGCCAAAGGATTAATTAACTAAGCTCTGTAAAGTTTCCTTGAAAATGGAAAGTTCAGTATGATTATGAAGTAATATTTTAATTAGACATTACAACAAAATAAAGTTCTTTTCCATGCTGTAATATTATTATTGAAAATTCTGAAATAACTTGTTGGGCTTCCTTTACATCTTACAAGGCTTATATTTTATGGCTGTGAGGTCACATCTATGAAATAAACCCTGACTTTCTGACAATTTGACTGTGAAGTACGCCATTATGCTCTAATAGTCTGTCATGGTATTTCTGCTGGCTGGAAAGGTCCTTCCATTCCATCACTAATGATATCATCTGTATTTCTGTTTCACCTGTGTACTTTGCAAAAACAAGATGCCAAACAGATTCTGTGGTTGGCTGGGGTCGGGGGAGAGGAGGGCTCCTTTGGGGGAACCAGTAAGCAAAGAAAAAAAGGGGGTTTGTTTGTTTTCGAGATTATGTCTTCTTATCTCACCCAAGCTGAAAGTGCAGTGGTCACTCATGGGCTAGCCCAGGGGTGGAGAATCTGTGGCCTCGAGGCCACATGTAACCCTGTAGGTCCTCAAGTGAGGCCCTTTGACTGAATCCAAACTTCACAGAACAAATCATTTTATTAAGGATTTGGGAATTGATTGTCTAGATTATCAAAAACTTTATTAAGGGGATTTGTTCTGTGAAGTTTGGATTCAGTCAAAGGGCCGCACTTGAGGACCTTGAAGGCCACATGTAGCCTTGAGGCGGAAGTCCACCCCTGGGCTAGCCTGATTGACCCCAAAGCTTTGATTGATATTTCCAACCTGTACTAGCTCTCCCTTACTTAGGAAGCTTGATCTCCTGCCCCCAACACACTCTCCCTGGGGTTCACCAGATTGGTGCTGAACTTGGTACAGATATTTGATCTGCTTTATCCTACTGGGGCTTAGGAGTCCTGAGTTCAAGTGATCCACCAGCCTTAAGCTCTCTTGCAGCAGAGATGACATTCCTATCTAGGAAACAAGGTTAAGTGAAGTGCTTGGAGAAGATAAAAATAAGGGGATCAAAGAAAAAGAGGAATGAAATATATTAACTACAAATAATAACCCCAAATGAATAATAACAGATTGTACCTTGTTTATACTCCTAACTTTTTTTCAAAGTCTTCATAAATAGATGAATGAACTAGGCTAAGAGAAGGGTAGAACAGACCTTTGGTTACAAAGGTCAAGTAGAGTGATTGTTGCCAGATTATGAAATACATCAAATACCCAAATTCTTACACAGTAAATGAAGGATCGTTCACCCTCTTCTTTCTCTTTCTCTGGGGCATGTGTTGCCCTTTCTGTCATATATGATACCCACCACAGGATAGTTATAAAAGTGATATGTAATTGTGCATAAACCCATCTGATAAAATTCAGATAGGCAGCTTCAGGCTGAATCTAACCACAACTTTCATCTTCCCTCACTTCTCCAAATCTGTACCCTGTGTGTGCTTTAGAGCTCCCCATCACCCTCCCCGACTAACACAGAAATCCATTTATACCCAGCCTTGCCCCAACAGGAAAGACCCAGAATCAAACACCTCTGATTCTTCCTAGCCTGACCTTACTCTCTCCTTTGAACTTGCCCTATTCCCCTCACCATGCTTTATCATACCAATAGATATAGGCTAAGTCCACTCCCCTTAGAGTGATCCCTTCTCACAATAGGGCTGCCTCATACAACCTTAGCAGCTGCGCAAGTATAAGTAACGGCCATTCCATCGAGCTGTTGCCCTGGCTGCTCTACATCCCAGGGGAACCCTGACCCCCATACTGTACAGAATATCCTAATCTCTTCTGCCTCCACACTCTGTGATCCCTCTTCTTCTCCCACCTCAGCCTACAGACTGTCAGAATCTATGGAGAATTTACATGAGGGCAATGGAAGCTGATTCCTACAATGGCATCAAGACAAGTAGTCTTTGTGCGTTGTTACCACAAACTTTAGAGCTGGACTAAAATCTGGGGAAACATGGTTTGAGGTAGAAAATGGTGATGAGTGTGAGCTCGGTAAAAACTATGATCCAGCAAAAACCTCAAAATAGAACTCTGCTTCAGAGTCTGCTATATTTTTTACAAATGTATACAAATTTGAATGTTCATTTAATAAGACTGAGCATGTCTGTGTTTTCCTCCCATAAAAACTATAATCTCGGTGCAATCTTACCCAGTCCTCCTCGCTGGAAAGATGGAAATGATCTTTCCATTGTTCCCTCCTGTCCCATAAGCCCGGTCTTAAAACAGTATCTACGTGCACTTATTAAAAGCTGGCACATCCATTTTTCATCTTTTCTCCTGAAACCATGAAGGAACAAAACACAGACCATGTTGAGGCATGAGCGTTTTTAACAATTAAAACAATCCACAAGAGGGCCAGAGAATAGCCTAAAAAAGGACCCCTTTTTTAATGAATGTCCAAACCACCAATTTATAATCATGTCTTTACTTCAGGAATTCTGAAATTCTGGATAAAAATCTTCCTTAAATTTATAATATGGGGGACTGCATTGCATAGACAGCTGCCAATTATTTGAGGGTTGGTTATCCTGTTTTCAGATTATCTCTAGGCTTGGCTTCTCCTTCCCTTTCCTGGCCCCTACTTGAATCCTTGCAGTACTCATTAGCACCTATCATTAGCAAGTGAGAGAAGAGTAAGTGAAACCTAGATAGTGGATGGAACTGTTTGTTAGCAACTTGGATAAAATGTGCAGTAGAAGAAGTGGTTGACACCATTGACCATTAGCTTAGCATTCAAGGTTTTTCACAATCTGGATCCAAACTACTTTTTCCTTTATCACCACCACCATCATCATCATCATGGTTGTTGTCATTGCTGTTGTTGCTGTTATTATTTTTATTCATCTATGCTATCTTTACTTTCTGGCGGGGAGAAAACTGAGAATGGATTATAGGATATTTGGTGGAAATTGCAGAATTCAATTTAATGAATCTTTACTAAGCTAATACTACTCGTTAAATACATAGCTATTCTCAAGGCATTGTACTAGGAGTTATGGACACAAAGACAAAAAGAAAAGAAGAATCCTTAAAGAGTTTACAATTTAATGGTGAGGAATACAATACATATGTAGCTTCACAAGTACGTGATGGGGGAGGCATGGTGAGGCAATTGTTCTGAAAGAGATCTAAGGGTTTTAGTGGATTGCAAACACCATATATACTTCAACAAAGTAATATGGCAACCTAAGAAGCTAATGTAATCTCCAGCTGCATTAAGAGAGACATAGTTTCAGGTACAGGTAGATGATGGTACTACCATATTCTGCCCTCATCAGACCTTATCCCTATTATGTTCACTTCTGGGCACTACACATAATTAAAGAAGAACAGTGAGAAGATGGAGAGGGTCCAGAGAAGGGCAACGAGGATAGTGAAGGGCCTTATGTCTATGTTATACAAGAATCAATTGAAGGAAATGGGTATATTTAGATTGAAGAAGACTCAAGGGAATATGAAAGGTGTTTTCAAGTATTTGAAGGGTTTTCCAATAGAGGAGGGATGAGACCTATTCTGTTGGGTCCCAAAGACAGAACTAGAACAACGGATGGGTGCTGCAGAGAAGGTTCTACATGTCAGGGAAAAAACATCCTAACAGTTAGAGCTTTCTATAAGTAAAATGGGCTGCCCCAAGAGATAGTGGGATCCCCTTGTTTGGAGGTCATCAAGCAGAGTGCAGAGGCCCACTCATTGGGTATGCTATGATGGGGATTTCTTTGTGAATGGGTTGGACATGA
Source organism: Vombatus ursinus (assembly GCF_900497805.2). Lineage (NCBI taxonomy): Eukaryota > Metazoa > Chordata > Mammalia > Diprotodontia > Vombatidae > Vombatus > Vombatus ursinus. The sequence continues at coordinate 7,384,971 of NW_020951478.1, forward strand.
TGGCTGCTGGAGTCCCTTACAGCTCTCAAATTCTGTGATTCTGGGACAATCCAAGGGAGACCGTGGTAGGGTCAAGGGACTCAGATAAATGCTCTAGGAAAGTTTGAAGAATCAAAGATGAAGCACATTTGGATCAAATTCCAGATTCAAAGGGCAGATGACACTGAGCTAGATCTGGAAGGAAAATAAGAATTTCAACAAGTGGAAGATGAGAAGAGGGTGTGTTTTACAGGAATGAGGGAAGGTTTTGCAAAGGCTTATGGGCAGGAAGGGTCAGAACATGATTGGGCAAAAGTCATCCAATTTGGCTACATTTTTCTATATGTGAAGGCTAATAAATACAATAGTATTGGAAAGATAGATTGGAATTGGGTTGTGAAGGGCCTCAAATGGCAAGCTGATTAATTTATATTTTATCATACAGCTCCAAGGGAGCCACTAAGAAAGCCTCTGACCTGAAGCTTTGAATTCTGCATTAGGAAGGTTATTTTGTGAATTAGTTAGGGATGGATTAAAGAGAGGAATGGCCTGGAAGCAAGGAGACCAATTAGGAAGCTATTTCAATAGTATATTCAAGAGGTGAGAGGGTTCCTAATAGTTAAATGGTTGAAGGATAGAAACAGTTTTCAAAAGAAGAAAAGCAAATAATCAACAACCTTATGAAAGATTTCTCCAAATCAGCAATATAATCAGAGAAATGCAAATTAAGACTACTCCTAGTTTTCACCTTATACTGGCAAGGAGATAAAAGAGAATTGGTCAATTTTGGGGGCAGGGCTATGAGGATAAATCACACTAATTACATTGTTGGGAGGACTGTGAATTAGTTCAGCCAGTTTGGAAATCAATTGACAATTACATTACAAGTGAGAATTTTTTTTGAGGGGGGAGTTTTAGATAGATTTTTTTTTCCATTTTTACAATACCTGAAATGTCTGTAAAGTCAGATAGACTATGTATACGTGATCCAAACATTGTAATGATGAATAATTTATTACTCACAAATTTGTAAAAGCAACAAGTTTAAACATGTAAAAATAAATGTAAAACAATTTATATTCAATATAATAAAAATATCCCACACTTAGAAACTTTCAAACAATAAAATATCCATATATGTCAGTACTGAGAAAGAGAGAGATCTGCCTATCTCTGATGTAATTTCTAGATATTATGGACTTGGATTCATTAAAGTATCACCTTTCCATAAATAGTAATGTGCCATCATTAAAATGTCACTTTGATCACAATACTAGGCATACAACCCAAGGAGATCAATAGCAAAAAAAGAAAGAAGGGTCCTCTATATATATATATATGTGTGTGTGTGTGTATATATATATATGTGTGTATATATATATATATGTGTGTGTGTGTGTGTATATATATATATATATATATCTCAAGATATTCAGAGCATCTTGTATAATGGTAGCCAAAAACTGGAAACAAAGAGTGTTTATTGATTGGGGAACTGTTGTCACCACCAAGCATGTATAAAGCAGCTACTATATGAAGATCCTGTGCTGAGCCCTGGGGACATAAAGAAAGGCAAAAACACAATCCTTGCCCTCAAGGAGGTCCCATTCTTACGGGGGAGACAACATGCAAACAATTATGTAACATACAGGATGTATGTGGTCTTCATGGACGATAATCTCAGAAGGAAGTCACTGGTAAGGGAGCCAGGACAAACCTTTTTTCAGAAGGTGGGAATGGTGCTGAGTCCTGGAGGAAGACAGAGAACCCAGGAGGCAGAGGTCAGTGGAGAGAGCATTCCAGGCATGGGACCAGCCAGTAAAAAAGCCCAGAATTAGTAGATGGAATATTATGTTCAAGTAACAGAGAGAAAACTAGTGTCACTGGATGGTAGAGTGTGCAGAGGGGAGACAAATGTTAGGAAGAAAAATTAAAAGGTAGGAATGTCCCAGATTGTAAAGAGCTAAAACTGAGGATTTTGTATTTATTCTAATAAATAGGGAGCTACTTTATTTATTAAGTAGGACAGGTGATATGGTGGTATCTGTGCTTTAGGAAGGAATGTGATAACAATTCACATTTCTGTAATGCTTTTTTAAGTTTGCACATTTCACTTTATGGAACAGCCCCATGAGGTGTGTGGGTGGAATATTACCATGGGTACCTTAGTTGAGTCAGTTAACCTCTTGACCTAAGTGTCCTCACCTTAAAATAAGGGGGGTTGAACCTCAGTCTCTGAGGCCCCATTCAGCTCTAAATCTGTGATCCTATATTCCTAGGAAGAAACTGAAGTGGAGAGAAGTTGGTTGGCTTACCCAGGATCAGGGCTGGGATCTCAGAAGTCATTGACTCATAATAATGTCTAACGTTTATGTAGCACTTTAAAGTTTGCAAAATACTTTACACATAGTATCTCATTTATCCCAACAACAACCCTGGAGGTTAGAGTCCCTTTTTTGAGGAAACTGAGGTACATAGAGTTTTAGTAACCTGTCCAGAGTTGCATAGCTAGTAAAGTGTCTGAAGCTGGATTCGAACTCGTGTCTTCCTGACTCCAGATCCAGCACTTTATTGACTACAACCTTACTCTGACTCAGGAGCCTGTCATAAGGACTGTATTAACCAAATGTGTTGAGTTCTAACTAAACACAAAATACTTAGCTACCTACCAGGTGAGCAGTGAGGACCCACTCCAGCAGTTTGCATGGTAGATGCAGGTGTAGACACTAATTGCACAGGAAGCAAGTAAGGACACAGTTGAGCTTCTGCCAGTTAATAAGTAACAAGCAGTTGTAATGTAAAAACAAAACGAAACAAAAACCTAACTTCACTGTTGAAAGACCTGGATTCTGATCTGACTCTGCTACTTAGTAGCAATATGACTTCAGACAAATCTCTTAACCTCTCAGGGCCTTTCATTTTCCATCTAGAAAATGGGAATAATACTATCCACTTCCAAGTATTGTTGTGGGGATGGAAATGAGATAATATATAAAATGCATTTTGGGAATTTTTGTTGTTATTCAGCTGTGTCCAACTCTCTATAAACTCATTTGGGGTTTTCTTGGCAGAGATACTGAAGTGGTTTGCCATTTCCTTCCCCAGCTCATTTCACAGATGAGGAAAC
>NW_020951478.1:7388086-7505639 GCF_900497805.2 Vombatus ursinus
GTTAAATGACTTGCCCAGGGTCACAGAGCTGGTAAGTGTCTGAGGCCAGATTTGAACTCAGGAAGATGAGTCTTCCTGACTCCAGGCCCAGCATTTTATCCACTGTACTATCTAACTGCCTCATTTTAGGAACTATGAAGCATTATATCAATGTGAGGTATTACTCTAATTAAGTGGAATAGAAGCAGAAATTTTCCCTAGACACTTACTAGCTTTGCTACCGTGAACAAGTCATTGTTTCTCTGAGCTTCAGTTTTCTCATCCATAAAATCAGGGTGGTTATTGCTATAGTACCTCTCCCATGGAGTTGTTGCAAGACTTAAGAGAGAGAATGTATATCAAACTACCATGTTGTTGTATCATTTCAATTATGTTCGACTCTTTGTGGCCCCCATTTGGGGTTTTCTTGGCAAAGATACTGGAGTGGTTTGCCATTTCCTTCTCTAGCTCATTTTGCACATGAGGAAACTGAGGCACACAGGGTTGTGACTTGCCCAGGGTCACACACCTAGTAAGCATCTGTGGCTGGATTTGAACTCAGGAAGAGGAATCTTCTTGATTCCAAGCCCAGAACTCTATCCACTGCACCACCTAGCTGCCCTGTTAAAGTGCATGGCAAAACTTAAAAGGGCTATATATGTGTCAATTATTATTAGTACTATTGATTATGATACTAGAGAGAAAATTTTAACTTTTGCGGTGCATAGGATCATAAATGGGATGCCATGCACCTAGAAGGCATCAAGGTAATCTAAGCACTGTGGGTGTGGTGTAACCCATACTTTATTTTGAGAGGAGAATTTCCCTCTGGAACTATTCATTTCCTTGGCCTTTGCCAGGTCAAGGAGCCTGGCTTTCCCATTCATTCTGGCTGTTTTGCCTATCCTGGATTCAGCTTTGTTCCTGGCTTTCTCTCTGTTTGTTGCTTTAGGTCTTAGGATTACAGCTTCTTAATTTACACATTTTCCTTCCCCGTGTTTTGGCTTTTTCTCATATTTTGGAAATGGATTCCTTAGGCTAATATCTCCGAAATGTCTTGGCACTCTGACAATTTGAAAACAAAATCCCTCCAAACTGTCCCCCACCCGAAACTCACTGTTGGTGTAAAGCCACAGTGAACGTTCTTTCTTCCCATGAACAGCAACAGAACACGTGAGGTCCTGCAGGCGTGTGCAGACCTTTGGGAAGATGAGGCTTATGGAGGCACTCCAGGACAGATGAGTGAAGTGAGCCTTGGCCTTAAAGCCTAGGTTAAAAAAGTCCCATTGTACCTTTAGCCTGAATTAAGCAATTTAGTCTATGAGGCAGAAATACTCTCTAGTCCCACATTGGACAGCACAGAACAGCAGCTCTTAAACAGATGCACATCCCAAGTCCTGCTATTTTTGTGCACTTTGGTGTAACCTTTGTTGACTCAGTGGAAAAAAAAAAGTTAACTCTTTATTGGGAGTATGAGAAAAGCTGGTTGAGGAAAAGTAATGAATTCCCTGTCCCTCCATAGAGACCGATTGGGTGGCTGTTCATCACTTGATGTGATAATAAGGGATATTAAACTTATTCCCTGGCCCAAATTATCAACAGCCCCAAAATGACATGCCAGGAAACCTATTGTTACAGATATTATTTGGTTAAAATGCAAATACCCTCCTACCTGTGAACCTGGTTATCTGATTAAATATTACCAACTACCTTGCCCCCACAAGTATATCCTTTCTACCCTGTTTCTCCAGTTCTGGAACCATGATCAAATCAACCATGCCGTTTTTCCTGAAAGGGGTGGGTGTGTCAGTTTATTCCTCTGTGACCCCATTCATCAACCCTGTAACTTTCTAGATCATAGTACTCCTCCCTGAACACCCCTCCCCATTTGTGTTATCTCTCATATTAGAATGTCAACTTTTTATTTTTATCTCCAGAGCTTAATGCAGTGGTTGACATATAGTACATACTTAAGTGCTTTTTCATTCATTCAATCATACATCCATTCAAATATCTGCAAATATGTTGGCTTAATTTAATTTAGCCAGTCTCCGAGATCAGAATCCCTGGGAAAAGAGTCAATGAGGAGGTCAGTTTTGATTATAGGGAAAGAATCAGAGTCAAATTATCAGGAGAGTATGGCACAGGTAAGGCATCCTAGTGGAGGTTTGGAGTAGCATGGCACCACTTTCAGGGCATTGGGTGACAGGGTAGTGTCAAAAGAGGATATAGGGGTGAGGCAAGAAAAGTGAAAGGGACACCATAGACAAATAGTTTTAAAATTTGTCCATTTTCTGCTATTCCTAACCTTGTTATTCTCTAGCATGGCCCATTACCTATTCATCTGTCCAAGTACTTTTCTTTCCTGTCATTCTCCATTGACCACTTAGCCCATATGGTTCTGCTTGCCACTGCAAAAAGCAAATAGAATCCACTTTTTTCTCTCCCTCCACATCCACCCTGCATACAAACCACCACTGTTTCACAAATAGAGTTCTTATAAAAAAAAGTTTGCTTGTATTTTCATGGAAAAATATTTGTAACATTTTGTTTAATTTTTTTTAACATGAAAAGACAAGGATGGAGCATTGTTTCAATCCTTTCCCGGTTATACATACTTTTCAAATCTTAGGTTATATATGTCAGATTGGTAAAACTCGTATTTCACAACTTCCAGACAGTTAATTATTTTTATGGTACTGAATGCTCCATGTGATCCAGAGGGGAAAATTGTCTCCATTTTCATGGACTTATTATATACTAGGAGATGGATATGCACTATTTGATTCAATAGTATGGTGTTTCCCTATTAGGAAAAAAACAAAAATGAGGTGAAGCATCCCATTGTTTTAGAAAACAATGGAAGCCCACAGAATATTATAGCAGACACTATGTCCCCCCACGTCAGACTTGTCAAACACTTGGTTGTATGCAACCCACAACACTCCTCAGTGCAGCCAAACCAAATTTAAATGCAATTGGAAAATATTTAACTAAATGAAAATGCAATAAAGCATATAATATTACATTTAAAAACTAAGTAAATATGTAGCCTGCAGGGACCCTTATATATGGATTAGTGGCTTCTACTTGCATTTGAGTTTGACACCACTGCCCTACATAGTTAAATAATAGTTATTGTTTTTGAATGTCATTTAATGTGTGGTTTAAAAAATAATTGCTTTATTGTCTTTTTAAATATTGCTATTCCATCCGAATGACACCCCATTTCATTCCCACTCCTCAACCATTCCTTGTTTTTATTTTATTTTATTTATAATTTATGGAATAAAACAAGCATTTCTATAACATAGTACAATAAAAAGATGATTGCACATGAAACTGCAAATCTACGATGTACAACTTGCTATTTCTTTCAAAAATACAGCAAAATTATCATGTAAATTTATTTTTTCCCTTCCCTCCCTCCTACCCCCTGCCCCAGAGATGGCTGCCTTTAGACACACATAGGTGTATATATGTGTGTGTGTGTGTGTGTGTGTGTGTGTGTATGTATATATATACATTTCTGTAAAATTATTCTATACATACATCTATTTATCTGTTATTTCTTTGGATGCAGATAGGATCTTTCTTTATATGTCCTTTAGAGTTAATTTGGGCATTTGTAACAATCAAAAGAACTTACTCATTCAAAGTCATTCTTAAAACAATATTGCTGTTACTGTATACAATGTTCTCTTGGTTTTTCTCATTTCATTCTTTATTATTTTGTACAAGTCTTTCCATGTTTTTCTAAAATCATGGAGCTCATCATTTCTTACAGCACAAGTATTCCATCACAATCATATACTACAGCTTGTTCAGCCTTTCCCCAATTGATGGGCATCCCTGCAATTTCCAGTTCTTTGCCACCACAAAGAGAGCTGCTACAAACATTTTCGCACATATAGGTTCTTTTCCTTTTCCCTGAATTATCTTTGGAAATAGACCTAATAGTGATATTGCAGGCCAAAGGGTATAGGTAGTTTCATAACTCTTTGGGCATAAATCCAGATTGCTCTCCAAAATGGTTGGATTCAACCCTTCCTTGTAACAAAGAAGTACAGTTCAGGAGAGCAAATCAAAACATTGGCCAGGTGTGACAATGTACGTATGCATCGTTCTTCACCCGTAATTCTAGACTTCCTCCTGAGATGAGTGGGGTATGCTTCACTGCCAGTCCTTGGAAGTCATAGATGGTCATTGCTTTGACCAAAGATTTTATGCCTGAATGTATGTGTCTATATATGAGTATGATTATAGATATCTAAGTATATGCATGTGTATGTAAGTATATGTGTGTGTATATGTATATCTATCTATCTATCTTTGTGTGTATATGTGTATATATGTGTGTATATAACACATACATATATACACACACACACACATACATTATATATGTACATATCTGCTACTTATGTATAAGGCTACTTAATTGGAACCTTCAGGGATGGGGGGAGGAAAAGGGGAAAATGAACAAAGTAAAAAGGGCACAGAAGAGAACAAAAGAAAACCTACAAGGAAGCAAAGAAAAGATGGACATCTCTGAACAAAATGTGTGGTATTTATTATATAGGTTTTCTTGAAATGGAAATGTATTGCTTTATATTTTGAATCTTCTCTTTTACTATGGACATGGCAATGCTTTTTTTTCTTATTGTGCATTTAAGTTTTAATATTTAAGTTTATAATATGTTTCTTTTTCTTCTCTTATTGTGTATTTAAGTTTAAAATAAAAACAAAAACAAAAAAAAAGTTTTCTGCCTTTCAATGCTATTTTCCTTTACACAATTAAGTGTATATAAATTGTTCTGTTTCTGCTTACTTCCTTCTCATTGAATACTTTGTTAAGTTTAGTTTGTTGACAAAGATCCCACCAAATTAAATAACAATCCTTTCTCCTCACTCCTCAAGAGAGGAGTCTTCCAAGAGGAATCCGTATGTTGGGTTTTTTTTTTCTGGTATATGACAAAATGTTGCTTTTGCTATATTGCTTCCAAATAGTTACACCCTCTTGCCTCAGTTCTAACTTTTCAAAAATTTATACTTTCTTTCTTGTGATGCACAAAATAATCAAAGGGTAGCTAGATGGTGCAATGGATAGAGTTCTGGGCCTGGGATCAGGAAGACTCATTTTCCTGAGTTCAAATCTGGCCTCAGATGCTTACTAGCTATGTGACCTTGGGCAAGTCACTTAGCCCTTTTTGCTTCAGTTTCCTCTTCTAGAAAATGAAGTGGAGAAGGAAATGGCAAACCCCTCCAGTATCTTTGCCAAGAAAACCCCAAAAGGGGTCACAGTGAGTCAGAAAGGACTGAAATAATTGAATAGCAACAACAACAAATAATCAAAAGTGAACATTACAATATATACACATATAAGAACTGCATGTGAAAGCATGAAATTCTTTTCACTACATCTTTTTTTTTAAAGTATATATTTAACAAGGTAGTAATTATACTTTTGGGTACCTTTCTGAACTTATTTTTGTTTTCATCTTTGCATACTTTGATGTTTTATTGAAGCCCTTTTTTTCTTTTTTCTTGAATCTCAATCATCAGTTACTTAGTCATGCTCCATGCCCTCTGTTACAACAAATAAATGTAAGTGATATGTATATATGTGAAGTAAACTAAAATATGGAAAATATATAAATATAAGCGAATATATATGCAAAATGGTTCAACATATGGTCCAAATGATTATTGATTGACTGATGATCAGCATTCTGTAGTTTTTCCAATTGTTTTCCTTTACATTGTCATAATCTTTGTGTAAATTGTCTTCTTGGTTCTTCTCACTTTATTCTGCTTCTGTTCATAAAAACTGTCCTAGGTTTCTCAGAATTCATCATTTCTTATGGAATAATAATAATATATTTATATACTTGAATTTGTTTAATCAGTACCCAAATCTATAGACACCCACTTTGTTTCCAATGCTGTTCTCCTACAAAGAGTCCTGCTATAGATACATTTGTATTTATGAGTCCTTTCTATATTTTTAATGATCCTTTCCTTTATGGGTGTGGCAATAATGGGTAACAATGTATGTACAGTTTAGTGACTAGGGGGCAGAGGCCACATTGTTTTCCAGAATGGTTAGTTCAATTCATAGCTCCACCAATAGTGACTGTAATTGTCTTACAATTCTTTCATAATTACTATTTTTGTCTTTGGTCATCTTTGCTAATTTGGTGGGTATGAGGTGGAATCTTAGGGCTGGGATAGTTTTTTTGTTGGAGGCAGTTAAAGTTAAGTGACTTGCCCAGGGTCACACAGCTAGTAAGTGTCTGAGGTCACATTTGAATTCAGGTCTTCTTGACTCCAGCTCCAGTGCTCTATCCACCATGCCACCTAACTACCCCTTTGGGGTTGTTTTAATGTTCATTTCTCTTATTGTTAGTAATTTAGAGCTCTAAAAAAATTGTTCTGACAGAGTCTTCACACATTCTTGGCATCTGCTTTCTTCAGCTATAAAGCAACAAAAGAAAAATAAAGGACTTTGACATCATTTAGGTCTTCTAAACACCTATAATAATAATATTAATAATAACTAACATTTATATAGCATTTTAAGGTGTTAAAAGTACTTTTCAAGAATCTTATTTTATCCTCACAACTCTAGAAGGTAGGTGCTATTTTTATCCCCATTTGACAGATGAGGAAACTGAAGTAGAGGTTAAGTGATTTGCCCAGGGTCACACAGTGTCCAAATCTAAATCTGAACTCAGGTCTTCCTGACTCTAGACCTAGCACAATACTGACTCCACCATCTAGTTGCCTCTAAAAAGGTCTTCCAAAAACATTTGCATTCCTCCTGGCCTCCTTCCTCTCCCTACCACCCCTCAAAATAAAAATTACTGAAGTCATTGAATGAAAAGTACAGCTTTCAGTGAGCCTCCAGTGAAAGAGCATAGACATTTTCAATAACAAAATGATCCTATAACATATGAGCCCAGAGTCTACCTGAAAGACTTTCAAATGATCAACAGAGGTCCTCAGACCACACGTTGCGGTCTTTTAAAGGGATTGTCTAGTGGGATTATTTCCTGATGACTTGACCTGTTGGGTCACTTTTGCCAGGTTCTGTGAGCTGAATCATTTCTGCATTTTCATTGGTCAGCTTGTCCCCAGGTCTTCATATAAAGTAGGTTCGTAGGGTTTAGAGTTACAGTAGACCTTAGGGCAGCTAGTGGATTGAGTACTGGGCCTGAAGTCAGGAAGACTCATCTTCCTGAGTTCAAATCTGTCTGTGTGACCAAATGGGCAAATCCCTTAACCCTATTTACCTCAGTTTCCTCATCTGTAAAATGAGCCGGGGAAGGAAATAGCAAACCACTTCAATATCCCTGCCAAGAAAACCCCAAATGGGGTCACCAACAGTCAGATGACTGAAAAGCAACAACAAACCTTAGAGATCATAAGGAAACAATGGAGTTTTGGGGGTGTGCATTTTGGGGAGGAGCATTTGGGGTGTGTCTGGGGGGTGGGGAGGCTTGTCCAAGGTCAAACAGGTTACAATGTCTTAGGATCAGAGATTTAGAGTAGGAAGGCACTAACCCAGTCCTCTTGTTTGATAGATGAAGACACTGAGTTCCAAAGAAGTAAAGGGATGGCCAAACTCACAGGGACAGGCAGCTGCAGAGCCTGGTCCTCTGACCCCAGTACAGAGCTCTTTCCACTAGTCAGTCAGTCAGTCAGTCAATAAATATTTATTAAGCACCTACTATGTGCCAGGCACTGTGCTAAGTACTGGAAATACAAATACCAAAAAGAAAGCTAGCTCCTTCCCTCAAGGGGCTTTAATTGGAGGGGAAAGACAACACACAAAGGTAAACTGAAAGGTGGGGAGGAAAGATTCTTATTGAAGGGGTATGATGGAAGAGTCCAAAGGAGCACAGCTGGGTGAGAAATAAATGGCCGGCTGGCTTGGACACCCTTTTTAAATAGCGTTTCTGGGGGGAGTTCTTCACTCCACCCTCCTTTCAGAGGGGCCCCAGGGACAGAGGGTACTGATGAGGTGCGAGTAAGAGGACTGAGATGATCTTGTAGGACAATGAGGGGCTCATGATGGAGGAATCCAAATGGATGCAGGCATGTGGGAAATGGCATTTCAAGTTTCCCTGGGGAACAAGACCTTTAATAACAAAGACTCAGCCAAATAGGATTTCAAAGTGGTAGAGATCATCAGAGGCCAGGTTAGACCCTGGGTTCTCTGACTTCAAGATCTGGAACTCCTACTGTTATAAGAGGGGTTTAGGCCTGTTAGTTCCCTTGCTTAGAGCAAGGTGCCAATGACTCCATGGATCCAAGCGTTGTTCTGGCCTCTGTGGTAGATACAAGGGAGCCCAAGACAAACTTCCTGCCTTCAAGCCTTTTACAATCCAATTGGGCAGACAAAATGCATAAAAATACATGCAAAGTTCAAAAATGCAAAAGCTCAGTGACCCACACTATAGTAGCACTTTATTGATTGTTTAATGAGCAGCATAGACAATAAAGTGTTAATTTTTTGAAGCTTCATATCCAGCGTTGAGCTGGTGGTATACATACTGATTATGGTTGGGGAAGAGAACTAGAGAAAATTATAGGGTTTAAAATGCCCATGTTGGGGAAACCTTCTTGACCTGTGCAGTGCCTCTTTGGTGCTTCAGTCCCTCATTTTCTTCCCTTCCCTGGTATTATGAAAGAGCTCCAAAGTAAGTCTCATTTGCAGGAAAGAATTCCATAGACAATAAAGGACTGAAGGGATGGGGAACGGAAAGAGGAAATTGTGGTTTTGAGTGGCATAAGAAGGTACGAAAAAAGGAGAATTTGAACTGGGACTCCAAGGAGAGGAAGGATTCTGATGGACAGCGAGGATGGGAAGAGGCCTTGCAGGGAGAAATGGTAAGGCGAAAGAAAGAGAGGATGTGTCCAAGTCCCAACCCCCTCCCTCTGTACAATCTATAAAACACTTTAGGCACATTAATTTCACCTGACTTTCATATCAAGCCCCTGATGTAGATACTAGAGCAGTGGTGGGGAACATGCTTTTTTTTTTTTTAACAGTTGGGAGAAGTGAGACTCAGAAAAGTTAGGCAATTTGCCTTTGATGACCCAGCATCAGAAGCAGGGCTGGAATCCAAGTCTCTACTGACTCCTGATCCTTTACACTTTCCATCACAACACAATACTTTCAATAAAGGAGAGGGAGAATAAGTAAGGCAAAATAGAATAAAAATTATTAGAGATCAAATCTCCAGATTATTCAGTTAGCTTTATTTCGTATAGAGGGGGGAAAAAGCCTGTCAATCAATTAATTAATTATCCATTTGTTAGTTATGTCCTGTGTGCCAGCAACAGTAGTGCAGGAGTTATTGACAAAACCTAAGTGAGACTTTATTCATCATGTATTTATGCCATTTATCTTGGTCATTTACCTCACAAATGCAGACAGCAGATCACAAGAGGAACCAGAGAAAGCGTTGCCATTAGTAGCAAAAGAATTCAGACTCAGAGCAGAACTGAACGAAATTGTTGAAAATTCTACTCACTGGGTCAGAATATCACTTTGAATATAACAAGACAACATGACTTAGGGTAGATATTAGGAAAATGAATAAGTGCCTGCAAATGTAGACTTCCTTTCTCCATTAAAGGACTTTTCCCTTTCTTTTCATGACTATATCTGGAGCCTCCCATTTTGACTTGTAGGCCCTCTGCCTAACCTTGTCCGTAAATGGTGTCCTTTATCCCATGGACGATCTTCCTTTGATGCTGGTTGACTGACTTCGCCCCTCACCTAGAAAGAACGACGGATTAAAAATCACAGAGTCTGGGTTCTAGTAACAATAAGAAGTAACATTTACATAACCTTTACTATGTGCCAGGCACTGCACTAAGTGATTTACAATTACTATCTCATTTGGTTTTCACAACAACTCTGGGAAGGAGGTATTCTTCTTAATCCCCATTGTACAGATGAGGAAACTGAGGAACTTGAGCCAGAGTCACAGAGCTAGTAATTGTTTGAGGCTAGATTTAAACTCAGGTCTTCCTTGCTCCAGGCCGCCATTCTATCCATTGTACCACGTAGCTGCCCTAATCCTGCTTTTTTTTTTTTTTTTTTTTTTTTGCTTATTAGCTATATGGCCATTAGCAAGTCATTTATCTTCCTACTTTGAAAAGCACTGTGATACCTTGCTGGATTTGGCATTGAAGGAAATGGATTCAAATCCCACTTAAGTCACTTCAAATGTCTATGAGCATAGGAAAGTCACTTAACTTGTCTGGCTCTCAGATTCCTCATCTGAAAAGTGAGGGGAATTGAACTAAATGGCCTCTCAGGTCCTTTCCAGCTCTAAATCATTAATCTTCTGATTGTAAAATAAGAGAGGTAGAGTAGAACATCTCTATTGGCCTTTCCATCTCTAAACCTTTGACAACTTTGTTTTCTTCATGTCTGAAGCCATCTTCTTGCACCCTTTCTGCACTGTATCTTTCAAACAATGACTCAATTACTTTCAGTGCAAAACCAGGGAAGGTGCTAAGTTGCCATCACTAGAGCTGTTTAAGAAGATGACCCCTAGTATATGACTACTGTATGACTTTATGACCACTAGTAAGGAATTCCTGACCAGGCGGGTTCTCTCCCTTGGCCTTTGATGTACTTTCCAATTCTTAGGTACCGTGATTCTCTGATGAAGCAAAAGGAGATGTGATTTCACATCCACATCCAAATGAACTGCTACCCTTCCTTAACATTCATATGTGTCTCTGTTTACAAGTATTTATTGAAGGTGTCTCCATCTCAGGATATCCCCCTCTTTCACAATGTCAAAGGACTTCCATTGGTCAGAATAGCGCACCATTCCATTATGCATTTATTAAACACCAACTCTATGTAATACCCTGAACTGGAGTAATGGCGCTACTATGTAGGACAAGTGAAAATCTGTAAGACAGAATCTCAAAGCACGCTGGGGTTTAGTTTTTGCAACTATGTCCTGGTCTAATCTCTTATCCAATTTGCTACTTAGACTCCCATAGTCCCTTATCAACATTCTAGCTTTCCATATGACTTCTCTGGGCTGAGTATCTGTGTTTTCAATTACTTCACCCCAGGTGAATTTCCTGTCATTGTTCAAGACTAGATCTTATTTTGTCATTTCCTGCCCATGTTGCTAGTCTCCTTTCCATCCCTTTGGTGCAATTTCTTAATTGTCACTGCTGTTCTGAAATAGTTCCCAGATGGTATCTCTATCTGGTGTGATCTGTAAATCTAATTATAGGACTCGGTCTCTTTAGGCTTTATTTTTTTTTTCATTCATTAACCATATATTTATTGAGTGTCTACTATATGCAATGTACTGTTTGAGAAACAAAGATGTACAGAACAGGGTCTATAAGCTCTAGTCACTTAGGGACAATGATTCTTGCTTAATCCCAACATTTAATGTTTAACTCCTCCCTGGTCCTGAGAGGAACACTCTCTCTAATTTTTCTCTAACAATGGTTATTTCCAGTGACTGCAGCGCTGATTCCCTGACTCTATATCCAATTCCTTCCTGGCCACAGGGAAACTCCTTTACCTATAGAGAGCCTTAAAAAAGATTGTTATAGGTAGGTAGGAACACTCTAAACCTTCTAGGGGAAAGAAAAAGCGTAAAGAATCCTGAAGAAAATCCATTAGGTCAGTGCTCTGCTAATTCTCCTGCCTCTAGTTTTACTTTGACATCTTCTCCCCAAGTCAGTATACTAAGAGTTCATTTTTGCTTTTATAGACACTGTACATGGCTCTGTGGACAGATATTTTTATCAGACTATCATAGCTCTTTTCACAGGTTCACATCCATCCATCCCATCCATCCAATGATCCTTCCATTCTTCTATTCAAAAGCAAACATTTATTAATCATTTCTTGTGTGCACAGTGAGGCTCTTAGGACACCAAGATATATAATTTTCTTTCTTTTTTCTTTCTTTTCATTCGTATTCATGGAATAAAACAAGCATTTCCGTAACATAGTATAATAAAAAAGATGATTGCCCATCAGACTGCAAATCTATTACGTACAATTTGCTATTCCTTTTAAATATATAATAAAGTTATCATGTAAATTTCTTTTTTTCCCATTTTTTCCTTTCCTCCCTCCCCCACCCTAGAGATGGCTACCATTAGACACAAATATGTATAGATAGATAGAGATATATAGATATACACATATGTAAAATCATTCCATACATGCTTCTATTTATCATTTATTTCTCTGGATATAGATAGCATCTTCCTTCATATTTCCTTTGTAGTTAATTTGGGTAATCATAATAGTCAAAATGACTTAGTCACTCAAAGTTGTTCTTAAAACAATATTGCTGTTACTGTACACAATGTTCTCTTGGTTCTGCTCATTTCACTCTCCTATAAGGTATATAGCCAGGGAGATACAGCCTAACCTAGAGGAGTGAATAAAGAGCTGGCCTCTGAGTCAGGAAGACTTGGGTTCGAGTCTGATCTCTGACACACAGTTAATATTGTAATCTCCCCTCCCCCCAAATCACTTAACTTCCCAGTGCCCTGGACAACTCCCTAAGACTAGGTTGTATAACAGTTGCTCATCTGCATTGTAGAAGGAGCTCCTCCATTGGAGAACTCCTTACAATGATGAAATCTCAAATCTTGATAATCAAGATATGAATATCTCTAGTCCTTGATTTCAAGGTACTTCCAATCTAATGTGTGTGTTTGAGGAGGTGGAAAGAGATGACAGGTATACAAACAGCCATAATAAAAGGGAGAATAAGAAAAAATGCAAAAGAGAGGGATAGATTGAGCTCCATGAAGGTATAGTAACAGACAGGCTATCTTTTAGTTACTAGAGTTTTTAAAAAGTTAATGTGTACATTAAAAAACTGTAAATAACACATTTCTGGTTCCATGTATAATTGTCTTATTCATTTTTCTTAATTTGATTTTTGCTGTTGTTGGTGAGGGCTGTTGAAATCAAAACACACAGCAACATCTACAGACCCACAAACAGAAAAATCTGAGGAGGAAGAGACCACTTTCAATGGGAGGGTGTTAGGGAACACCAAAATGAATAAATGGCTCCCAAATTTGAGCCCCCCATGATGAAAGAGATTTCTTTCATTTTTTTTTTTGATGAGGCAATTGGGGTTAAGTGATTTGCCCAGGGTCACACAGCTAGTAAGTGTTATGTGTCTGAGGTCGGATTTGAACTCAGGTCCTCCTGACTACAAGGTCAGAGCTCTATCCACTGTGCCACCTAGCTGCCCCCATAAGAGATTTCAAAAGACAGACTAGGAGTTACTCTCAAATTTGAATTCTCCTTTTCCTTCCTTCTTTTCCCCAAACATTCAGGGGTTGTCTGTCTGTCTCTTGTTTGATGGTGATTATATTTCTTCTCTACTAGCAATACGTTTCCTTTGAACCCACAAGGATTACATTTTCTTTTCCTTTTTTAATAATATTTTATTTTCCCCAATTACGTGTAAAAACAATTTTTAACATTTGTTTTTTTTTTAAGTTTTAACTGTCTCTCTGATAGTCTCCCTGTCCTCTGAACAAGCTTTGAGCTTTCTTATCTCCACTACTTTGCTTATTCCATCCCCTTCTCTTTCTGAAACACCCTCCTCATCTTATTGAGATCCTATGCATCTTTCAAGGGTCAGGTCAGAGCTTTCCTCCACCTCTAAGCCTCCCCAACCACTGAAGCAGGGTGATTTGTGGGGAAAATCCTGAATTGGCAACAACAGTTCTTCATTAGAACTCCCACTCTGCTAATTGTATCACCTTAGCCAAGTCACTTAATCCTGTTTGCCTCAGTTTCCTCAACTGTAAAATGAGCTGGAGAAGGAAATGGCAAACCCCTCCAGTATCTCTTCCAAGAAAACCCCAAATGGGGTCATGAAGAGTTGGACGTGACCAAAATGACTGAACAGCAATGATAAATAACATGGAGAAAGAAGGCAAAGTTTTTAGCTTCTAACGTTGTCTGCAAAATGAAAAAGCTTTCCATGGTCTTCTAGCTCCAAAACCTCTGATTACCTTAGATTATGGATCCTTTATCTTAACTTTAGGTCAGAGGTCCTTAACCTTAACATGAGGTCTGCAGACCCCTAAGAGGTCCATGGATTGATTCCAAGGCATCTATGAACTTGGATGGGAAAAAAATTACATATTTATCTTCATCAACCTTGAAATGATATTTATCATTTCCTTCAATTATGAATGTAGACAATAAATATGGAAGAGTCAAAAAACTTCAACAGATTACCAGAAGGCTCATGACACCAAAAAGATTAAGACCCTCTTGCTCTCAAAGCACTTTTCTGTGTCCCTCATTTAGCACTGTTCACATACAATCTCCTATTACTCTTTTTTTCGGCAATTGGGGTTAAGTGACTTGCCCAGGGTCACACAGCTAGTGACTGTCAAGTGTCTGGTCTGAGGCTGGATTTGAACTTAGGTCCTCCTGACTCTAGGGCTGGTGCTGTATCCATTGTACCACCTAGCTGCCCCTATTACTCTTCACCTTTTCATATATCTCTGTCCTTTTTCCCCAATTCTACATTGGGCTAAGCTACTATAAGTGAGTAAGAACTTGTCCACTTCTTTATGTCCCCATTACATGGAGCCTAGGACCTTATACCTAGTTGGGGGCCAATCTACATTTGTTTATTCATTGACTGACTCCCCAGTGTCAATGCTCCCTCACTTCTCTATTCCCCAACCCCATCTGCCAGCATCAGCCCAATGGCCACAGGAATCTGAATAGGGCTTTTCTTCCTTCCTAAATACAGAATTGCCTTCTGAGGCTTGTAAGGAAAGGTTTCAGCTGCTGAAAATATTAAGTACTTCCTCCAGAGGCAGCAAGAGGCCGAACAGAATTTTCACAGGAGGGGAAAATCAACAATAGTGACCTACTCCAGTGGAAAAAGGTGTCTCAAAACACGAACTGTAAGGTGCTGTCAGGACAAAGCCAATGAAAAGCAAGGGGGTGAGGGAGTGGAGAGTGAGAAAAGAGGGTTTTCTCTGTCACCACCTGCAGTCCTTCCTCAAATAATCTCAGTTCTGAAGTCAAAATTAAAAACAGCCAAGTAGTAAAAAGTCCTACTCCTCGTGAACTCTGGCATCTCAGTTTCAGGGATGTCACAGAGAAAAACTGCAAGCTGTGCTCAGCCTGCTTCTTCCCCCACCCCAGCTCCCCTAGAGGGAATGGCCAGCTAGGCCCAGGTGGGTCTGATTAGCAAGGCCTGGAGGAAGGTCACATTTCAGCTACCAACACTGCACCTGGACTAAGGAGAACAGAGCTCTACAGTCTGCAACCGCTACCCGTTCTTGTCCTTCCTTTCCTATCCCTTCCTCACTTCTCTTAGTCTCAGCCCTCCCTCTTATTTTGTCAAATTAAAGAAAACATAATCCTTATGGGCCCAAAGGGAATTTAAACTGAGACTGTATTGTTAGTAGATAGCAAATATAATCACCATCAAACAAGCATATCTTTATCCTAATTTTACTCTAACCATCTGCAAAATGTTGGATTTTGGATGGATAGAGATGAATTTTTCAATCTGTCCATCTCTCTACCCATTACCCAGAAATATTTACCAAAGACCTATGATGTGTCTCATGCTGCAACTACAATCTCTCAGTCTCTCAGTTACTCCCTACTTTGTCAGGTTAGAGACAATATAATCCTTAAACTGGGACACTAATGCACTTGTTGGTGGAGTTGTGAACTGATCCAACCAATCTGGCAAGCAATTTGGAACTATGCCCAAAGGGTCATAAAGCTGTGCATACCCTTTGATCCAACAATACCACTACTAGGTCTGTATCCCAAAGTGATCAAAAAAGGGAGAAGAACCTATTTGTACAAATATATTTATAGCAGCTCTTTTTGTGGTGGCTAAGAATTGGAAGTTGAGGGGATGCCCATCAATTGGGGAATGTCTGAACAAGTTGTGGTATATGATTGTAAGGGAATATTATTGTGTTATAAAAAATGATAAACAGGATGATTTCTGAAAAAAAAACTGGAAAGACTTACATGAACTGATACAAAGTAAAGTGAGCAGAACCGGGTGAACTTTGTACATAGTAACAACAATATTGTATGATGAAGAACTGTGAGTAACTTAGCTGTTCTCAGCAATACAGTGATCCAAGACAGTCTCCAAGGACTCATGACGAAAAGTGTTATTCAAACCCAGAGAAAGAACTGATGTCATCTGAATACAGACCCAAAGCATCCTATTTTCTCTTTCTTTTTCTTTTCTTTCTTTCTTCCTTCCTTCCTTTCTTTTTCTTTCATTCTTTCTTGCTTTCTCATTTTTTGCACAAAATGACTAATATGGAAGTGTTTTACATGATTGCACATGTATAATCGATATCAGATTGCTTACTGTCTTAGACAGAGGGTGGGGAAGGAGGGATAGAATTTGGAACTCAAAACTTAAAAAAATAACAAATGTTAAAAATTGTTTTTACATGTAATTGGGGAAAAATAAAATATTATTAAAAAAAAGAAAAGAAAATGTAATCCTAGTGGGTCCAAAGGAAACTTATTGCTAGTAGAGAACAAATGTAATCACCATCAAACAAGCACAGCTTTATCCTAGTTTTACTCTATCTGCAAAATTTTAGATTTTGAGTGAATAGAGATGGATTTTTCAATCTATCCATCTCCCTATCAATTAATCCAGAAACGTTTACTAAGGACTTGTGATGTGCCTGCTGCTGGGACTACAAATACAAAGAACTAAGCAGTATCTGCCCCCAAGGAGCTTACATTCTATCTATTTATTTGGAGGAGATTTTATATATATGCATACATATATATGTATGTACACATAGATATGCACACATATATCTATAATACTTATATTTGCATATGTCTCTCTCTACTAGTATAAATATGAGTATACACAAATTAAATATACACAGAATATATTTTATGTCTTTATTATTTTGTTATTGTTGTTATTGAGTCATTTCAGTTGTGTCCAACTCTCTGTGATCCCACTGGGGATTTTCTTGGTAAAGATACTGGAGTGGTTTGCCATTTCCACCTCCAGCTCATTTTGCAGATGAGGAACTGAGGCAAATAGGGTTAAGTGACCTGTCCAGGGTCACACAGTTAGCAAGTATCTGAGTCTGGATTTGAATCCAGGTGCTCCTGACTCCAGGACTGGTATTCTATCCACCATGCCACCTATCTGCCCAGTCCTTAATATACTATACGCTTACAGCATATTGTATAATATAAATATGTATCAAGTCCTAGCCCCTAACAATAATTCTTTATTTAACTGGTTTATTGGTTCATTTGAATACAATTTCTCCCAAAAGTATTTTCATTGAACATATCTCTTTAGAGGTACAAATAAAGCGACTCAACATCTGATTTATCTAGAAATAGAGAAGAAAATAGATTTTGTTCTCAGCTGAATTATCTCACTTCATACCTCTTCTTTTCCTAGAGATTAAGATCTCCTCTGTGCTATCATCATACTCTTCTGTGTACTGCTCTGATTTTTATACCTATTGTATTCCCCCTTGTAGACTGTGAGGTCCCTGAGGTCAAAGATTGTGTCATTTTTTTATCCTTGCATCTTCAGTGATAACCACAGTGCTTTGCCCATACTAGATGTTTAATAAATGTCTCCCTTTACCCAACTCTTACAAGTGAAATAGATGGGCCTGATCAGTACTTCTGAAATCTAAAATATAATAATGCAATACAATATAAGAAAAGAAACAGGGAGACCAGATTCTAGTAAGGAATTGGAAAATAGTGAATCAGTGGTTCTAAAATCAGACAGTCCAAAAAAGATACATTATTAAATCACACTTTACTCCCAGGTAAAGTTATCTGTGAGCTTTCTATACAGTCAGTATTTGGAACAGTTGCCAATGTGTTTCATCATTGTCATGGAAAGAAGGTAGGAATTAAAGCCTAAGTTTTATTTTAAGCATTGAATTGAATGTGGACCATATTTCCTGTTAAATTTCCGGAGCCGCCCAAAATCTGAAACGAGGCAGTTGTCTTGTCTGAATTGTTTTTTAATGATCATTCTCTCATTCTCTCTCTCTTTCTCTCTCTCTCTCTCTCTCTCTCTGTCTCTCTCCCTCTCCTTTACCTGTGTCTCTGTCTCTCTCTGTCTCTCTCTGTCTCTGTCTCTCTCTCCCTGTCTGTCTGTATGCCTGTCTCTTTGCCCCCCGTCTCTGTCTCTCTCTCATACTTTCTCTCCTTTTTCTCTCTTTCTTTTCTCATCTCTCTCTCTCCCTCTCTCTTCTCTGTCTCTGTCTCTCTGTCTCTGTATCTCTCTCTCAATCTTACTCTTTCTCCTTCCTCTGTCTTCTCTTCCCTTTCTCTCTCCCTCTCTGTCTCTCTTACTGTCTCTCTGTCTCTGTTTCTCTCTCTTAAGGACTGGAGTCTGAATAAAATACCCAAAACACATAATTAAATTTAATAATCAGAAGGAAATACGTTCATAAAGCTCATTAATATAAATGTGGTCTCCCCTACTAGAACGTAACTTCTTCCAGTGCAGAGACTGCTGTTTTTTCTTTATATTCACGGACCTTAACTCAGCACTTAGTACCTAGTAAGCTCTTAATAAATGCTTGTTGATTCATTGATTTTAAGTCTGTTGAAATATTTGCTGTTTATATTAGATTGTGAACTCCTTGGGGACAAGGATTATTTTTGTCTTTCTTTATATCCCCAGCTTGAGGTACAGGGCCTGGCACATAGTGAGCACCTAATAAATGCTTGATGACTTGAATATTCCCCCAAATTAATAATAATAATAACTAGCATTCATATAACAATTTAAGGTTTGCAAAGTACTTTATATGTATTACCTCATTTAATCCTTACAACAACCCTGGAAGGTACCCTTGTTATCCCCATTTTACAGATGGGGAAGAGAGCCTGAGAGGAGTCGTGTTTTGCCCAAGACCACATAGCTGATAAGTATGTGAAGCAGGATTTGAACTCAGAGCTTCCAGACTACGAATCCAGCATTCTATCTCCTGCACCACCTAGCTGCCTATTGATGGACCTGACGTGGAACAAAGCATGGTACAACCAGTAATCAGTCAGTCAGTCAATGAGCACTTAACTATGCCAAGCACTTTGTTCTGGGGATACAAATGCAAGCCAGAGAGGGACAGTGACCCTCGTGGGAGAATGAGGGCCAAGCCTAGAGAATGAATGATGGCCACTCTGGGTCCTTCCTCAAAAGTGATACTCCAGGAAGAACTCAGCCGTGGGAGAAGGAGCCCCAGGAGTGGAGTCAAGAGGAGGGTTCTGAAGAAGCTGTGAGTGATGGGGACAATATGAGTGATGGGGACAATGAGTCCAGGAATCAGAAATATTGACCAGAACACGATCTTTAGTGTGTGTTGTGTATGTGACCTGTTGCTAGAATAGCAGAATAAAAGCACAGATAAGGGGCAGGATCTGACCCCCTTTCTCCTGGATGTCTTTTGTAGAAATCAGAGCTTCCCCAGTATTCTTGGTCACCTCTTGGGAGCTTATTCTTTGGACCGTTGTAACTTTGAGATGGAGTGACCGGACAAGAAAAAGCCTCAAACAACCCATCTGGATCTTAATTCCATCCCCTTTTGAAACTATGCTTCATGTAGGGCAGCTACGTGGTGCAGTGGATAGAGCGCCGGGATTTGGAGTCAGGAAGATCTGGGTTCAAGTCTGGCTTCAGAGACTTACTAGCTGTGTGACCCTGAGCAAGTCACTTAACCCTGTTTGCCTCAGTTTCCTCATCTATAAAATGAGCTGGAGCTGGATACTCCAGTATCTCTGCCAAGAAAACCCCCAATGGGGTCACAAAGAGTTGGCCATGACTGAACAACAGCATAGCGGTACCCCATCATGTATGAAGAAAGGGAGGGAATTTTCATACTAGAGCTAACCTTCCCCCAAAATGCAATTCGATTGGCATATTTGTTTTTGAGATATAATTCACCTAAAGTAATCAATGTGCATTTTGATTTTGTATATTTTTAAAAGTGTACAGCCCTGTTACCAAGAAGAAAACTGTATATTTACTACTACTTCTACTACAACTATCACTATTGTTCTTCATTTATTGTCTGTAGAATAAGACATCCCTAAGTCCTGCAAAAGATGACTTGGCTGTGTTAGATATGGAACTCTGGCCTCAGGAAATTTAACTCTTACCTAGTTATTCAGCAAGATAGCGCCCAGAATCCTAATCCATTGATAAAATATTTATTATTAAAACAAACAAAAATAGAAACAGAAACCCAGAGACAGCCAACTTGAATGGATGAACCCAAGTTCTGTTGCTCGGCAGTCTATATC
Organism: Vombatus ursinus; assembly: GCF_900497805.2. NCBI lineage: Eukaryota > Metazoa > Chordata > Mammalia > Diprotodontia > Vombatidae > Vombatus > Vombatus ursinus. The sequence goes on from NW_020951478.1 coordinate 7,408,428, forward strand.
TTGGCCTCCTGTTGCATCCCTCTGCCCTTCATTAGATGGACCTCTGCCAAGCATCTTCTTCTTTGCTCCTATAAATGACTTTGTTGTTTTGGTTTATATTCCTTATTTATAAGTAAGGTAACTGAGTGTAAGTGGCAGAGAGCTGGTCGCTGAGGAAGGCCTGAGTTCCGGATCTGCCTCTGAAACATCTTGGCTCCAGTAGAGCGGCTGCAAATCTAAATTGGTAAAGGTGGGTTTCCTCACTGGAGTTCCCTACAATAATGAAATCACAGGCCCAGATACCCACTCCCCCCAAAAAAAATTAAAAATCTATTTCACTGTTTGAAATAATAAAGGACAGCTGGAAGAAAGGATATCAACAAAGAATAAGATATGGTCATGTAGCAAGACATAACCAAAGGACAGCCCCTATGTTCTGTTGTTATAGAGAAATCAAGGAAGGCCCCTGATGGCCTGGGAATATTGCCTGCGGCAAACGTAGAGGAAGATGGGGATAAGGGTTATGTAGGATGGGCAGTCACAGAAGGGTTTCTACCTGTGTCATCAGAGAGAACATTTGCATGAATATGGTCATGGGTCTATTTTAATATTTACAGCTCAATATGCTCCAATCTAGCAGGCCTTTTACCTATGCTACCATCTTGGAAGGTGATAAATCAGACCAAATGAAATAGCTAAGGGAATGAAAGAAAGGTGTTCTTCTTTCACAGTTATTTCTTGTTCAGAATCTGGGCAGCCTGGGCCTTGGACATGGCCGGGTGTGCCTTGGTCATCAAGCAGTCAGATCTGGACACCTGAGCTCTTGGCCTCTAGCAGAATGGCTTGGCATCTTTGGGCTGTGCAGGAGTGCAGTTCACATAACAGTGCAAAGGTGCCAACTCAGACACTCACTCCCCTCCTCCTGCTCCCTTAGAACCCTGCCCTGGGCCTGGGGAGGAGGCTCTCCTGTTACTCCTGGCCCTGCTGGCTGGGGTCAGGGTTCTGAAAGTGTGTGGCTCCACCGCAGCTGTGAGTCAGGCCCGGGGAGAGCACGCTGCCAGCAGCTGAACCACAGACCTCAAGGCCTGCCGAAGGCTCAGCTATTGCATTGCATTGCATAATAAGCAGCATATGGTTTTTTGGCTAAAAGGTGTTTAAATGAAATCATTTTTTCCATATTACTTTGAAAAGTTTATTTCATCAGCACGAAAATGTTTAATATTATTATTTGGGGATTTAAGACCAAGAAAAAAAAATCACCACATTGAGAGATTTTTCTTTGTCACTCACTTAGGGAAAAGAAATCTGCGGTGTTTAACCCTTTCTTGGGCAGTCAAGATGGATGCAGGGGTGTAGATGAGGCTAACTGACAAAAGGTTTAAGACCCTGTGAGTGTCTGTTACCAAGGAGAGAAAGTGAGGCGTGGCCCTTGCCCCAGGTCACTGGTGTTGACCTTGGTTCTAGGGATGGTTATGACAAAACACTGAAGGCATTGCAGCCTCGTCAGCTCATTGTGGCCCCTGCTAATAAAACACGTACCCAAAGCCAGCTCTCTGAAACGTAACTCGTCCTTAATCCATGGATTCAGGAGCTACCATGGGCTTTTCTTCCTGAGAGCCATGCTCTGTGAAAGGGTACAATCACACACTTAGAGAAACATTCAGACCTTTGGGTTCCAATTCCTATTATGGAGTGGATTGATTCTGCTTCCAGTCTTCGGTGTTCCTGCCTGGAGACAGATTCCTATCTGATCATTTCAATCCAAGAAAACAGAAAGGTTGCTATTGACTACAGCCAGAAGACCTCCTTTCTGGATTGATCACCAAGCAGTTTGGAAACCCTGGAAGGGCTGGCAAAGAGTAACCAAAGAGAACTACCCGATAGGCCAAATCTTTTTCCCTCTTCCCACCCCCAGTCCCCTAAGGGATTCTACCTCCGTTTATTTCAGTGAGAGCCAGTGGTAAAATTGGTTCCGACTTCTTAAATAATTGTTTGAACTGGGGCAAAGAACAAAGGGATCAGAGCACAGACCCACAGAAAGAAAGTGAGTAAAGGGGAAGAGCCCTTTAATTTTAAAAAGATGACACGGGGTCAGGCTTATGGGACCTGGCATGAACCGATAAGATGGCGGAGCACACATTTATGTCTAGAACCATCTTCTTCCTCACTTTAATGTACTATCAAAAGAAAGGTCAGACATTAAAGTAACCACAATGAACCTGAAAATATGTTCTCCATCGTGTCAAGACTTTGAAGAACTTTTCTTTTTAAGTAAATGGAGAAAGAGGAGTGGCACGCTAGTTTGAGCAGGCATTCAAGGTCCTAATGGCTTTCAGGTTTTCTCATGCCCTTACTAATAAAACCAGAAAACATAACTGGGTAGGAGAAAATATCAAAATTAAAGTCCACATGGGAGGAGGTAATATGAAAAACTTTAGATTCACTGAACAGGAGAAACCAGAACATGGTATAACTGAAAGAAGTCTTTGAGGAAGAATGACAGCAAACTAGACAGGAATATGTAATGGGATATGGTGGAGAAAGGCTAACAAGAAGTTTCTTGAGTGTGCATGTTATGATGCAAACACTTTAGTGTTTATATAGCGCCTTTTCCCCAGAAGTTCATATTTGCTTTATATACATTTGGTTCTCTCCCCTTCCAGGTGCAGAGAAGAAAGCAAGCTACCCTCAGAGCCAGCTGTGAGGCAGAAGAAGCATCACCCCTAAGCTGCAAGACCCTTCCCCGTTCCTTTGCCAGCCATGCTCCTGGCCACACAGCTCTTTAACGGGACTTTCTTCACCCTAAAATGCAATCTCAAGTTGGGGTGGGGGGACGAGATTGCCTGGACAAATGATAGGTCCATACTAGTCAGCATCTTTTATGTAGGGGGAAGGAGGAAGTAGAAATTGAAATGAACAGTCTTTACAAGAGTCAAAGGTGTAATAGTGACAGCAAATAAATAAATGAATGGATGAACAAACAAACAAATAAATAAATAATTAAGGCCTAAATCTTGACCAGTATTAGAAAGCTTGACACAGAGCATGTGGCTGCAAAGCTTCACCGATTCTTTATCACTTGAGAAATAAAATACACATTCCTCCATTTGGCACTGAGGAACCTTCCCAACTGCCTCCAACCTACCTTTCCAGTCTACCTGGCCATGACTGTACTTCCCCTCATGCTTTCAGATACTCTTGTCTTCCTCTCTGTTCCCCCCCCCAGGTGACATTTCATCTCAATCCCGGTGCTTCTGCCCTAGCTATTCCCTGGGACTGGAAATCTCTCCCTCCTCACCTCTGCCTCTCAGAATCTATCTCTAGGTTCCTTCAAGACTCAGTCTGAGTGTAACCCCCAAGAGTCCTATCCTAATTCTCCAATTCCTTGTCCTTCTCCAGAGGCCCAGCAGAAATTATTTTATATTTACTTTGAATGTGAAGCTACAAGGATCAGAGGTCCCCTTGATTTGTTCAACTGACCCCCTCACCCCAAGGAGTCAGAGTCTACATACAGCTTCATGGGAGGAACTCCTGTTTAGCAAATAAGGGGGTACCCTGATCAATCATATTTTGTATTTACTTATCTTTGTAACATCAACATTCATCACCCCCCCCAGTAAAATGTAAGCTCTTTGAGTTATAAGTAGATAGAAAGAGCATAGTATTTATTAAGTACTTAGTATTGGCCAGATCCTATATCTTAAAGGCAAAGACTCTTTGCCCTTTCTTCCTCCCTCTCACTCTCTCTCTTTTCCTTCCTTCCTTCCTTCCTTCTATCCTTCCTTTCTTCCTTCCTCCCTCCTTTCCTCTCTCTCTGTCTCTTTCTCTCCCTTCCTTCCTTTCCTTCCCTTCTCTTCCTTCCTTTCTTTCCTCCTTTCTTTTTTCTTTCTTTCTTTCTTTCTTTCTTTCTTTCTTCCTTTCTTCCTTTCTCTCTTTCCATAACAGCATAATGCCTGGCACTTAAAAGGTACTTGAAAAACCTTATTAAATTAAACTGAATTACAAAGAATAACCCGGGGTCCCCTGATTACCGATCATAGCCTGGTTTATTGGACTTAGCCTGAAGCCAGGCAGGCCATAGGGACCTTTGGAAGATCCAGAGTTTTTCAGTAAAGAAGATGACAGCAAGGAGAGGAAACTGAAAGAAAATCATGAAAATGATTATAGGTTTGGAGGGACTGACTCAAATGACTTAAATCTATCTAACCTGGCCAAACGATCACTAAAGGGAAATGTGATAGTGGTAGATGCAGAGCAAGTATGCAAAGGGCATAAACAAAGGTGGGAGAGGGAATGTTTAGGTGACTCTAAGGGGGCATAAATTCAGTTAAGCAATGGAAAATGTAGGCTATTTGGGGAAGATCTATTAATCTGTTGACAGTCTTGCAAGGAAAGAGAGAACAGCTCACTAGCTTGCATCATTTAAAACTGGACTGTGCAGAGAGCTGGAAAACATATAGCAGGGAAAAAAAGCTGAATTGGCAGCAGGGACTGAATGACTTCATAAATGTCTTTAATTTTTTAATCTTTGTGATTTTAATTGCCCATTTCCATTCTTTTCCCCCCTTTTCATGTGTCTGAGCACCTCCCATAGCCCAATGACGTCAACTTTTATGTTAACTGGACACACACAAAGTAAGCTGTAGTCCAAAGACTGCCTGGTGGCTAGGACCTGTTAGACAAACCTATTCAGAATTATTCAGGCCCCCAAAGCTCTTAATTGTCCTCAATTTGGAGGGCTTCCTCCTTACACTACCCTCCCTCTACCCCTTCCCTTTATCTAAACCACACCTGCCAAACACATTACTGCCAACATCCCAAGGGCCATAACCAGATTAAAATATAATTGGGAAAGGCTGAACAAAATAAAATACAATCAAACATAGATAATGTTAACATGTGGTTTTCTAAGTCAATATGCACCTGAAGGAATTCTTATGTATGGTTTAGTGGCCCTCATTTCTATTTGAGTTTGATGCCTTTAAACTGTCTCAATTCTCCATTTCTAGAAAATGTTTCAATCTGAAATGATTGCATCTGAAAAACCCTGGTATCCTCTCTTTTTAAAGGAAACCTAGGCTTAAATTAAAAATGTCTGATTCCCTCTAATTGAATGAGTACTGCCTTTTTCAGTTCTGGTAGCGAGATAGATTGGGCAGCTGATGGCATAGTGGAGTCAGGAAGACTCATCTTGTGAGCTCAGATCTGGCTTCAGACACTAGCTGGGTGACCCTGGGAAAGTCACTCAACCCTGTTTGCCTCCATTTCTCATCTATAAAATGAGCTGGAGAAGGAAATAGCAAACCAGTATCTTTGCTAAGAAAACCCCATATGGAGTCACAAAGAATCGTACATGACTGAAACAATTGAACAACAAAAGGGAGGTAGAGAAAGAAGCACACACGCGCGCGCACACACACACACACACACACACACACAAAATCTGACTCACATCACGCAGATATCTGATGGTTTCAAAACCAGCTCCTTCAAAAGCCTTTTTCCCTTTCCCAAGCAAAGGGAGAGGTGTCTCTAATCACCAAAACCATAGGCAAACAGTATAGCTTCTTGTGAATCCATTTGAAGGAGAACTTTGCTGGAACGCTCCAAGTTGCAAACCATGTTTTTCCAGATGTCAGAAAGATTGAAGTCTGCTCCAGGAAAAGTCAGCATTCTGAAATTTTAGGTTTGATGTATCTCTAGATGAAAGGATGAGTGCTGTAAAGAGAATATTTGTTTAGCACTGCTGCTCAAACAGCACCTTTTCTGTGAATTTTAGAAACACCCCTATTGGGGGAGAAGCAATGTTGCATGAAAGAAGTAAGAACCTAGACCCTGGGTTTTATTTACTGAAATAAAGATTGAAGGAATAGATAGGGATGCAGAAAACAGTCCTGAAATATGTTCCTTGTTATAACCCTGCTGCCAGCACTCAAATACAAGGAACTCTCTGCTTGGAGTCACGGGGGACCAATACCATTGCAAGGATATCTGCTGATACAGCTGAAACATACTTAAGACATCTGCTGGGATGAAACTGTTCTGCGGCTTAAAGTTGAAAAAAAAAATGCTTCAACTGAAAAATAGCCACACTGTGCGAAACTAAACCACACAAAAGTTCACTGATACTTCAATGTCCCTTACTTTTATCCTGAAAATATTAGTTCAGAAAATCTAAGTAATGAGTATATTTGCAATTATTGTTGTTTTTAATAAAAATGTGCAATTTTTAAAAATTCATACTGAAACACCCCAAGTACCTAACTACATGAAGCTCATGTTTCATAGACTTTATTTTTTCCTATTACAAATATGTATAGTCATGCAAAACAAATTTCCGCAATAGCGGAAAATATTCCATCCCTCCCCCCACCTTTCATCCCCTAAAAAAGCAAGAAAAAAAGTATAGCTTCAATCTGCATTCTGAGTCCATCAGTTCTTTACCTGGTGATTGATAGCATTTTTCATCATGAGTCCTTAGGAAATGTGCTGCATCATTGTGTAACTAAATCTTTCAGAGATGATTATCTTTGCAATATTGCTATTAGTGTGTACGATGTTATCCTGGTTCTGAACACTTTACTTTGTATCACTTCATATAAATCTTTTCAGGTTTTTCTGAAATGATCCCCCTCATTATTTCTTACAGCACAATAGTATTCCATAACTTATTCATCCATTTCCAACTGATGGGCATCCCCTCAGTTTCCATTTCTTTGCCACCACCACAAAAAAAGCCGCTATAAGTAATTTTGTACATATAGGTTCTTTTCTTCTTCATTTGGTCAGTTGGGGGATAGCATTAATAGTAGTATCTGAGTCAAAGGGTGTGCACAGTTTAATAGCCTTTAGAGTGTAGTTCAAAACTGCTTTCCAGAATAGCTGGATCGCTTTACAATTCCACCAACAGAGAATTAGTATACCCATTTTCCCACATCCCTATCCCCTAACATTTGTCATTTCCTATGAGATCTTTCACTTTTTCTTCTGTTTTTTTTTTCCAGTCTTTTGACTTTTTATTTCTTGATGTGTCATGCAATCATTAGCTTCCATTTGGCCAATTCTAATTCTTAAGGAGTTATTTTAATAAGATTTTGTACTTCTTTTACCATTTAGTAAGTTTTAATATTTAAGGAATCATTTTCCTCAGTAATCTTTCATAAATCTGTTAATTCTCTTTTCATACCTTTCTTGCATAACTCTCATTTCTTCTCCCATCATTTCCTCTCTTTCTCTTATTTATTCTTTAAAATAATGGGATTTTGGGGGCAGCTAGGTGGCACAGTGGATAGAGTACCGGCCCTGGATTCAGGAGGACCTGAGTTCAAATCCGAACTCAGACACATAACACTTACTAGCTGTGTGACCCTGGGCAAGTCACTTGACTCCATCACCTAACCAAGAAAAAAAAAGAATTAGAGTCAGTCTCTAACTCAGCAGTTCTCAAAATAATGGGATTTTTGCTCTCTTTTTAATCTCTTAAACTTTGTAAGAAGTCTTATTGGGCTTGTGTCTAATCTGCACTTTTGTTTGTAGATGTTTTCAAGTCATTATCTTCTTTTGTGTTTGCATCTTGAGCTTTCCTGTCATCATAGCAGCTTTTTATGGTTATGATTCTTTTTTTTTTTTTTTTGGATTGCTTGTTCTTCTAGCCTACTTCTTGACTTTGGACTTTGGACTATACTTCTGTTTTCACAGCTCAGTCTAGGGGCTTATAAGTTTTTGGTGCTTTCAGGGTGGGGTGATCTGGGGAGTGGCTTCTTCACTGACCCCCTGGTATGAGCTGTGCATGTTCCTTACTCAAGTTTGGGTCTGTCGGACTATTCAATAGACAGCTGCTGGATTCAGTTATTATTAGCCTTTTGGGGGGTTCTGTATATTCAGAGTGACTAAATTCCTTGACTCCTCTTTGGTGATTGTTTACTGCCCTGGTTATTCCATTGAAGGCTTATGTGGGGGACTAAAGGTAAAAACTGAGCTCCCCCTTTGTCTTTGGGTTCAGAGCCACACAGTTAAGTTTTTCGAACTTGTTGTTTGGTCTACCACTGCCCTAGAACTGTGACCTGGAATTGAGTAATAGGTGACCTAGTTGCCATCTAGTACCTGTTCCTTTCCCAGTGCTCATTTAGGGGTCCCTTGGGATTTCTTTCTGTCCTGGTGCTTTCAGCCCTGGTGTTCAGTCTCAACCCCCTTACTGCCCCTGGGTGCAAGAATGCTCCCCACTTCTATACTCCTGACCAGCCTTTGCCCCAGTGTCCCCAGACCTCTCTGTGTATCTTTCTAAGCTGCCCTGGGCTGGAAAAATGACTCATTGTGACTTTTTCTTGGCTTTCCCAATCAGAATTTAATCTAGTGCATTTTCTAGGTTGCTGTAGAGGAGATGTTCTGTGTAATCTGGGCAAAAAATGATGACTCTTACTCCACTATCTTGACTTTGCTTCTCTTTATAGACTTCAGAACCAAGGATAGGAGAAGGACTTTCAGAGATCATTTGATCCAACCCCTCAAGCTCAGAAATGAGGATACTGAGGGCTAGAGAAGTTAAGTGATTTACCCAAAGGGATGCATATAGTAAGAAGTAGAACCAGAATCAGAATCCAGGTCTTAGAGTTCATTCAATCTTATCACAAGGAGTTTTATTTTCTCCAGCTCTCCTGCCCTTCATCTGCATTTCCTGTCCTTCTATCTCTCTCCAAGGAGCCTAGGAAGAAGCCATGTATTTCCTGTGCTATTTTCAAATATTCTTTATCAGAAGTAGGCTCATTCCTGAATCATAGAGTGACTACTGTTTCATGACCTGCAATTTGTTTAAGAATTAATCTCCTACCCACAGCTATGAAAGGTATACAATCTGCTTCTATTCTATTTTTAATGGTATGATCTTTTATATTCAGGTCAAATACCCATTTTAAAAAATTATTGTGTAATATGGCATAAGGCGTTAGTCTGTGTCAGGCTGTTTTCCAGTTTTCCTAGCAATTCACATTAAAAAGGAAATTCTTTCTGTAGCAACTCATTATTTTACAGGTTTATTGATCACTGGTTCATTGCATTCCATTGTTTCTGACTTATTTGTTGGGTTAGTAATGTTTAAAATACATATTCAGTTCATTAATCTTCTCCTTTTCCATTTTGTTAAGGAATATTTTTAAGGATAACATTTCTTCCCTGAGGATTGCTTTAGTTACATCCTCCAAATTTTGGTATTGTCATTGTTTTTCACATAGATATTGTTTCTTTACTTTGTTCTTTGACTCATGGGTAACTTAAGATTTTGTTATTAACTCTTCATTTAAGCCTGTTATCTGAATTGATTACTATTTTTATTATATTGTGATCTATAAAAATGTGTTTTTATATCCATTTGCAATTCCTCCAAGCTGTAATAAATGTTCACTTTTTGTAAAATGCTTTGTGGTGCTTAGAAATATGAATATTCTTTAGTGGTCCCATTCAGAAAATGCTTTAAGACTTTTCGCTATAATTTCTTTAGCAATTTGTTCAATTCTATATTTTTTCATCTGCTTATTTTTCTGCTGGAATTGTTTGGGAGGAGAGGAATATTAGACTCTCCTACTATTACTGTATTTCTATCTAAGGGATTGCAGATTATTTTACTGCACCAAACATGTAGCTGCTGGTGCAGTTTGTTTTTTTTTTTGTTTGTTTGTTTTTTTGCTTTTCTCCTATGTCTCTGCCCTCATTTGTCCCCTGTGGTAGGGAGAATGCATTAAGTCAAGCAAGGAATCCACTTCCCATATTGCTGTGGGTACACAGCATACCAAGTATGACTAGACGAAATTGGAGACTGTTTAGAAAAGGCAAAACATGCATATTACAGAGGTATCTGGGAGGATTTGTGAGCAGTGAAAGCAACAGCAAAAGTAGAAGCATTGCTTATTGAACTAAAGAGGCATCAGAGAACTTTTAAGAAACTTTCTCAGGGTACATAATTGAGCAAGGCCAATGCACACAAACAAGAAATTTTGGAAGACGAGCAAGGAGGGTGAGACCCAAAGGAAAGCAGGAGGCAGGGGAAACTGGGCTGTTTGACGACTCCAATATTCTTTTCACTGAAGAAGCACTAACTCCACCCATGTTGCAGGGATTTTTCTATTGATATTTGGAAGTTTGTTTCTTGCTTCCGGACTTAGGCTCAAATTGTAGGATCTCAAGATCTCAGACAGAGTCGAAGGCGACCGTAGACATCATTTGGTCTAAATCCCTCATTTTAGAGATGAAATAGGCTCAAAGAGGCTAAATGTCTTACGCTAAGTTAGATAAGTAGAAAATTGCTATGGCCTTAACTATTTAGTAACAAATACATTTTTGTTCAAAACCCTTAGTGGCTATGGTGGTTACTAGCAAGTGTGTAAACTCAAAATACTTTAAAAGCGACCTAAATTTAGGAGTTCTCAAAGAAACATAGAAAGACCATACTTTTGGAGGTAAGATTCAAGCCATATGAGAATATTAATAATTGAGAATTTGCCGTACTTGAACCTGGTCCAACTGTTAAGAGTAGAGAGCATTTGACATGAGTTACATATATGAGTGAACCATTTTATTTATTCAGTATGCAGGGAGTATGTTCCTTATTTATTATGCTGTCATAATTCATATTTTGTTGGAATTAAAAAATATCAAGGGCAGTTAGGTGGTGCAGTGGATAGAGTACAGGACCTGGAGTCAGGAATACTCATCTTCCTGAGTTCAAATCTGGCCTCAGATACTGACTAGCTGTGTGATCCTGGGCAAGTCACTTAACCCTGTTTGCCTCAGTTTCCTCACCTATAAAATGAGCTGGAGAAGGAAATGACAAACCACTCTAGTATCTTTGTCAAGAAAACCCCAAATGGGGTCACAAAGAGTTGGACACAACTGAAAAAAGACTGAATAACAATATATCTAGTAAATATCAAAGGCCTGATTTGATCCCTGGTCTTCCTCATTCCAAGTCCAACACTATATCCACTGTATAATTTAACAAAACCAGCCCAACACATCAACTGTGCCTGATAAAAATGCAATATTCCATGCCTAGAGTCCCCCATCTAGGTAATAAAGAGAGGTGCATTTTCTCAACTTTTCTCAAGAGTTAACCATTTTAATTATGTAGCATTCAGTGTTACAGGGTTTTTTTTGTCCTTTTCATTTACATTATTGTAATCATTATATATATTGTTTTCTTATTAACTCCCTCATTTAAAAATTTTATTTGGCTTCTTAATAATACTTTAACTTACCAAAATTTCTCCCAGTATCCTGCCCCCTTCCCTCTCTTAGAGAGTTATGTCACATAAGAAACAAATTTATAAATGAAAATAAAAGAAAAAGAGAAAGATAGGGAAAAGTCAGCAAAACCAATCAGTACTTCAAAAAAGGCTGAAAATATAGGCAATGTGGCCCATCTGTACACCGCCCACTTCTGCAAAGAAGTGAACCTCTTCATTTTAGAGGGGCTTAGTGACTTGTCCAAGGTTACACAACTAGTAAGGGACATTCCCAGGAGAAGACAGTGATATATTTGAAAATAAAGGTAATATTAGAAGATGACAATTTTGTTTAAGAAAAAGAAAAAAAAAATTACCAACAGCAATAAAAGTGATTAGCAAAGTGCCATTTCAAACATTGATATAGATACCATTGATGGAACTGTTTTCTTAAAATAAAAACAAAATAAAAAAGGAAATTCTTAAAATATGTTCCTTACAGAAAACTGAGGTAGAGGGGCCTACTTGTTGGGTCTTAACTACCTTGCCCAATCTCCAGAGTAAGGACAGATTTGGGTGGAAGGAACCTCAATCCCCTCCTATAAACAGGAAAAGACGGTGGGAAGTTCTTTTTGTTATTGAAAAAAAGGTCCCCAAAGTGACAACGACTAGAAATGGTTCTGTTATATAAATTCCATCTGCAGACAAGGATCATAGTATCATAGATCCAGAAGAGATCTCAAAGTTCGTCTAGACCACCCTCTTCATTTTGCAGAGGAGGAAACTGAATGACTTGCTCCAGATCATTGAAGTAGTATCAGAGGAAGGATTTGAACTCAGGCCCTCTGACTTTTTTCTAAAACCATTGAAGTTTGGGCATCTTGAAGAAAGATTCTCACTTAAAGCCACTTCCCTATCCCAAGATAAGAAAAGAATTAGAACAGATGCAGTGCTGAGGCTCAGGGACATTAAATCCAATTCTTTACCAAATTGTTGTTCTTCAGTTGCATTTGACACTTCATGACACCATTTGGGGTTTTCTTGGCAGAGATACTGGAGTGGTTTGCCATTTCCTTCTCCAGCTCACTTTACAGATAACTGAGACAAATGGGGTAGAGTGACTTACCCAGGGTCACACAGCTACTAAGCGTCTGAGGCCAGATTTGAACTCACTAAGATGAGTCTTTTTGACTCCAGACCCAGCCCTCTGTCCACTGCGCCATCTAGCCATCCCCTTTCTTATAAAAACTTTCCACTTAGTATCTCAAGTGTTCAGCCGGGGTCAGGGCCTACAAACAATCTAACAGACCCTTTTCTAAACTATAGCATATATAGTTATTATATCACAAGTGGGCCTCTGCCTTTCCATGGCAGGCATTCATAAACATTCTTTGTTATTTCATCTTTGTTTTTGCCCATCCTCCCAGATTCGTATATATGTGATACTTGTTTCTGCTTAATTGTGGAGAAAAGTTTCCTTACATCTCTGACATGCAGTCAAAGTTACTTTAGCTCTAAGTTCATTTGACTCTATGGTATACTCTGTGTTCCCTCTGGCTCATTTATTCTCTGCATAAGCAGATTAGTTGAGAGTCTTATATCACTTGAAGAAGCAAAATTTCCTATGGAAGAGAAAGAGACAGTTTGTTGACATTGTCCCGACAGGTCTTTTCCCTGTAAAAAGGTTGACCTTGTATTTCTAGGCTATTTTCAAAAAATTCTTCTTTTAAGTGTGGATAAAGTCATATCAAGCTCCCAGTTGTATGCTCCTAAGGCCCTAATCGTCTAGGAGGAACAGGAGAAGAAGGAAGAGGTAGAAGAGGAGGAAAAGTGGAAGGGAAAGAAGATGGAGAGGAGAGAAGGGCACAAGGAGGGGGAAGGGAAGGAGGATAAAAAGAAAGAAAAATGGAGGAGTGTGAGAAGAAGGAGAAGCAGGAAAAAAGCAGCAGGAGGAGAAGAAGGAGGAGGAGGAGGAGGAGATTGGGATGAGGAGACTAGGAGGAGGAGAAAGGGAAGAGGAAGAAGGTTGTATTTTCAGTCACAAGACCTAGGTTCAAGTCTTGGCTTTGTCTCCTACCTTCTGTGTTCTCTTGAGCTAATTACTTAAAATCTCTGGGTTACAGTCCCCTCATCTGTAAAATGAAGATATTGGACCATACCCTAGAATCACATATTATGAACAAGAAAAGACCTTAGAGGTCATCTAGTTCAGACCTCTAAGATCCAGATAATCTCAAAAGTTCCTTCCAGCTCTAAATCTATGTTCCTATGTAAAGTAGGATGAGAAAGAAAGAAAGAAAGAGAATGGGTGGAGAAGAATCACCATGATGACCTTGAGGACAAATTAATTCCCCTCTGTGGGGTGTCCTCTTCTCCTTGACATTTTCTCTGTACTATTGATTTTCTTCTGTGTTTCATCATTTTCTTCAGCTTCTTCTGTTATGAACAAGGTGCGAAACAAAAGCAGAGTTCATTACAGACCATGGAGTCAGCAGGCCTGGTTCCAAGTTCTGCCTTATCATTTCTTATTTGAATGATTTTGGACCATTTACTTCTCCAGGCCACAGTTACTGTATCTGTAAAATGGGAATAATAGTACTTGCAATATCTGTTGTGAGGAAACCTATGTAAATGTGAGTTATTATTCTCATTATTGTTATTTTGAGCAGGCAAACTTTTTCTGACTTTCAAATCATATTGTGTAAGCAGCAGCATACCATGTAGGCAGCCTCCTAGTGTGCCTATGTGTCAGGAAACTATACATTACACAGCCTTTCTCTGGGGAGTATTTTTTTCACTTCTCCCTTTTTCCTTAAGTTGCAAATCCATCTAGCAGGGGCATAGTTAAGTTCTAAACTGTCAGAATTCCTGGGACTTTACTGATTTTTTAAAATTATGATATTATAAATGATCACAATTAAATAATTTGATATCTGCAAATTGGGAATTTGAAGTCTGTAATCACTGCAAGAGTTTTTTTTTTTAATTGCCTATTTGTTTTTAGACCTTGTCAATCAGAATTGAAAAAAAAATCAGACAAGCAAGAAAATGAGAGAAAGACAAAACTTAAGTTGGATAGTGGGGAATATATTTACATTGTGAAATGCTTAGAATGATTCCAATTACTTTAAAATGCTTCAGTTGTGTAAATGGCAGAAACATTGCCCTTTGAGTCAAACAGCTAAATCCATAAAAGGCAAACATTAGCAAACTGCCTATCTTTGGATTTGTGACATCCCCCCCACTTCTGTATTGTTTGCGATTAGTAACAGGGAGAGAACAGAAAATAACAGCTTATGTTGAAGGTAGTAACCAGGCAGCTGAATTTCTAATTTCAGAGTATGGTTAGTCCACTTTTTTCGGTCACAGTCAAATGTCAACAGACTTATTTTCCCAGAAAACACCTCTTAATATATTGGGTTCACAATGTATAAACCAGGTGGGCACACAGCAGAAAATTAAGTAAAATTGTTTCCCAGTGGTGAAAATCATGTTTTGCCACATCATTTATTTGCTAAGATACATGCTTAGATAGTGCCTGCATAACGCTATCTCAACTACAGCATATTATTCATCCCAAAACATCTACTTCTAGTCACTTACCACTTGAAATTATTTTTCCTTTGAGATAAAAAGAGGAGTGGAAATCTGACTGGGTATGAAGTTTGATGGTTCATATTGTCTCTTTAATGTAACATTGTGTTCTGAAATTCCTAGAACAGTGGAGGAGAGGAGACTCAGGTTTTGGGGGGGTTTTTGTTTCTTTTTCTGTCAAGATTAGAAAGCAACAATGGCTAATTGATTTAAAGCTTAAAGTCGTGTAATCATAGTAAATGAGGAAACTGAGGCCCGGAGAGGCTAAAGTGATTTCTCAAAACCATGTATTTAGGAAGTAGCTTTATCTAGATTTGAATTCAGTTCTCCTCAGTCTAAATTCATTGAGCATTCCACTACCCATGCTACTTTTCTAATCATCAATATATGTATGAGTATGTTTATATCTATCTATGGCTATCTATCTATCTATCATCTATCTATCTATCTATCTATCTATCTATATTCCTTTGAAATTTAATTAGGAAATTTGCTCTCGATTCAACTGGAAAACGCACACTCACACACACAGAGTTTTAAAGGTTCCAATGACACAATGTGCCATTTGGATCTGGTTCCCACATTAAACAACTAACACCAAGGCTCACAGAGAGACAAGACTTAAAATATGGCCTAAAATATGAGCCATAATGAAAATCCTGTATTGTAGCCCACTAGACAGACTAGACTTGACAGTTTTTACTGATATTTGCTTTCTATGACTCTGAAAATTCTCCCCAGCCACCATTTTCATGAATCTTCATCATGAGGAAATAGCATAAGTTGCTGACTTATCTCATATTTCAATACTTAGGGGATTTGTGGCTTCATCAGTGTAGATCCTTCCTCTAACAGTGTAGGTCCCAGTATCCTTACACTTTCAGTAAATGGTCTTCATGAGCTGCTACAGGAAAAAAAGATCATTATGCCAGGGGTGGGAGGAGGAGAGATTCTACGAGGGACCTCTCCTAATTTAGCTAGCTTGTTGAGTGACAGAAGCAAAGTCTGCTGTCAAATCCACCCTCAAAGCTTTTCCTGCTTAGGCTTCCCTGGCCTTTGAGAACTTAGGTCTCCCTTCATTCCTTAATGAAAAAGCCAATTGAATAAGAAATCTTAATAAAAGGAGGCAAATTTGAGTATCACTGACATTCGGTAGGGGGAGATCTATGACTGAGATATGACTCTCAAACCCTTCAAGAGCCATATCAGTCATGGATCTCCTCCTACCAAATGTCAGTGATGCATATGAGGTCAAATTTGTATGAGGTCAAATTGGAGTAGACTCTACTCTGATGGATCTGTGTTCTTACCTCTATCTCACCTCCAACAATACGGGTCACAACAGATGTCTCTGCCCACTCTTGTCTATATCCTCTGATAAATTCACCACAAGGACCCCTCCAAGGTGCTGGGGGCCATCCCCACGACATCTCCAGAAGGCTCTCCATCTATCATTCTTCACTCTTGCCATATGACCAGTGCATTTTCTTTTTCAATCATATATTTCTTTGATGACCTACTTTACTCAGCTCTTCTTTCATAACCCTTTGTTTATGACATGTCTTTGAGTGAACTTCAATTTTGGTTCTTTGGAATTGAATTGTATTATACCATGGCTCACAGCTATACACTGACAGAAGAATATTGATATTACAAAGACAGGGCTTTGTTTCAGGGTGAATCTTAGTACTTTGCAATTTCCCAAAAGACAATCTATCCTGCTTTTATTTTTCTGTTCAGCTCAAGGTCATTTTTCAACTCATTCTCCATTTTCAGTGTCTGTTCCCCCTTCCCCCCACCCCACACACAAATGGACGGCTCTATTAAGTGGTCTACCCAACTGTATATCATAGCCCAGACAAAAGACATTCTTTATCCATTTGGTTTTTCCAATATGAGTAGTTATACACCAAACTCTTTTGAGTGATTATGGATTTCATTTAGGAGGCTCTGCAAATTTCCTGGACTTTATGTGGTCAGTACAATGTCAGTTACAAAGGGGAGCTGGAAGGCGTCATCATCCATTAGGAATGCCTCTTCCATTTGGACTTTGCTGGATCTCCTCAATGATAATTGAGAATACCTTTGGGGAGCATATGTTTCCCCACTTTAAGCCTTGCTTGATATTAATAACCTGTGTCATTTACAAATGTATCCCTATTGTGTCTTTTAAGAGAATGTGCATAAATTTCTGACGTGTGTGGGAGGTACCTTGCTGGAAGAGAGTCTTTAAGGCAAAGTAATTTCTCTACCAAATCTCTAACAAATCAAATTATTTTTTATGAGGATTTATTTGCTTTTCTTAGGGACTTAAAGAACAAAAATAAACATAGTGGGTCCTTGTATTCTTTATATCTTTCAATTATTTGTGTGATGGTAACACATATTCCACTGTTGAGCTTAGCACGTTGCCTGATACACAGTAGGTGCTTAATAAATGCATACTTACTGTGGAATATCACTTGTGATAATACCATTATCTAGTATGTCTTGTGTCTCAACTCACTCCTGCCCATCCTATACACTGCTGCCAAATTAATTTTCTTTAAGCATATATCTGACCATATAACTATTCCACTCAACCAGTTCTGGCTTTTTCGTATTGCTTCTAGGATAAAATATAAACTCCTCTGTTTAGCTTCTAAAGGCTCCAATTCTTTACTGGAATTCATAATATATATTCACAATATATAGCCTTATAGCTTCCAAAATTCCATAATAACAATAAAAACAATGATGATAATAATGATAACAAACATTTATATAGCACTTACTATGTGTCAGGCACTGATTATTAGTTTATTATTTGTTTTATTAATTATTTACAATAATTATCATATTTGATGATCCTAGGATCATCCTAGGAGGTAGGTGCTATTATTATCCCCATTTACAGATGAGAAAACTAAGGTGAACAGAGTTTAGGTGACTTGTCCAGGGGCACACAGTTATTTGGGGTCTGAGGCTGGATTTGAACTCAGGTCTATCTTGAATCTAGACTGTGCCTGTCCCATGAGTATTTTACCTCTCTCATTTCTTATTCCTGAACAATATTTTCTAGCATTTTCACTGATATCTCCCTTGCTCACCTTTTCATTGAATCACTTAATGTTGAAGTCTATATGGACTTTATTCAGAGAATTGAATTTTTAATAGAACTGCTCTCCCTCCTAAACCTCCACAAGAGATGCTAGTTCAGCACTTGCAATTACTTTTGAGGACAAATGCTTCTCACGTGCACTGCAACACAAGAAAACCAAATGTTGTATGAATATTTTTTTTCTTTTGGCCTCTGTATGTGAGATGTAAGATAAAACCAAGTCAGCCTTACTTACTTCTCCATCCTATCACCATCCTCCTAAAACAGCTCCCCCAAAATGTAACTATCCCAGATCTTTTCAATGACACTCCATCTTGTCTTCTCCTCCATAATAATGTTTTAAAAGAGGATTGGGCTTCTCAGGGCTCACTTATTACTGAGGAAAGGGAATTTCACATGAGAGACCACTGTGGAAACTCTCTTAAATACTAATGTGACCACAAACCTGTTTACTTAGATAGTGCCTAAATCCAGGGGTGACACGGAGTTCTCACCAACAATAAGGCATCAGAGCATGAGGATGAAAGGGAGAATTCAAAGGAAGACCTTCTCAATGGCAAACTACCCATAGGATGACAGAAACCCAGAGGTGGAAGGTTTTCTAGCACCCCCTTAACTAAATAAGATTTCTCTCTATTGCAAACCCAATGATAGAGAACTCATGACCATTACATGGTGCCCATTTGTAGGAAACAATAGTTTCCCTGAGGTGTTCAAATGAAGACGCCCCCAGGAGGTTTAAAAACCAAGACCAAAACCTGAGTCAGCCTTTCAGAATAAGATTAGCAATAATTGACTAAAGCCCCTTTTCTTGTGAGTGAGAGTCTGAATATCAACTAGCCTCCATTCTCCAGGAGTCCTATCTCTCTTTGACTCCCTCCAATAGCATGAATCAGCACCAGTTCCCAGGCCCGGCTCCTCACTCCCTTCCTCTAATGCCTGGTCCTGCTAGACCCAGATAAGAACTCTATCAAAACCTACCAGACTTTACTGGTTGGGGAGAGGATGCCGTATTCTCTCTAGTGCCTCATTTCTTCCAGCCCTGCCTTCCTCCATGAAGTGCCTAATTCCACCCAGGGACCCAAGAGTCCTGTTTCCCCTATTCCCCTTGACTACCCACATTTTGTGAGTATCTCCCCTGAATAACTAACTTGCTTTACTGTCTTGTCGTGAGCTCCATATTTCTTTAAACTCGACCAAACCTTCTTGATATAGTTAACATTTATGTAGTGCTTTAGATTTATGGAGTGCTTTACAAATATGATCTAATTTCATCCTCCTAACAACCCTATGAGGTAAATACTATTATTACTCCCGTTTTACAGATGAGGAACCTGAGGTTAAGTGACTTGCCCAGGTTACACAACTGTTACATGTATG
The DNA here is from genome assembly GCF_900497805.2 of Vombatus ursinus. Classification (NCBI taxonomy): domain Eukaryota; kingdom Metazoa; phylum Chordata; class Mammalia; order Diprotodontia; family Vombatidae; genus Vombatus; species Vombatus ursinus. Next base: position 7,427,694 of record NW_020951478.1, read on the forward strand.
AGGCCAGATCTGACCTCAGGTTTTCCCTATTCTAGGTCCAATGTTCTATCCACTGTGCCACCCGCCTCTTGGGTCTATGTAAAGACACCGTCCTACTTTTGGAGAATGAATTATTAGGAAGTTTCCTTTGATATTCAGCCAAAATTTGCTCCTTTGCAAGTTCTACTTATTGTTCCAGACTCTGCCCTCTTCAGTCTAATCTCTCCTCCTTAGGACATCCCTTCATTTGCTTGACAACAGCCACTGTGTCTCCCCTGACATTTTTCTTTGTGTTGAATGTCCACAATTCCTTCAGCTGATCCTCATGTGACATGATCTTAAGACATTTCACCACCCTGGATACCCTCCTCTGGATACTTTTCACAATATCTATGTCCTTCCTAAAACATGGTGCCAATATCTGAACATGATATCCCATATCTGGCATGACCAAGGCAGAATGCAATGAGATCATCATCACCCTACTCCAACACTCTACTCTGCCTCTTTTTTTAGGTCTTAAACATTTTTTAACTTATTTTATTTTTAATTTACAGGATAAAACAAGCATTTCTATAACATAGTATAACAAAAAAGATGATTGTACATGAAACTGTATGGTATGTACAACTTGCTATTCCTTTTAAATATATGATAAAGTTATCATGTAAATTTCTTTTTTTCCCTTTTTTCCTTCCCCACCCTGCCTCAAGATGGCTAACATTAGACACAAATATGTATATATATATATATATGCATATATATATACATATATGTAAAATCATTCTATATTTACTTCTATTTATCAGTTTCTTCTCTGGATGCAGACAGCCTTCATGTGTCCTTTGTAATTTGTGTATTAAGAATAGTGAAAATGACTTGTTCACTCAAAGTCGTTCATGAAACAATATTGCTGTTACTGTATACAAATGTTCTCTTAGTTCTGCTCATTTTCTTCTTCATTATTTCATGCAAGTCTCTCCATGTTTTTCTAAGATCATTTAGCTCATCATTTCTCAAAGCATAGTAGAATTCCATCACAATCATATACCATAACTTGTTCACGCTGCTTCTTAATTCATTTTTTTGGCTGTCATATCACAATATTTACTCATACGAACTTTGATAGACCAGCTTTACCTCTTTCTTACTCCATTCTAGGCCTCCACCACTCAGACATCTCTAGTCATTCCACAAAGTGTCATGCTACCTCTTCCCCACCCCCAACCTTTAGCTCCTCTTTGTGTATTGTCTTCTTCCATTAGAATGTAAACTCCTTGAGGGCAGGGACTTACTTTACTTAATTTATTTGTATCCTCAGCACTGACTATGGCAGCACATGGAATAAAAATATAAAGTATTCCTCAGTCCTCAGTATTGTCCTTTTTTCTTTCTGCAGGGACCACAGCAGTGTAGTGGCAAAGGGAGCAAAGAGTTCAAAGAATAAGAAATTTTAATATTTAAACTGTATAAACGTTAACTTAGCTGTTGATATCCTAAAAATGAGATTCTCACCTAGTGACTAATGAGTGGTCATACCATTGGACTGAGTGGATTCTGTTAATCTTGAGGGCCAAGAATGTGAATGAATAAAAATGAATCCAACAAACAAGTAGCTTTAAACTGGACCAAACCTTCTTGATGTAGTTAGCATTTATGTAGTGCTTTCAGATTTGTGAAATACTTTACAAATATAATCTAATTTCATCCTCCCAACAACCCTGTGAGGTAAGTGCTATTATTACCCTCATTTTACAGACACGGAACCTGAGGTAGCCGGTAAGTGACCTGCCCAGGGTTAATCTTGATAGCCAAGAATGTATAAATGAATAAAAATGGACCCAACTAACAAGTAAACAGCGATGGCTCACAGTCCTCCTCTGAGAGGAGAATGAAGGAGCTGGCAGAGTTGGCTTCCTAGTGACTTCAATGTCTGAAGTTGCCAGCATTTTCGTTAATGCTGATTTCTTTCATCCCCATCAGAAACTCTTCGGAAGAAGCTTGCTCCTTTAAGGCCATACCATCCATTCATCAGGGGAGTTTCCTGATCAGCCTAAGGGGAGATGAGCCCTTGTTTTGGGCTTTGATGGAATCTCCCTATGAAGGGAACGGAACGGGCATTGCCTTTCTGATTCCTTTGACTCAGTGTTGATCGACTAAGGGGAGGAATTGCTGGCCTATTTTACTGCACTAGAGGCATCGCTTTGTGCACAGCCCATGAAAGGAAACCAACAGACCCATTTTACCTCTGTCTATTTTATAAGACAGATCTGAGCAGCAGAGCTGAGGAGAAATTGAAACCCAGATGCAGGGCTCTTTCTAACCATGAGGCTGAGGCCCACGGGGCTTCTATAATAATAACTAACATTTACTTAGTACCTACTATGCGCCGTGTACTGTGCTAAGCACATTTTATGAATATCATCTCCTTTGATCTTTCCAACAATAATGAGAGGTAGTTTTTGTTATTACTCCCAAATTACAGTTAAGGAAACTGCAAGTTCTGTGACTTTCCCAGGGTCACACAGCTAGTAAGCATCTGAGGCTGGATTTGAACTTGGGTCTCTCTTTCCTCTGAGGCTCAGAGACCCATCCACCATTTCACCTATTTGTCCTCCCAAGGCTTGAGGAGGAGAGTCCCACCGTTGAGATGCAGAGGCATAACCTCTCCAAGAGTGAAGGCAGCTATGGAAAAGAGGATCATGTGGTTGACTACTAGAGGTTTTTCTGGGCAGTCCCAGACTTCAAGATTACCTCTCTAGCAGCCCCATGTTTGGGTCTTTATGTAGAGTTTTGTATAAAGACAAGACCTGGGCAGAATCAGCCTCCCTTGTCGTTGTGTCTCTAACAACTTCACGTTCAAGAAGCTGGGACTCCAGCCTTCCAAAGAGAAAATGGAAATTCCTGGGCAGCACCAGCCTCTTGAGGAGAAGAGGATTACACAGGTGATCCCTTAGCACCTAGAGATACATCACATCACAATAGAGGAAGCAAAAGATTTGGACTTTGGCTTCCCTCATTACTATTTGATTTGAATAATATAGATCCAATGGGAAGAGGCCTCTTTAGAGAACCCAAAGGGAGCCCAAGCCTTTAGGGTTGTACTATAATATGCCCATATTTCTTGGGTGAAAGCGGTTTTGCCTGCCTTACAATTCAGTTTATTTTTAAACCACAGGGCTACACTAAGGATATGGAGGACTACATAGCCTCTGGGGTGGTGGGGAGAGTGGGAGGAAGTAGAACTCACTGGAGAGGAAATGACAATCACATTGACTATTGACTACTGTGAATCCTTTGTGTCATTTTTTGGTGCATTTTCTGCAAGTAGAATCTAAGCCTATCCTTTTGTGAAATTTGCTGAAATTATTCTATTGTGAATTTTTTGTGAATCTATTTGTGAAATTATTCTATTCCTGTAGACCATCCCTCCAACATGATCATTCAGATGTGGTCAGATGACATTGATTTCTCTCCCCTAAAATGTTTTGATAAGTTAGAATAAGTATAAATAGCAATTGTTTTCTGTTCTGGCCAGAAACTCTGAGAGTCTTTCCCTCCCTGACGGATACTTTTGGGATGGCAAACTAAGCCATCTTTTGTCTCAATTCTTACCTAGACCTTAGTTGTTGAATGACCATTGCCTCAGACAAACTGAAACCTGGGAAAGATCTTAATTTAGAAAGGCCAAGATCACGCACTGCATCCTGGGCCATTGCCCATTTTGCTACTGGATTATGATGACTCTGGAGGAAAGAGTGAGGCTGATGACTTTGAACGGCTCTGCCTCATTTATATCCAGTTCAAGTGCAAATTAAGACATCACCCTCACGAAGTCATTGGTCCTCTTCTAGAACAAAGGACAAACCACCACCACCACCACCATCATCACTAAAAACTTTCTTACTTTACATATATTTTATTATGTTTATAGGGGATCCAGGGACTATTTAACCCACATAGGGAGAATCTAGATATGAACTAGATTCAAGCTGTAGTGGGAGGTTTCCAGAAGGAAGTCTGGGTAGGGTAAACACAAGTCAAAGAGAATGAACTGGATCAAGTGGGCCTAAAATTGGCCCCAATCTGCTTACGCTCAGGGTGTGGGGTACTGTGCCCTGGATAATACTGTATGTAGATTATCCATACCCCTTAATTTATTTTTCCTTCCTGTTTTCCTCTTCTCCCTTTATTTATTAGCATAGAGAGGGGAGAGAAAACTGAAATTCATCCATATCTGGTGTTGCTCCTGTAATTCACATCAATCTCAGGAGCAAACTGCCTGTTTTTCTCTTTTTAGGACTACTTAGAGGAATATATTCCTTCAGTCTGTCAGAGATATTCTGACTATACACTGACTGCTCTGTTCTCCAAATGACATAGTCTGGGGAACAATTTATACAAGTGTCATGATTTTGTTTGGGTGGCAAACAAAAGTGAGTGAAAAGGCCGACTTTATCTATACAATTCCACATGCCTGGGAAATGGCCTTCCTATTTATTTAGGGAAGAAATAGTTCTCAGAACACCACCACAGCCATCCAAAAGTTCCTTTCTCTTCCTCTGAGCAGAACATTTGGTTTTCCTTACTAAAGCACATGTTGGATTATGGAATTGTGTTTTCCAACTTATTATCCCCTATCTCCAAATGTCAAGTTCACTTAGAAAGAGAACAAAAAATGAGAGTAACAACTTACATTTACATAGTTTACAAAGTGTTTCATATCCGCTATCTCATTTCATCTTCCCAAGAGCTCTGTGATGTAGGGAGTTAACTATTGTTGCCCTTGTTTTATTGATGAAGAAACAGTGAAGTGACTTGTTTAAGGTCACACAGTTCATAAGTGACAGACTTAAGTCCCAAACCCAGGGTCACTGACTCTCAATTCACTGCTGTTATCAACAGGTCATCTTTCCTCAAGGTTTAATCCAAGAAGTGAGGATATCTACAATGTCACCTGAGCCAACAAAGATTTTTCTGAGCTGTAGGGTCAGTTACATGGGCAACCAGAACTTCTCCCTCAAATACCTTAACTGCTCATTTCCCTAACCTACTCATTTCCCTACATGACCTACTCCTGCACCCCACCTCAGCTATACACAGTGATGGTTATACCCTTGATCTTGCCAACCATCACCCACAAATGCAAGACCTTTTCATTCAAAGAATTCCAAAATCTCCTTTTCCGACCGTAATCTATTGGCTTTTCACCTCTCCCTCTACTTTCCCTTACAAAACCTTACTCTTCACCTATACTGTGTCTTCCAATCCCTGGACCCCTCAATTCTCTCCCAGGTCATCTCCCCTGTATTAGTCACTCTATCCTCCATTTGCCATCTTAACGCCTTGATGACCCAATCCAACTCTACACTGTCCTTCTCTCTCGCAGCCTCGCCTCCTTATCATATCACCAATTCTGCCCTGCCAAGCCTCAGCCTGGGATCATTTCCACCATTCATTGCCTTGGCTCCTACACACATGCTACTGAATGTAAGTGGAGAATATCACTCAACTGTTCCAACTGGGATGATGACAAATTTATTTTACACAACCTCAACTGGGCCCTCCCTGCTGCTAAGAAATCCTTCTTTACACACCTTATAAACTTGTTATTTCACTCTCCTCAGATGCTCTTCCAAACTTTTTCATCCCTCCTCAGCCCTCCCATGGCTCCCCATCCTCTCAGCTGAGAATTCTGCCTGATATTTTACAGAGAAAAATTAAGACCATTTGCCAAGAGTTCCCTCTTCTCCCCTCTTTCCCATCTCATACCACTCATATGCCTCCGTCACTATCTCCTCCTTCACCCCTGTCTCACATGATGAAGTAGCCTTACTCCTTACAAAGGCTTACTCCTCTACCTGCTCAGGTAATCTCATTCCTTCCAGTCTTCTCTAACAGATTATTCCCTTTGCCATCCCCACTCTGTCACTTACTTTCATTCTTTCTCTGTCTACTGGCTCCTTCCTCACTACTTACAAATATATCCATATCTCCCCCATCCTGAAAAAAATCCTTACCAGCTCCTTCCATCTCCACTGACTGCCATCCTACCCTTTGTAGCTAAACTCCTTGAAAAGGCCATTTACAATAGTTGTCTCCACTTCCTCTTCTCTCATTCTCTTCGTAACCCCTTATAATCTGATTTTGACCTTATCATTCCACCAAAACTGTTCTCTTCAAAGTTACCTATGATCTGTTAGTTATCAAGTCCAATGGCTTTTTCTCGATCCCAATTCCCCTCTGCCTCACTGCAGTCTTTGACAATGGTGATCACCCTCTCCTCCTTGTTACTCTCTTCTCTCCAGATTTTCCAGTCACCACTCTCTCCTGGTTCTTGTCCTATTTATTCGACCACTCCTCAGTCTCCTTCAGTGGATCCTCATCCAGATCACCCCCTGTAACTGTAGGAGTCCTACTGATTTTGATCCTGGATCCTCTTCTCTTCTCCCTCTGTACTACTTCACTTAGTGATCTCACCAGCTCCCATGGATTTACTTACTATCCATATTGAAAATTCTCAAATATACCTATCCTACCTCAACTTCTCTGCTGACCTCCAATCTCACATCTCCAACCGCCTTTCAGACATCTTGAATTGAATGTGCAGTAAACATCTTAAACTCAACAAGTCCAAAAAGGAATTATTTTTCCCCAAACCATACTCCCTCCTACCTAACCATTATTGTAGATGGCAACACAATCCTTCCCATCCTTCAGGCTCATCATCTAGAAGTCATCTTCCAGTCTTCACTGTCTCTCACTCTCCCATATCCAATCTGCTGCCAAAGCCTCTTGATTTCGTCTTTGTAACATCTCCCAAATACACCTCCTTCTTTCCTTTGAGACTGCCCCAATTCTGGTGAAGGGCCTTATCACTTCATGCCTGGATTATTGCAAAAGCCTGCTGCTAGATGTACCTGCTTCTGGTCTCTTCCCACTCCAATCCATCCTCTATTTAGTCGCTAATGTAATTTTCCTAAAGCACATGTCCAACATGCCAACCCACCATTCCCTAATAAATTCTAATGCATTCCTATTACCTCCAGGATCAAATACAAAATCCTCTGTTTAGAATTCAAAGCCCTTCATAAACCTAACTCCCTTCTACCTATTCCCCATCATGTACTCTTTGACCCAAGTGACACTGACTTTGTTGGTGTTCCAAGAACACAACACTTCATCTCCCAGCTCTGGGCATTTTCTCTGGCTGTCCCCCATGCCTAGAATGGTCTTCCTTCTCAGTTCCACCTACTGGCTTCAAGTCCCAAATAAAATCTCATTTTCAAGAGGAAGTCTTTCCCAATCCCTCTTAATTCTAGTGCCTTCCCTCTGTTAATTATTTCCTATTTACCCTGTATATAACTTGCTTTTATACATGTGTTTGTTGTCTCCAGTGTTAGATTGTGAGCTCATTGAGGGCAAGGTTGTCCTATCTTTTGCCTCCTTTTGTACCCCCTAGTGTTTGGCACAGTGTCTGACACATAGTGGGTGCTTAATAAATGTTTATTGATTGATTGAGTCTATCAATCAACCCTAGGACCAGTTACCTAGACTACAAAAGATTCTTCCCATCAGCTCTCATGATAGCCTCTCCATATATGTTTGATAGGAAGAAAAGAAATTGCTTTGTTGGCAGTTAAAGAAGCTGTTCACTCTGGTGGAAAATCCAGGAAAACGGAGAGAAATAAAGGAAGGGTTTTCTCCCCCGGTGCCTAGAGGTGTGTATCTCTCGCTCCCTCCTGAAAATAAAGAGGAAAATGGGGCTCTGACATCTTGATTTTATGCAGTTTGTTTTGTCCACCATTTTAGAGGCTTCTCCTACCTGTGTTCTCAATGTGGGGATGAGAAACCTAGCAAAAATAGCAGGGTAGATTTGTCCTCACTTGACCTCGAGGGAAACTGAAAGGATCTCGAAAGCATGACATCGACCAAGACTGGCTTTCCGTGGGGACTCTCCAAGATCTCAACCAAGGATCAAACCATTGGACTATTCAACCTTTCCCAGATGCTTAAGGTGTTTATTCTGCCACTGAGTTCTCTGTCTAGAATGGACTCCATCCAATAGTAGCCGGGAGAAAATACCTCTCATCCTGTGGGGAGTGAGGATGCCCACCCGCTAGAAGCCATTCCACAAATATGTAGAACCTGTGAGGCTTGTTGCAGCTCCAGATCATCCAGCTTATAGGGTCCCTATCCAAGGAAGGCACTGAGCCCACAGGGCATGGATTTGCATAAGGCATTGGGCAGCAAGGAGCTCATAGCTGCCTTTCTGGATTATAGTTTCCAGCTTCTTTCTGATTTGTAGCTGATGGAGAAAGGAGAGGCTAGGGGCAATCAACCAGTCACAAGCATTTATTAAGTGCCCCTATGTGGTAAGCTCTGTGCTAGGCACTAGGTATGCAAAGAAAGGCAAGAAACAAGTCCCTGCTCTCAAGTAGCTCACAGCCTAAGACAACATGGAAACAACCATATACAAACAATATATCCATGGGATGGATCAGAGATTATCAACAAAGGGAAGGCACTTACATTAAAAGATCTGAGAAAGCCTTCTTACAGAAGGGGGGAGTTTAGCTAGAACTTGAAGGGAGTCAGGGCATGGGATGAAAATGAGGAGGGAGAGCACTCCAAGTATGGAAGACATGAATTCCAGGGCAGAGACAAATTAATATAAAGACAAGAGAGGAAATTGCTCTAGGGCCCTTAGACCTTGGTTTGAGACGCTACAGTCTCCAGTTAGTCAGTCAATAAATATTGATGAAGTACTTATCATGTGCCAGGCTTTGTGCCAAGCACTGGGGATGTCAAGAAGGGCAAGAACATGGTCATTAATGCTCCTTTTTACCTAAATAGTAACTGGTCTTATATGGTGTTTTAAGGTTCGCAAAGTGCTGTGCTATCCTGGCTGATCCTCCCAGTAGCCCTGGGAGGTAGGTACCAGTACTATCTTCATTTTACAAATGAGGAAACTGTGACTTACAGGCATTCAGTGTAACATAGATATCACATCCCAGGCAAGGTTGGAACTTAGGTCTTCCTGACTCAAAGTCCAGCCCTTTACCTGCTGTGTCACCTTGATGCCTTCCATCAGGAACGAGAAATGGAATCATTGCATTGTCTGATGGATCTTCCTTGGAAAGACCCCTCCTGCTCTTGATTCACCTTCAATTAAGGGAAGGTGTTGGGGAGTGGGGGGCAGGGGATAGTGAAAGGATCTCTTTATACTACATTAATATTCCTGGAAACTCCCATGGCTGCTGCCCACACAGCTATGTCTGCTTGTTAAGTAACTGAAGTACCTAGCTCTTACCCCCAACTCAAATGTCGAATGAGAACTGGTGTTCCGTAGGACCAGGCCTGCACACTTCCGGCATTAAGATATATGTATGTGTGTGTATAGCTATAGATATATAGCTACAGATACATACACACATAAATACACATATACATATATCTATATGTATACATAAATAATATATACACATATACATGTGTGTATGTATCTATATATCTTTATCTATAACTGTATCTTTCAGGATCCAAGATCATTAAACTGAGTGAACCAATTATATTCAGTTGATTACATTATATTCAGTTATACTCAAATTATATCTGTGGCTGTGCCTCAGTTCTTTAGAAAGGCCCATTAGGCCCCTGAATTTCTGCACTGGCACATGGTATTACACAGAACTTTTCATTATATAAAGCAGGCATGTCACCCTTTGAGTTCATAAGGCTATGCTACTAACTACCCTCTTCCCCCAGACAACCTGTCCTCTCTGGGGTTTTTTGAAACTACTCTCCCCTTGATCTTATTTTATGTGACTGATTACCCCTCAGTCTCCTTAGTTGGCTCTTTATCTATATTCTGCTCTGTAATTGTGGATGTCCTCAAAGCCTCTGTCCTGGGCCCTCTTCTCTACTCTTTCCACGTCTCTTTCTTAGTGACCTCATTAGTTCCCCTGGGCTTAACCACTGACTTTGTGAGACAATGTGGTACAGTGAAAAGAGTGTTGGATTTGGGCAGATGACTCGAGTTCAAAGCCCACCTTTGATGCTCACTACCAATGTGACCTTGGCCGAGTCACTGTACTTCACTTTTATCATCTGTAAAACAAGGATGTTTAACTAAATAGCCTCTGAGGTCTCTTTCGGCTCTGTCCTATGATTGTCCTATGTCATTTTGTGGCTCTAGCCTATTACAGGACCTTATAGATGATCCCCACTGACCCCAAAGCACAAAGAGGAATGTGTTGCTGCCCTCCACTTTTAGAAGAAAGAGTTAAGCAAACTTCTGCTAGGGATTGCTGTCTGAAAGCCAAACTGTAGGGAATGGCCCTACAAGTACCTGAAGCCAATACTCATTTAGTCCAACCTCCTACGCCTTCTGCATCTCCAATGAGAATGGTCCACAATTACCACTGAGCTTCAAATTAGTGGCAGGGACCCTGAAAAGCCCTTGGTCACCAAACAAAGATTTGATTATATTCTCTATTCACATTTTACTTACTGGTTCAGGAAAGAGAACTGTAAGGTCTCAGAAAAAAAGAATTCAATAAGGGCTAAAACAAAAATACTTTTCTGCCTTCGCACTGAGTCAGCTAAAAACACATTCACCTAATATTCTGTGGACCACCCCCCAAATTCCAGTGAATCAATGTTGTTTGGTATAAAGGAGACAAGTCCAGATTATCCACTTGAGGAAGACAGTCAGGGAATTAATTTTACCATCCCTAAGACCCCCTGCAGTCAATCAGTAACCTGAAAAGTGATTTCTAGGGCACAGATCTCAAACAGAAACTCAATAATATAGACATTCTTCTCCAGCAGAACATGAAGCAATGACCAAAAAGGTAGATGGGAAATATACTGATTCAGAATCAGAAGACCTGAGTTTGAATCACACCTATTTTACTTCCTACGTGTATGGCCTTGGGTAAATCACTTCTTCAACCTCAGTTTCTTCATCTGTAACATGAAGGGGTCAGATTCAGTGATGGTGAAAGTCTCTTCCACTCTCAACACTACAATCCTAAGGCTTAATGCTACTGGATCTGCTGAACTAATTTTAGTTCAAATGAATATGGGAAATACTGAAAGTCATTTTTTTCCTTGCATTTTTGTGGTTTTGTCTTTTCAACCCACTTTCTGCTACAGAATCACGCTGGAGACAATGCAGTTGTCATATAAATAAGTTCAGCTGAAAGATACCCCAAGAAAAGACATCCTCCTTCCCCAGGGGGCCACCCACTCACCCAGACTGCCTCTAAAACTGTGTTTAGATTTCCATCTTTAGGCATCACTGGAAGCTGAGCGTTTTCTATAAAATGTTGGCATAACCTTTTCTAGTCCTCTGGGTTTGACTTCTCAGACTAAGGAAGGGGTGAGGGGTGGGGAGAGTGGGAGTGGGGGTGGTGGGGTGGATGAGAAAATACATAAGCATGTTCCTGTGTGCTGTTTATGTTTATGTCATAAAACATCTGGTCCTAGCTTCTTCTGAGACATTCTTCTCAAGTGTTAGAATTTGGGAAGTTATTTTGATAGAGAGTATTTGGCACACATACCTCAGGACGTATCTTACAGTAAGGTTTGCTGCAGAACACAAGGATTAAGCGCCTATCATTTTTCAGGAGGGGGGCCAGCATCTGTTTAGTTCTCCCAACATATTTCTTTGATGCATTCATTTTTCAAAACCAGACCCTCTAAGAGTCCTGGCTGTAGCTTACCCGTACCCTAGAAAGGAGTCAAAATGCCAAATTAAATTATTCAATATTGCTGGGAGAGAGATTGAAGTGTGGGAAAGCAATCCCTTTTGTGCAATCCTTTTCTTCTTTATAGAGAAGAGGGAGTGGGGTTAGGATTTGGTCAACATCTTATACCTGACCTGAAGGTTGATTTATCTTTCACATTATAAGAGAACAAGATTACAAGAGGAAGAGTAACAGTAAGACAGCCAAAGAAGAGATATTAGAAGGCTCCTCCCCACTTCTCTTTCAGAAGTGCAGACTATGGGTGTAGAATACTGCATAGAGTCATACTTTTTTGAGATTTTGTTAGCTTTGCTGAATTGCCCCCCCACACACACACTTTTCTGTGCTTTGTTTTAAGGGATGGCTCTCTGAGAGGGAGAGGGAGAAAGACATATTGAGAAATTTAGGTGATATAAAGACCAAATATATAAATAAAAGTTTTTTTTAAATAGGGGTAGATCTGCCAACTAGCAAAATGTGAAATAAAATATCCTCTAAAGTTTAATCAATTTGGATGCCAAGGTACTGTCGAGTTCTCTTGTTCCTACACACATGCTTAAGTGTGCTCTCCTGCTCTTTCTCTTTCCTCTCCCCTTCTTTCCCTCTCCCCTTCTTTCCTTTTATTCTCTATCTCCCTCTGGGTCTCTGATTCTATCTCTCTGTCTATCTGTCTCTGTCTATCTGTATCTGTCTGTCTGTCTGTCTCTCTCTCTCTCTCTCACACACACCCACACCCACACCCACACCCACACACACACACACACACACACACACACCCATCAAGTTAGTAGGAAAAAAACACACACACTCAGGATTTTCCCACCATCACTCTCTACATTGAGTATTATTTTTTCCTTATGGATTTCTATCCCAGCAAAGTGTATAAATCTTCACATATCTGTGTCATTCATTGAGCATACAGTGATACAAGAGGTTTATAGAGGCTTATCTCTGTGTCAGGGTAAAAATCATGCCAACTCAAGAGGCTTTCTCCTCCCTTTCCTTCTCTTCCATCCTGTCAAGAGCTTCATAGATTTTCCAAATATTTCTGACAGATTTTTATTCCCAGTGCAGAGCTCTACAGGAAGTTGGGGATTTCAGAAGCAGAAGGCCATGAGATAGGTTATTCTCTCCCACAGTCTAAGTCCTAACATTGGGATGCTAAGATGACCAAAATCAGATCCATCAGTTGTAGATAATAGGTAATACAGTAATGTCAACCATAGTTATGGGGAAAATTGCAAAACTCCTTCCTTGTCCAAAATGAATAGCACTTAGACTCTCAAAGTCTCTCGGTCTTGTAATGCTCAGAGTCTTAGTCAAAGTCTGAGAAGAACTTCATGCAAACACAGAATCTCAGAGTTGGAAGGGACCTCTGAGATCTATACCAAACAGAAGTCTCATCTATAATGTTCCCAATAGGTGGGAATCTAATCTCCAATATTCTCCTCACTCTTTCAAAATGAGCGGTTATAAGTGAGAATCCCCCAGTATTTGTGTGTAAATGTGCATGTTAAAAAATTTTATTAGGAAATGTAAGGTGTGTTATGGAGTCATTACAAGAAAAAAAATATATGTTACATCCCTAACAATTTATGCTTTTCTGCCTCAGGAGTGGTTTTTTCAGCATCAGCATGACCCAGTGGAGAAAGTGCTGAGTTTAAGAGTCAGGAAGACCTGGATGAAATTCCCTGCTCTGAAACTAACCAGCTGCATGAAAATACAAGCTACTGAATCTTTCTGAGCCTCAGTATTCTCATCTGTATAACAGGGTTGATAATACCTTTAGTGTCTATTTCACAGGGTGGTAGTTAGAGACCATTAGGATAACTGATTAAAGGCAAAAAGGCATATATATATACATATATATGTATATATATGTATATATGTATATATGTGTGTTTGTATGTATGTATATTAATGGCAAAAAGGTATATCACATATAACCAAGATCATGGAAGGTTTGAATAACTAGTAACTACAGATAAGTACCCCTGTTGAAGAAATGCCCTTTAGACTTTCTTTAAACACTTGAACATATAAAAATTCTACTCTATCCTGCAATTTAAGGAAGCTTTTCTGTATCTAATGCAAGTAAAAAGGCAAGCTACCTTCTTAAGAGAGCCCCTTTCTTCACCACCTCCACCCAACTCCCAATAAAATAGTAATTATCAAAGCAATTTAAAAATGGTTAAAAAAAAAAGTTGATCCAAGAAACAGATTAGGTATTCAAGTTCTTTTTGCTGTTCAGTCATTTTCAGTTGTGTCCAACTCTTCATGACCCCATTTGGGGTTTTCTTGGCAGAGAAACTGAGGTTTGTCATTTTCTTCTCTAGCTCATTTTGCAGATGAGGAAACTGAGGCAAATGGGGTTAAGAAACTTACTCAGGGTCACACAGCTAGTAAATGTCTGAGGCCAAATTTGAACTGAGGAAGATGAGTCTTCCTGACTTCAGGCCTAGCACTCAATCCACTGTGTTACCTAATTGCTCCTTAGGTATTCGAGAACCATAAATAATTGAACATGGTATCATAGTGTTGGATAACTCCATGGATACTAAATACTTGAACAAGGATTCATTATTTGGTAAAAATTGGTGCTTTGAAAAACAAGCTGTGGTTTGGCAAGAATCAGGCTTAAAATCAATATTTTGTACCATAAGCCATAAGTTTTAAATAGATACCTGGCCTTTACATAAAAAGTCATAATAAACAAATTAGGACATAGGACATTGCAAATGTGGATAGAGTTATAATTTTTGACCAAAGGATAAAAATTACCATTAAAGATAAAATGTACAACATTAATTAATTCAAATTAAATTATTTTGGACAAACAAAATCAATGCCCTTAGAATTATAAGAGAAACAGTGAACTGGGGGGAAAATATTTGTAGCGAATTTTTCTGTTAATGTCATAATATCTAAGGTATATAAAGAATTCATACAAATGTATAAGAATAAGAGCCTTTCCCAAATAGAAAGCCAAAGGATTTGATTAGGTAGCTCTCAAAAGAAGAAATGCAAATTATCCATAACCATATGAAAAATACTTCAAACTGCTAATAATAAGAGAAATGAAAATTCAAATAACTCTCAGCTTCTATCTTGTATCTATCAATTTAGAAAGGATGACAAAAAAAGGAAAATGGCAATTGTGAGAGGCCATACACAGTGATGTACAGTTGGTAGAACTGTGACTTGGTTCAACTATTCTGGAAAGCAAATTAGAACCAAACCCCAAAAGTCTCTAATTGCACAAACCCTTTGGCCCAACGTTACCAGTGCTAGGCATATATTCCAAAGAGGATGAAGACAAAAGAAGGAAGGAAGGAGGGAAGGAAGGAAGGAAAGAAGGATGGGAGAGAAGGAGGGAGGGAAGAATGGAGGAAGGAAACATATTTATTGTCCACTATACACTAAGTACTATGTTAAGAACTTTGCAAAAATCTCATTTGATCCTCACAACTCTGGGAAGTAGGTATTATTATTGTTATCTCCTTTTATAGTTGAGGAAACTGGGTCTACAATGGTTAAGTGATATGACCAGGGTCACACAGCTAGTAAGTGTCTGAGACTGGATTTGAACTCAGACCTTCCTGACTCAAGGACCAATACACTATCAACCAATCGTGCCTTTGGTGAGAAGGAAAGGACTCTTAAGTACAAGAATAGTTATGGCAGAAAGAACTGGAAGCCCAAAGACTGGCCATCAATTGGGGAGTGGATGAACAAATTATAGTATATAAATATAATGGAATAGTATTGCTCTTTGCAACACTGGTGATCATGGGCACCACTTTAGAGGGTGCAACTGGCCAACAGACAAATACTCATCACTGCCCTCTTCTCTCTACCTACTTTTTATTGGAAGATTTAGACATAACTTGTTAAAACAGTTCAATCTATAGCCAAGAGACAGTATAATGGCCTATGTTTTCTTCTCCTCTGCTTCATTATGGAATTTATTATTAGAGGAAAAATTAGGTAGGAAATCACGACAGCTCAAATACCCCAGTTAGAAAGATTCCTAAACTTCAGATGTAGTTTTATCTTTTTGCCTTGATTTAAATTCATGCTTATGTTTTCATGTTATTAGAGGGATGCATGAGGAAGGAAAGTTGAGCAAAGACAAGACCTTTTTATTGGAACTTTCCATTGTTTTTGAATTGGTGTGTACAGCAGGTGGCTCTGGCTTTAGTTTTTGACTCTGAGATGCTTATGTAGGAGGCCAATGGTGGTTCTTTCCGTTTCTTCCTTTGCCTTTTGCCCCTGTACTGCCTATTCTTTCTGGCTTGTCTCATTGAGTCTTTGGCAGGACTGGGGAAGCTGACCTTCATTTTTGTTGCTGTTTAGCTCTTGAGGTCCCCATTCCTCTTAGTCTTAGACTGTGCATGTCCCTTTAATACTTCCAGAATTTTTCTCAATTCCACCTTTTAGCTCAGACATTGGAATATCCCCAATCTCTCTTGGGCATAGAAAAGAATTCTTCTCCCTCTAAACTACAAAACTCAGGATACCCATCAGTTCCCAAATCCCTATTACATCTGAAAGAAATAATGAAGGGGAAGAGATTCAGAGAACCCTGGGAAGACTTGTATGAATGGAGGCAGAATAAAGTGAGCTGAATCAGAACAATTTACATAATGACTATAATATTGCAAAAGAAAAAACTTTGAAAGACTTAAGAACTCTAATCAGTGCAATGACCTGGCATGGCTTCAAAAGATAGATGATAATGCATATGCATTGGCATTTGGCAGAGGGAAGGTAGACTGTAAGTGCAGAACGAAACATATTTTAGACAATGTGTGAATGTATTTTGCTTAATTATACTTAATTGTTAAGAGGGAGGGCTTTTGTGGGGGGAAGTAGTCATGGGGTGAATGGAAGGATGGTACTAGTGGTACCAAAAAAGGGGAAAAGAAAGAAAAGATCATCAAAGAAACATTTACTATATGAAGGAAAAAAGCAGAAGGAAGTATATAAGGGGATACAGACAAGCTGGGTACCACTGGTAGTTAATTTTAATGTTAAATTTAATATAAACTTTAAAAAATAAGCTGTATGTAATAATGATTCATTTTCCTATGTAAGCCTATTTTTCTGTTCTCTGCATATGGACATGTTTGCATTAATGTTTTTCAATGACATAATTAAGAAAACTAAAAAATAAACTGTGAAAATGGTACTGGAAAAACAAAAGAACTATGTATACATCACAAGGTGAAATCCATCTGTAAAGCTTTTGCTTGCTTGGCAGTATTCTGGACATATTTCTGAAGAGGCCTCATCTTGAATGAGATAAGATATTTTGCCAAGTATTTCAGGCTTAAACTATATGCCAAGGGATCATCCCTCAAACGAGGTCATGAGTAATTGAAAGGACCCCAAACCTCAAAATCAGATCAAAATGTTCAGGAGTACAACATCCTAACACTTTTCAACTAATTAAAATACAGAGAAGACTGAAGTGGAGATCAAAAAAGCAGCGAGCAGAGATAGCCTCGGAAAATGAAGTATATTAAAATACACACACACACACACACACACACACAGACACGCGCACGCACACACACACACACACACACACACACACAGAGTAATAGAATGACCTGTATGAACTGCGTACATCCACATACTTTTTTTTTTTTTTGCATTACTGTATTTACAGTCCCAAGAGATAGACAACCCCAGAGAGCTAGACCTAGTTCAAATACACACCAGAGAGCCCAAAATGGCAGCCCTGGAACAAATATACTTGTAGGTATTATTGAATATGAATGAACTCAAGGACATATACACAGGTGAGATATGTTACTTTTATGTCTCACTATGGTTCACATCTTAAAGTTAGAAGAGATTCGTCATGCTATCCATCTTGGAAGGGATGGGCATTGGGCTTTTTATGAACTGTATTCTTGACATCCTCAAATAGCAAATCACTTCAACTCTTTAAGCTTGAGTTTACTTATCTATAAAATAAGGAAGGAACACAGGTTTTTGGTTTTTTGGGGTTTTTTTTTGTTTTTTTTTTTTAATGAGGAAAGTCTTTGTAAGCCTTAGTGGACTATATAAGTTTAAGATTACCATTAACTCTATTATTAAATATTATTAACTCCATTATTAGAAACAATCTATTAAAACTCATAATTGTACATATAAATGTAACAACAGTGAAGGTTAGGAGTGCAGCTGGTGGGCATCCCAGGTGACACATGAGGTTCTGTAGCAGCCCATGCCTAGCTCATGCCCCACCTTACACAAGCTTATAGAAAAGGTGTCAATTACCATTTACCAGCATGGTAGTATAATTTATCATATTATTCACCACACAGAACATTGCTCCAGCTACCAGTGCAGTGGTGGCATCAGCTTTGATGTATGTCCTAAATATCTCTTCTAGGATCGTGCACAGGGAACACAAGCTTTGTAGCTTCAAACCAGGAGATGAGCATGCAAGGAAAACCATCAATGACCAGGTTCTGAATGAATCTAGGGTGTGGTATAAATTTATTTCTTGGTATTATAAAGAGAGGAAAATATAGCTCTAGAACCCCTATCCTCATTGTTCTGAGAAATTTTCTGTTCTCGGTCAGTCCTCTATACTGATGATTCATGGGAAATCAACTTTTCTGGGGCCACATAGTTTTATTAAATACTTAAATAAAAACTGTCAAGAATCCTACTCTCCATGTCTTTTCCTCCTTCCCCACACACTTCTTTGGGATGCCTGGGGAACAGTCTTATACTATCTTCTTAAGGTTAAGGAAGGAATTAAATGTCTGGAACCCCTCTCAGGAACAACTTGGAACCAAAGGAATTGTAGGTAGGAGTCCTAAAGGTCTGTAATAGCCTCTTGCCTTCTCACCAACTGCTGAGATTTTTGCAATCTCCATCTAAAAAGTCCCAGTCCCCCTAAATCAGTAGCTAATAACCTGATTGGCAGCTTGTTTCACCTGACATCAGCCAAGCATCTACAATGTCCCTCATATTGAGGAAGAAAGTCAAGTCCAATTTTGAAGTACAAAAACATAAAAAGGTTCAAGTTCTTAACCCAGCATACTCACATTCTACTTTGTCATTGCTCTGTCATCTTGTGTGACCTCCTCCTAATCTTGACTGCTTGCTTGGGCAGTCCCACAGGGAGGTTCATGGAGAGGAGGGATAGTATCAAGCCTTCTGGTCATGGAGGAAAAGAAAACATAAAACTTGCCAGAAACACTCCACTGTCTTTTCCTTTATTCCTAAACCACAACTGTTTCAGGCACTGGAGCAGATAACGATACGGAACAGATAAAGTGACCTGCCATGGGCAAGTGACATCAGCATGGACTATTATCTTCCCCTCAGCTGAAGATTCCATAGCCCTCCACAGAGTTGTTTGAGGCATACACTTATCCTTTCCACATCGCAGGGGTTAGGGCCGTGCGCCTCTGTGATCTGGCAAATCTGTGTAAAATTTTTGACCCTCTCTTCACACCACAGAAGAAGTATGAATTTTTTTCTTTTTCTTTTACAGGATATTTACAGTACCTTATTGTAAAATTTGGGTTATAATATGTAATATGTAATACTACACATATGTTTTATGCATTTCTGAGTTTAAACACTTGTTCTGTGTCATCTGCTGGCCTTCTTGTATCATCTGCAACTTCTGCAAAACTCCCAAAAAATTCCCATTTAATTTCTTATGCTGACCCATGATATACCGAAACTGTGTTGGGAAAGTCACAATGTGGAAGGGATAACTGAATTTTAACATCTACAAAGACCATCATAATAATCATAAAAAGCATGAGTAATCAGTCTATCGAGGACGATTGCTGATGCATTGGTCAATTAAATGATCTTCATAAGGTTACATAAGAGTTACATAAGGTTACAAAGAGTTTAAGGAATCTGACCTTCCATTTTTTTTTCAAAATCATATACTATATAATATCAGTCAGTGGTTTAACAATAGCAACATAGCTCTTCACAAATTTGCAATAATAGCAACCAAATGCTAAAAAAAAAAAACAGTATTGAACTTCTGAAGGTTCTTTAGCTGTGGCCAATTAGATAGTGCTTCCATCTTCTTTGGGGTAGTGTTCCTTCCATACTGTATGTTACACATATTTGAAAGAAGCTCTGCAAAACTGGCATTTGTTAATAATTGACAGGTTTAAATTAGCTTTCTCTAGCATATCTAGCACTTTAATGAGTCTTTCTTCATATTTTTCCAAGGACTTTCAAAGACAAAGAGGTCGCCTAGTTTCTCCAACAGCCAGGAGGATATAGGCTTGAGATATGAACTAGCGGGCAGTTCAGTTCTCCAACTTTATCCATCAGTCATTGGAAAGTGACAAATGCCCCTGTCTTTTCTTTGTGTTTCTCTGCTACGTGAATCTAATATTTGCTACATAAAGCCAACAATGAAAACCACTAGGACACAATCCAAGGCATTTGAACTCTTGGTACAATGTTATGCATCATTTCATGCTAGTACTCTACTCAAAGTCCAGTAGTCTACTCAATCTGTATTTTCTCATCCTTCTTATTCTGTATTATCTCTTTGATGTTATATATAAATTGTTGGACTTTGTGACTAACACTTCTTTCAGACGGTTTCTGAGATGTTCCATCACAGATAAAGAAATCTTCCGAGATTGTTCTCCTTTTTAAGGTGAAGCCTCAGACAGGTTGAATGGGTTGTCCACAGTCACACAGCTAGAAAGCACCTGAAATTCAATTCAGAATTGGGTCTTTCTGATTCCAAGTCCAGTACTGGATCTATTATATCATCTAGATAGCCATATAAAGGTATTTTCTTTAAATGTCACTTATGGAAGGATTGGAATACAGTGGATACTTGAGATTCACTGCTCCACAGAGCAATGCACTCCACGTTTTCAGTTCTTGACTAACCATCTGCACAGGGTTATATGAATCCAAATGGGATGGACCCATCCATCTTTGCTTTCCTGTGGCTGCCCCGTGGACAGTGTTGTTGTTGTTGTTCAGTTGTTTCTGACTCTTTGTGGGATTTTCTTGGCAAAGATACTAGAGTGGTTTTCCATTTCCTCCTCCAGCTCATTTTATAGATGAGGAAACTGAGGCAAACAGAGCAAAGTGACTTGCCCAAGGTCACCCATGTAGTAAATGTCTGAGGCCAGATTTGAACTCAGGAAGATGAATCTTCCTGACTCCAGGCCCTATACTCTATCCACTACGGTATCTAGCTTCTCCTTTTCTCCAATCAACCAATATTAAATGTATTAAACATATAATTATCCTAGAATAAGCAGAATTTTAAATCATGCTTTCACTGGGCAGAAAGAAACTGTTCAAAGACATGGAAAAAAAAACCAAAAACAACAATAACAACAGCAATAACCAACACCAAACAGGTATTACTTTTACCCTTACATTATTCTCATGAAGCATCTTATAATGGCTTTGTGGTCTGTCTTAGGCTCATGGTTGGGGGCAAGCATTGTCCAATCAGAGTAGAGGAAGTAGAATGGAAGAGATGGTGTGTATGTGTATATATGTGTGTGTGTGTGTGTAGAATAAATAATATGTAGCCTCTACTGCAAATATGATTCCACTTCTTCCCCAATGGTAACCTGATCTTCAGCAACGGATATTTACAAAATATCGGTGCTATATGTGTTACTTTGTAGTAGTGCTAAATGTTAATTGCGTTTGTCTATCACTTCCTGCTTATTCAATAATAATATGCTACTGCATATCTGGTTAGTTGTTTTTGAGTTATTGATTTGCTGAATCTCTTTTTATCTGAAATTTGAACAAAATAGAGGTCAAAATCATCGAAAAGTTTTGTGAAGCAATAGATATAAAAACACAAGGAAGTCTTTTTTTTTCCTAGGAAAAGGCCCTGAGCATACGAATAAAGATTGCTCAAGAACATTAAAATGGATTCAAATGGAGTGGTCAATTGAGGTAACACCACTTGGTCTTTTGTTTTAGTGAATTATCAAATACAGTTGAACAATCAAAAATTCTTGATACTACATATGTATGGAGATAGATTACTATGCTGTCTTCTAAAATTGTGGGTTTGTTTAAAACAGTGGAAGCCTTAATGGGTCAAGAAGACTGGGCAGTGGAAAAACTCAATGGGTGTGCTTAAGTCAAGGCGGGGGGGGAATGTTTTGTCCACTGCTGAATCCCTGTCTCCCATGACAAAAGTGAGAAATCTTATCAGGAAAGTACTCATTGGGCAAGAACTAATAGAAATTTGGATTAGACATTCAACAGGATTACTATAGTGCTGGCAAGCAGCTGAGCTTGAAAAAATGGAATCTAGTGGAAAGCATCAAATATCCTGCTTCTTCATTTGACAAGAGCCTGAATCTCCTGAGATTCCATCTATTCTGTATATGGGCAGCTAGGTGGCACAGAGGCACTGGGCTTGAATCAGGAAGACTCAACTTCATGAGTTCAAATCTGACCTCAGACACTTACTACATATATGATCCTGAGCAAGTCATTCAACCCTATTTGCCTCAATTTCCTCATCTATAAAATGAGCTGGAGAAGAAAAGGGCAAACCACTTCAGTATCTTTGCCAAGAACACTCTAAATGTGGTCACAAAGAGTTGAACACGACTGAAATGATGGAACAACAACAACAGTTAGAGAAAAGAGGTTGAGGACTCTTTGCTTTCTCCCAAACCTTCTATTATCTCTCCCCCTCAATATCATCTTATTAAATTCACACCTAGGATAATTGCAGATAGCTCACAGGGCATGCATATATAAGGTCAGGACTCAAAACACCTTGCTCCATTTAAAGTAAGTGATAGTTTAATGAGTTGAATCATTACTTAATCAATCTACCAATCACAAATGTTAGACTAAGTGTAAAAAAAAATCCTTAAACTTTTCTGAATTTCTCATTTAATCTTATCAAATGAGATAAATGAAGTTAAGTGACTTGTTGGGGTTACAAAATACATGAAGTAAGATTTGAACCCAAGTCTCTATGACATAAAGTCCAATGCGGCATCCATCATAACAATGCTTTCATTATTTCCATCTGATATTTAATGAGAATGGCATTAAATCAAAGGGCAACTGAGGGGCCTGGTTATCCCCTGGACAAGTAGGAAGAGGGATTCCCTCTGTTTGGGGAAAAATTCTATTTTAAGGTGGCTGAATGGATGTTAGAAATGGAGATGAGCCTGCAGTCATCCTTCCCCAAGAAGGAAGCCAATAGTAATGACAGTCATATGCCTTTGGGCAGCATAACTTAAAGGAGAGGGCTGATACTCTGTGAGGAGACCTAGTGATCCCAATCCTGGGTGAGCCTGTATACCCAAAAGAAAACTCACAAGTTGCTACCTGTTAGGACCCAGAACCACCAAGACGAACATGGATTCTCTTGGCTGACTAGGAGAATACAGCATGTCAGACACTGGACAGCAGGATCTTAGGTTTAGAGTTGTAATGGACTTTAAAGATCGTTTAATCTAACCTCATTTTATAGGACATGGAAAGGAGACCCAAAAAAAGGAAATAACCCAAGATCACTCAAGTAGTAAGTGGAAGACTTAGGATTCAAATACAGATCTTCCAAATTCAAATCCACTACCCTTTCTACTATATCATGCTACCCTTCCAAGCAAATAGACAAAAAGATTGGGAAGCCCTGGTCTGAGCTCTCCTGAAAGAAAACCACTGGCTGAATCAGAAGGGAAGTTCTCCAGTCCAGACTAGACCCTCAAGGAGAATCACAAATACCACCTGGACAGGGGGAAGAAGACATTGGTCTGGATAAACATAACTGTACGGGGGGAGGGGGTCTCTTTGCCTCACATATACCTCTGACACAAGAATTGAATACTAAATAATGGCATCCATTTAATAAAGATATTTCTTTCACTACAAGATGATTGTCAATCGAGAGATGGGAGGGATACCATTTTCAGATGAGGAAACAGAGGTCTAGAGAGATTAAGTGATATTCCCAAGGTCATGTAGGTAGTAGGTGTCAGAATCAGGATTTGAACTCTGATCCTTTGACTCCAGAACCAGGGGAAAGAGTATTGTCATGATCAAAGAGCTGAGTCATAATTTAAAAAAAAAAAAGGAAAACAAAAAAAAAAACTAGAAAGGATGGGAATAATTTTCATAGGCCTAAGAAAGGCTAGGTTATTAGAGAGATTCACCTAAAGTTAATTAGACGATCAAAAACCAACAAAATCTAAATGGGAACTGTATTAATTATAGAAAAGCCCATGATAGTTCCCCTCCTCATATTTTCTAGAAATGTTGCAGATTTAATGAGATTGACCCTCTAATTATAAATTTTCTTAGGTATGCAATAAATCAATGGAATATAAGCTTTTATTTCTCACAGGAGGAGAAGATCATAAAGCCAAAAGCTCATCATATAAAATGGGGAATATATCTGAGAAATCTACTTACACATATCTTGCTTTGGTTTAGCCAAATCCATTAAATGAAAAACTAAAGAACACTGAGCATAGCACTGAGCATGAACAAGAGCGCTGACTCATGAACTCTTTGCTCTTCATGGACCATTTGAAGCTCTATGCCAACTCTAAAACACAGCTCAATACAATACTGAAAATGACCAAGAACTTTAGTGATGAAGGACAAATGGAGTTCTGTATGGTTGACTGCCAGTCAATACAAATGATGGAAGGACGACATTGGGTGATAAATTCATTCACTGTTAGTCAAGATAAAATGATTTAAGGTCTAGTGGGACTAGAAACCCCCAAAGAGAGGCTTCTAATAGCTGAGAAATATGAACCATACAAAACTCAAGAAAGTTTAAGAACAATCTCATTCATGTATAAGAAAAAATATTAGTTTATATGTATAGAAAACAAGGTTAATGGAAGAGTTGTGAAAAATTAATGTAACACTACCATGAGCATTGATGACAAAACATATGCATCCCTTGGGTGTTTCCATAGAAGGTTCCTGAGAAGGTGGAAAGGGAATAACTGACATCAGCAATTTATGTAGTTCTTTAATTGAAAAGCTGGTGAAACATTTCTCTAGTAAGTGGTCCAGTGGAAAGGGGAGTTGAGGATAATTCACCTAACTTCTATGAATCTTAGTTTCCTCATGTGTAAAATGGGAATAATAACATTTACACCTTATGGGGTAGTTTTAGGGACACAAATTTGTAGACCTTAAAGTGCTAATTAAATGTGTTTTTTTAAACTCCCCCTACCCCTTTATACCATGTTGCCTCACATAGAACTTTGCTAATTAAATCCAAAACCTTCCACCTAAACCAGGAATACAAGATTCTATATATCCCAAGGCCACTCCACCCCTGCCTCTAACACTTCCTAACAAGGAGTATGATTTTATTGAAAACTGAACACTTAGGGTTCACAGTAGGCATGCACACAAGTTAGAAGGGGGCAGGACTATGAAGACGTCCATTTTGGTTC
Source organism: Vombatus ursinus (assembly GCF_900497805.2). NCBI lineage: Eukaryota > Metazoa > Chordata > Mammalia > Diprotodontia > Vombatidae > Vombatus > Vombatus ursinus. The sequence continues at coordinate 7,452,871 of NW_020951478.1, forward strand.
CTCTGCTTCAGTGTCCATCCGGCTAGGATTCAAAAGTAAAGAAATGGACTCTATACCAAGTTCTCAGGTCTTCAAAACTTCAAACATCAAAGAAGTTTATCTCCAAAAGGGGTGTAGTTCTTTGGATAGAAGTTGCATATCAGAAAATTGGGCCTTTCAGTATCACTGAAAGACTCCTATCCCACAGCAGGCTATTATAATGCACTTAGTTAATAAGCTCCATCCTGTTATGAATTTACCATTTTGGACATGTGATTTACTAAGTTATAAAATACAGTGTTCCTTTCCTTATGTAATCAGTTCCCAGATCTGAATATCCATCTAGGTGGTATATTAGATTGAGTGTATTAGTTTGAGTACTACTCCTGGAATTTGGAAAGACTTGAATTTATGTCCTGCCTGGAACATTTGTTAACTATGTACCTTGGGACAAGTCAATTAAACTGTCAGCCTCAGTTTCCTAATCTCTAAAATGGGGGAGAATGGGATTACCTATCTCAGAGGGTTGTTGGGAGGATTAAATGAGATTACAAATGGTGGCCCAAAAGTCTTGATACAGTTTTAAGCTTTGCTAGTTTAAGACTACACTAAGACTTTTGGGATGTCCTGTCTGTGTAAAGCACTTTGCCAACTTTAAAGTACTATATTAATATTAACTATTATTATAAATCTCCCCTGAACTCCAGTCCCATGCATACATTTCCCTTCTGCTTGTCTCTACTTGGCTGTCTCATAGGTATCTCAAACTAAGCTTATCCAAAATGAAACTGTAGGAAGACGCACACAATATCAACACGCACCTTGTCTTGCAGGGCTTTCTTCTTCCTAAATTAAACTTCTAGGATCTTAGATTTAGAACTGGACTTTCATTTTACAAATACAGAAATTAAGGCCCACGTAAAGTGACGTGCCAAGGGTCACACAGATAATTAGTATCTGAGTTAATATCTTGATTTGAATCCACCATTCTATCTTCAATACCATGCTGCCTCTCTTATAGGATTTCTTTTCTATACCAACCTATGCATTTTTTTTTTAGGCAATTGGGGTTAAGTGACTTGCCCAAGGTCACACAGCTAGTAAGTATCAAGTGTTTGGTCTGAGGCCAGATTTGAACCCAGGTTCTCCTGACTTCAGGGCCGGGGCTCTATCCACTGCGCCACCTAGCTGCCCCCTACACATTTTTTTGTCATCACTTCAAACCATTGCAGTACTGAACTTTGTAATTGGGGGGTTGGGAGCAGTATTCAATAGGCCATTTTTCCTGGAATTTAAAATCACTCCAGAACCAACATACTGGGTCTTTTTAAAAAATTACTCTGTGTTATCCATAATGTAGCAATGGAACAGGCCTATCATGATCAGTCTACCACATCTAGACATTTGAAGGAGAGCAGATGTCTACATTTGGCTTTCAAGTTCCATTACATTCCACCCACATATAAATAAGGGTGAAATGCTCATCTTCACTTCCTATGAACTCTCCCATGTATTACCTTTGCCAACTAGTTTCCCGGGCCTTTTCGCTGATCCCCAAATTTTCTAATAATTGGGTTCTTCATATTACGTACCAATTGCCTGGACTCATCCCATCACGGCTTCCCAGATCCTCAGTAAGTCTGCTTCCTCCCAGGCCACAAAAAGAAAAATACTAGTAGTATTTGTCCAAGATAGGGCTCAATGACTACGTAGTTACTTAGATTCTTCATAGTTCCTATAACCTCTTGGCCTATTTCACTTAGTTTTTTTCTTTGATTTCCTGAATTGAGACCTTATCTAATTTTCTTTGCTTGTCTATTGTATATATTCTAAATACATTTCTTTTAGTTTCTTCCTAAAAGGAGGATTGCCTAGATTTTGAAACAAACCTAAGTGAAAAAAGATCTGTCTTATCATAGATGGGAATGGGGAGTAGATGAGGGGGGCACTGAGGTTATTTGCTATCAGTAGGTCCTCAATGAGAGGCAGTTGTAGCGTGATGGACAGAGAATTGACCTTGGAGTCAGAAAGGGTTGAGGTCCTGCTTTTGACACCTCCTGGCAGGGAGACCCTGGGCAAATAGATTAATCTCTCGCTGGTCCAAGCATCTCTCTAAAACTATAAATTATTGATATGCATTAGTAAGGAAAATTCCTTCAAAGGGAGAGCTCTATGCCAATAAAGTTATGGGAGCAGTTTAAAAAAATTCATGATTAATTGTCCAGGTACTTTAGGATGAAAAGGAATTTAGCATTAAATAGTATGAATTTTCCATTTAAACAGCCCAAAAAAATTGGAATCCTTGCTTTGCAATTGACTTTAGTTTCCACATCTGTAAAGTGAGTGATCTGGACTGGCTACCCTCTAGGGTCCTTCCAGATGTAAATCTATGATCCTATGACTTGATGTGAGATACAAGTACTTTCATCAGGCCTCAGTTTCCCTACAAATTGTGCTGTGCTTATTTATCTTATAGATCAATTCAATTTACAAACATTTCTTAAGCACCTACTATGTGCAAGGGACTGTACTAGATGCTCAGAATATAAAGACAAAACCAGAAACGGACCCTGTCCTCAAGCGTGTACTTTCTTCTCTGAGGAAAGGGAGATAGAGGGAGGATGAAGCCTGTATGCCGATAAGAATAATACAAGGTATTCAGAGAAGGACAACTAGGAAAACTTCTTGGAAGGGGTGAAATCAGAGTTGAACTTAGAAAGAAGATAAAGATTCTTAACTGGGGAGGCAAGGAGGATATACACTCCAAACAGAGGGTTCAGTGTGTGGGAGTGCACACAGATGACAGATACAATGCTAATTATGGAGATCTTAGAGTAAACAGAAGGAAGTAACGTGGACTACTACTGGAAAAGCCAGATTGTAGAAGGCCTTAAAGGCTAGGCTGAGGAATTTGTATTTTATTATTGAAGACTATTGAGCAAGAAAGTGACATGGTCAGAACCATGTCTTGGGAAAATTATTTTGGCAGCTACAGTAGGACAGATGTGATTTTACCCAAAGTCACACTGAGTTGGACTTTGAACCCAGGTCCTTGAATTCCAAATCAATCTTTCCAGTGTGCTGCTTTTATATCTCAAACAATTCTTTTACATTCCAGCACTTAGCACAGTGCCCAGCACATCGTAGGTACTTAATAAATATTTACTGACTGATTGACTGATTGCTTCTGCTTTAACTTTAGAAGCATGATTACATTGACTCATATCTGCAAAGTTCTGCTCTCTGGACCTACCAACCACAGATTTCTTTAAAAAAAAATTGTCAAGCATTTTTTTCTCCCTCACTGAAAAATAAAATTAAAAGAAAAATCCTTAGAACAAATAGGCGAAATCAAGTACAACAAATTCTCACATTTGCCATATTGAAAAATGTATGCTTTGTTCTGCATATTAATTTATCACTCTGTATCAGGAGGTGGATAGCATTATTTATCAATAGTCTTCAGGAATCATGGTTGATTATTGCATTGATTAGAGTTCTTAAGTCTTTCAGAACTGTTTGCTTTTATAAAGTTGGGGTACGAATCGTACTCCTGGCCCTACTTCCTTCACTCTGCATCAATAAATGTAAGTGTTTCCAGGTTTCTCTGGATTTGTCTCTTGTCATTTCTTATAATACAGTAGGATTCTATTACATTGATATATTGTAATTTGTTCAACCATTCTGCTAAATGATAGGCACCCTCTTAGTTTCCAGTTCTTTGTCAATACAAAAAGAGCTACTGAGAATATTTTTGCACATGTAGGACCTTTTTGTCTTTCTTTAATATTTTTGGGTTATGAGCCTAATAACGGTATCACAGGATCAAACAGTATGCACAGTTGAGTAATTTTTTGAGAGGTGTAGCTCCAAATTTCTTTTCAGAATGCCTGGACCACTTCATAACTCCACCAACACTGTATCAACATAAACAGATTCTTAGCATCCATAATATCTCCAACTTCCAGACTGATCCTTTGTCTCCTTCTAATATTTAAATTCAGAGCTCTTCTTTCCATTCTTTCTCCTTCTATCCCTATCTCAACCACACAGGGTACCCAAGGATTAGGGAGAAAACTAAAGCCATGTGCCTTTGAGTCTTTTGAATTAACCTAAGGATCTCCAACCTGCAATAGTGAGCACCTAGTAAGCACTCAATGAGAGCCTTGTTGTTCACATGAATGATTTTTAGATGATATCACAGGGACTTTGTTAGTCAGTGAGATATGTGTCCTTGGCCCCTTTGGGTAAGATACACCTGAGTTTAAGGAAAAAATTCATACAGATATATAGCACACACCAGAGCAACAGAATATAAGCCAGAAGATTACTTTGACTACCTCTCCAAGCACTAGTCAGCCAAACTGACTGAAATCCTCTCCCAGGTCTAAACAAACACAAGTTTCTACAAAAATGGCTTGATGGGGATATTTTATCAGGAAGATACATCTCCTGGAAATCTATGAACGGTTTTATTCTTCCCAAAATCATTCTTCCCCCTTTTGTAGAAACATAGACTCAGTAAGAGCTAACTCTGAGGAATGCGTCATTTCATTGTACTATTACTATTTGTCAATACCAAAAAAGTCTAACATTTAAGGCTTTTCCAAGATTTCAAAGCAGCAACCAACAGAAAACGGCTTTAAAAAGGCACAAGACTTCCATGTTTTCTCCTCCTCCAAACAGAATTCATTGCAAGGCTTTTTTTTTTCACCCTTTACTTACCATGCCTGAGTTCCTCTGAGATCTATCCCAGATCACCTATTCACTGTGCATTCTATTCTGGGACTAGGGCCTGATTCAGAGGTGTTCAGAGCTCATCAAATGTACAACTGCTTTTCAAACACTTTGGGGTTGCCACAAAAACCTAAATTATATTTTGCCAACCAAGCACTTTCTCCCTTTGGTTTGTATTGTTTTTTCAGGAAAATTTAATTCAGATGTTTCTGATTCACTTGCACTTAAATCATTAAAATGCTGTTTTGCAAGAGCTGATTGATGGGCAAGAAGGCTCTTGTGTCTTTGTCTAAGCCTCTTTAAGCCTGTTTTCTAAAGAACAGGAAGTTCTGATGCGCCAAGCATAAACATGCTCCAGTACCATATCCAGGTCCAGAATTTGAGTTCAACTCACAACAGCCCAAGTCATCCACTTTGAGAGAGGTTTCATCTTGTCCAGTCATCTCAATTCCTTCATTCTGTTCCTCTTGGAGCACCTCAGCCAAGGGCCTTGCTTCCTTCCAGGGAGCCCAGCTAGACCCAATTTTTTTTATAAAGAAAAAAGAAAGACACAGTTTCACCCTAACACAATTTGCAGATGTGCAACTCCACGTATGGTCTTCACATCTCTAGCCAAGATGAAGTTGTGCTCTGGTAAGGGAAAACAAAACAAAGCTAACAAGCAAATAAAAACTTTGCTCCAGTAAATTTTATAGTACCTGGGCTTTTTTTTTTTAATTCTAGGAATGTGGCTACACAAGTAAAGCAAGTGGCCAATGGAAGCATTTATCTGGAAAATTAACATTTAAAAAGAAATTGATGTCAGTGATGGGTATTAAGCCTGATCAGATATGAAAATTTAGCTGTATATTTCACCTTACTGTTGCTGACAAACTCTACAGAAAGATCCTGTGTTTTTTCTTCTTTTATCCTTTAATGGTCATCAAGTTATCTATCTCAGAAGACTTGTGACATTTACTGCAAATCTCTTAAGGGCTGGGGACCATGTGCTTTTTTTCAAAATCCCTTGCTCTCACATAATCTCCTTTTAAAGGAAACAGATGGTCTGGATAATTCATGCCTACAATATCATGGAGTTTCAGAAAATGGAATATTTCATACCATATCTCACCTTCTACCAATTTAGACCACAGGGTACTCTGACCCTTTGGATCAGAGTAGAATTTTATAGTCTAAGAAATGCATTTTAAAAGCAACTTTTTAAGATTTTAATTCATCTTTTTTTTGCATTTGTCTAAATTTTCCATAGTTCTCTCCCCTTATCCACTTTCATAAAAATTTTTAAAAAGAAAAAGATGAGAGAAAAATTCAGTAAAACCAATCAGTCCATTAAAATTCACATCTCTACCCCATGAATTTCTCTCCCTACCTCTGCAAAAGAATGGGGAGGGGTGTTTTCTTGGGGCCTTTCTTGTTCTTTATAACTTCATGACATTCTTTTTATATTATTTCACTGTCCTTGTCCCTTGGGTTTCCATTGTCATCATGTATATTGTTTTCTTTTTTCTCCTTATTTCACTTGGCATCAGTTCATGTAAATCTGTCTGTATTCCCCATGTCTGCCATTTATATATATATGTGTGTAAATATATAATTTCAGTGAGGCAATTGGGGTTAAGTGACTTGCCCAGAGTCACACAGCCAGGAATTATTATGTGTCTGAGGCCGGATTTGAACTCAGGTCCTCCTGACTCCAGGTCTGGTGCTCTATCCACTGTGCCACCTAGCTGCCCCTAGACTGACTATATTAATTCACAGTTCTGTTAACAATGCATTAATATGTTTATTTTTCCATAATTGCTCCAACTTTGACTATTCTATCTTTTGCCATCTTTGCTGATTTTCTTGGTGTGAGGTAAAATATAGGTTATTTTGATGTGCGTTTCTCTTATTATTAGTGTTAAAACCCATTTTCATATAAAATATGAACCTTCAAGAGGTCATATTTGACCAATGAAATAAGCTATTTGGTATCAAATTATCACATCAAAACACAGCAAAATCAATAATTTAATTCATCAAACATGTATTATCCATTTACTACATTATTTTAAACTACCTTATGTTTGTATTTGGGACAGCTAGGTTGGCACAGTAGATAGAGTACTGGGTCAGGAAAACCTGAGTTTAGATCTGGCCTCAAATACTTGCTAGCTGTGTGATCTGAACAAGTCCCTTAACCGTTTGCCTCAGTTTCTTCATTTGTAAAATGAGTATCTTTGCTAAGAAAACCCCAAAGGTCAGACACAACTGAAACAACTGAACAACAACAACATTTGTATGGATTACCCTTATATTTATACTTCATGTACTTAATAAATACTCACTGGGTGATGGATTGAAGCATGGAAAACACTTCACTAACCACGGAAGACTTTGCTCTTTTAGTGGATCTGTGATCTCATTCATATGGTCATTCCCAAACCAACAATAGAGATTACAATCCATCCATGCTTTCCATTCTGGGGCATTCTTTTGCTCATTCTCCACTCCCTGTCCCCCAAATCCTTATTAAGTCTATCCAGCTAAGTGGTGGTTCTTCTTATACTGCATAGATTCTACTAGGAGGCACGTAGACCATTGGTTAAGCGTCACCTTTGTTACATAAACAACCTAACTTTTTTTTGCTATTGTATGCCTCCCTGATGGTAATGTTATAAACCACTCATGCACACCACAGACTTTTACATTACCCTTTAGATTATTATACCTTCAATTCTTTAGTGTCTATTGTATTTCAGGCTTTGAAGTCAACAAGCACCACCAGAAAAAATATTGCCTTTAAAAAGATGGACCTTGTTTTTTGCAGTAGCAAAGAATTAGGAGAAAAGTAGACATCCATTTATTAGGGAATGGCTTAATGAATTTTGACATCTGAATATAATACAATATTGCTATGTCTTAAGAAATAAATACCAAGAAGTTTGGGAAGACAATGTACACAATGGCTTCAACAATGTAAATGGAAAGAACAATAATAATTGAACTGAAACTAAAATAAAGTAAACTGAGGCTCTCTGCCTTAAGTTTTGATTTTAATGATCAAGCTTTGTTCCAAAAAATAAGAGGAGATAATATAACTTTCTCCCTTCTTTGCAGAGGTCAGGAACTATGATGTAGAACATTGAATACACTGTCAGACTCAGCTGATTTATTGTTCAGTTTAGCTATACTGCTTTATTCTAATCCTTTTTTATTCTTTGTTGAAAGGGATGGTTCTCAGGGTTGGAGGGAATATTAAGAAAGGAAAATTATGCAAAACCAAAATATATTAAAATTTTTAAAAAGATAAGCCTTTATTTTTTCTGTTATTTTAATGGTATTTTATTTTTCCAATTACATGTAAAGATAATTTTTAACATTCATTTTTATAAAATTTTGAGTTCCATATTTTCTCCTTCCCTCCCTCTCCTTTCCTTAAGATCATTAAGCAATTTGATATAGGTTGTATATGTGCAATCATGTAAAACATATTTCCATCTTAGTCATGTTGTAAAAGAAGAAACAGAACAAAAGGAAAAACCCTTGAAAAAAAAGAAAGTGAAAATAATATGCTTTGATCTGCATTCAGACTTCATCAGTTCTTTCCCTGGATATGAATAGCATTTTTCCATCATGATTCTTTTGTTATTATGAATCATTATATTGCTGAGAAGAGTTAAGTCAATCATAGCTGATCATCACACAATGTTGCTGCTACTGTGTACAATATTCTCCTGATTCTGTTCATTTCACACTGCATCAGTTCATGCGAGTCTTTCCAGGTTTTTCTGAGATCTGCCTGCTCACCATTTCTTACAGCACAATAGTATGCCATTACATTCACATACCACAACTTGTTCAGTCATTCCGCAATTGAGGAGTATCCCTTCAATTTCAAATTCTTTGCCACCACCAAAAGAGTTCAACTCTGACACATCCTGGTTGTCTGACCCTGGGCAAGTCATTTAATGCTTCAGGTGCTTTCAGTAACTCCATACATCACTCCATCCAGAGCCATCGCCAGGCGTCTTGACCTATGTCTTGCCACTGGGCTCCAATGACTCTGGAGGAGAGAGTGAGATTGATGACTCTGCACAGCCCTGCCTCACTTAAATCTCATTCTCTTGCAAGTCAAGACATCACCCTCCTGATTTCATTGGTCCTCTCTAAGAGGAACAACAACAACATCTATTAGTTGTAGAATATGGGTCCCATCTGCATTTCCTCATCCAGAAGTCTATTCTGTCAATGAAATCACAGGTCCGGGCACCATACTAACAAACTTTTACGTGACACTTAAATTTTTGCTAAACATTATGGGTGTCCGTTGTTGCATTGATCTTCGCAATCAGCTTGTGGGGTAGGTGTCATTATTATCCCCATTTTACTGGTGAAGAAACTGAAACTCAGAGATTTTGTCCCTTGCTCCAGGTCATAGAGTTTACAAGTATCAGAGGCAGGCTTCAGACTCAGATCCTTCTGATTCCAGCTCTATTCTTTCCACTGGCCATGCTATTTATAAACAGACTATCCACGGTCACCCTGAGGAATCTTTTCTTCTTCTCCATACTCCCATGTACTACTCTAGCTGGTTCTGATCTGAACTGAGAAAGAATAATGACAACATTTTAAGGGACTGAATATGGAAGTGTCTGAGTATGTGTGTATATGTGAACATGATTATGAATACCTGACTGACTGTCTCTCACTGTATCTTGGCAACTAACATGAATAATTCTGGAAACCAGGCATGGCGGTATATACCTCTAATCCCTGCTACTTAGGGAGGCTGAGCCTGGCACTGCTCTTCAATCAATCAAAACATTTATTAAGAGCCTGCTATGTTTCAGGCACTGCCCTAAGGTCTGGGGATACAAAAGGAGGCAAAAGAGAGTTCCTGCCCTCAAGAAGCTTACAATCTAATGAACTCAGATGCTCTGAACTGCAGTGCACTAAGCTTTTTATTTGGATATCCACACTAAGGTCAACATTAATATGAGGAGCTTTGGCAGCAGTGGGTATGAGGTTGCCTAAGGAACTGTAAACTGACCCAAGTCAGAAACACAATGGATCAAGGCTCCCATCCTGATCAGAGCAGGCCCATGGGTAGCCTCTGTACTTCCAACCTGGAAGAGATAGAGAAACCTAGCCCTAAAAAATAATAACAATAATCATCATTCCACGATTACAGTTTCACATCATCTATTCATTTGTGCAGATGAATTAGAGTTGGCTGTATCTATTCTTACATGGATTTACTCAGCAGCCACAGGCCAAGTGCTCAAAACAGCTTTCTATGTCAGATTTTGATCTTCAAAATGAGGATAACTATCACCTATAACATCTTGTCCGAACTGGACTTTCAAACCCTCCTAGGTAAGAAATGCAACATAGATGAAGCAGCCACTTCTTCCAAGAGAGACAGTGTTAAGTACACCAGAGAGCACCCAATTGACTTCCACAAAATCGCTATCAGCACTTAGAAGAAAGAATGAGGTTTGCGAGAAAACAAAACATTTTATTAAAACAGCAACAACTTTTAGTACTGGTACCTCCCAGGCTGCTGTGAACTAACTGGGGGCCAGAAGGAAATCTGGTCACTCACTTGCTCTATTCAGTTTTCCCTTGAGAATTCTCCTCTGCCTCCCCTCTCAACCACCCGGAAAAATAATTAAATCTTTCTTCACAATCCAGAAGCTTTCAGTCCACGGTACATGCTTTTACCTTAAAAAAAAAAAAGTCTTTTATAAGAGTCCATAAAGTGTAAGGTAAACTTTTTTTTTTCAATCTTCAGAGACTAGTGGTGCAGTAGATAGAGTACTGGACTGGGAGTTAAGAAAACTGAGTTCAAATAAAACTTCAGTAATGTTTATTAAACACCTACTATGTGCCAGGCACTGTGCTAAGCACTGGGGACACAAAAAGAGGCAAAAGACAGTCCCTGCCCTCAAGAAGCTCACAATCTAATTCAATCTAGTTGAATGATATTGGGCAAGCCATATATAAATTGTCTGGCTCAGTTTGCTCATCTGTAGAAATGGGATAATAATACCACCTACCTCCCAGGGTTGTTATGAGGATAGCATGAGATGATACTTGTGAAGTGCTTTGTAAGCATTAAAGCTCTGTACAAATTCTAACCATTATTACTTCTGTACAGAAAAAATCTAAGGTGAATAAGTGAGTCATACTATCAAATAGGCTATAACTTCCTTTTGCTTGTCCGTGGTGTGGTTTAGCACAGAAAGTAGAAAGTGCATCAGCCCTCAAGCCTGGAGACCTGGGTTCAAATTCTGGCTTCTTTCATGTACTACCTATGTGGATATGTATTACCTCCGACACTTTGTAAATCTTAAATCAATAAATGTCAGTTACTAGAGGATAATGGGACTTTGTTTTTATCACATAAAGAAGGTACTCAATAGCAACTAAGCTTTACTAGAGTTACTAAAACAAAGTGCTTTTAGGAAAAACATTCACTAGATATATGCAATAAAACAATTTTAATTAGATTCCACTGTCTCAGAATTCTTAACATTTGGGATAGGGACGAGTTAAATTTTGTCTTTATACTTTGTGTGACAAAACAATTTGTTAATAAAATTAGGGGAAACCATATTTTTGGGTGAGGATAGTATATTTAATCTTAGAAATAACTGCTTTTCAAGTAGCATAGAAATACCATTTACATACAATATGTGACAGTTGTAAATCACTTTTCACCATCAATTAAAACAGAAACTCTATACAGTCCGTTAAAACAAGACCTCGAACTGATTGTGGCTCAGATCTTGAGATTCTAATTGGAAAATTCAGACTTAAAGAAAGAAGGCAAAACCATCAGGCCATATAAGTATGACCTAAATAACATCCTTTATGAATATGAAGTAGAAGCGATGAATAGATTTGTGGATTAGATCTGGTAGATAAAATGCCTGAAGAACTATGGACAGAGGTTCGCAGTATGGTATTGGAGGCAGTAACAGCAAGAACAACAAGAAAACATTCCAAAGAAAAAGAGCAAGCAAGCAAAATGGCCATCTGATGAAGCTTTACAAAAGGTGAGGAAAGAAGGAAAACAAAAGGGAAAGGAGAAAGGGAAAGATACACCCAACTGAAAGAAGGATTCCAGAGAATAGCAAGGAGAGATAAGGTTTTCTTAAATGAACAACGCAAAGAAATAGAAGAAAACAATAGAATGGGAATGACAAGAGATCTCTTCAAGAAAATTAGAGCTATTAAGGGAACATTTCATGCAAAAATGGGCGTGATAAAAGACAAAAATGGTAGGGACTTAACAAAAGTAGAAGAGATCAAGAAATGGTCCAAGAATACAGAAGAACTATATAAGAAAGATCTTAACATCACTGATAACCACAATGGTGTGGTTACTGATCTAAAGCCAGATATCTTGGAGAATAAAGTCAAGTGGGCCTTAAGAAGCATTGCTAATAATAAGGTTAGTGGTGTTGATAGAATTCCAGTTGAGCTATTTTAAATCCTAAATGATGATGCTGTTAAAGCGCTGCACTCAATAGGCCAGCAAATTTGGAAAACTCAACAGTGGTCACTGATTGGAAAAGATCAGTTTATGTCCCAATCTGCAAGAAGGGCAATGCCAAGGAATGTTCACATTTTGAACAATTGCTCTCATTTCACACTCCACCAATGTTATGCTTACACTTCTGCAAACTAGGCTTCAGCAATATGTAAACCAAGAATTAGTAGAAGAGCAGGCTGGTTTTTAAAGAGACGGAAGAGTTAGAGACCAAATTGCCGACATTCGCTGAATTGTGGAGAAAGCAAGGGAGTTCCAGAAAAACCTCTGTTTCATTGACTACACTAAAGTCTTTCACTGTGTGGATCACAACAAAATGTGGCAAGTCCCCAGAGAGATGAGAGTATCAGATCATCTTACTTGTCTCCTAAGAAACCTGTATGCAGGCCAAGAAGCAACAGTTAGAACCAAAAATGGAACAACTGATTGGTTTAAGATTAGAAAAGGAGTATGACAAAGCTGCATATTATTTCCACCTTATTCATTTTAAAATTTATTTATTTATTTTTAGTTTTCAACATTCACTTCTATAAGATTTTGATTTTTTTTGGTTTTTAGATTATTTATTTATTTTTAGTTACCTTATTTATTTAACTTATATGCAGAGTACATCATGTGAAATGCCAGGCTGACTGAATCAAAAGCTGGAATTAAGGTTGCCGAGAGAAACATCAACAATTTCAGATACGCAGATGATACAACTCTGATGGCAGAAAGTGAAGAAGAATTAAGAAACCTCTTGATGAAGGTAAAAAAAGAGATTGTAAAAGTTGGTTTGAAGCTTAATGATAAAACAAAACAAAACAAAAAAACTTAAGATCTTAGCAAATGGTCCCATCACTTCCTGGTAAATAGAAAGAGAAGAAATGGAAGCAATGCCAGATTTTATATTCTTGGGCTCAAAGATCATTGCAGAGGCAACTACAGCCACAAAATTAAAAGATGGTTGATACTTGGAAGGCAGGCTATTGAAAATCTGGACAGCAAATAGAGACATCACCTTGCTGACAAAGGTTCATATGTTCAAAGCTATGGTTTTTCCAGTAGCGATGCATGGCTGTGAGAATTCGACTACAAGAAAAGTTGAGTGCCGCAGAATCAACGCTTTCAAATGTGGTGCTAGAGAAGACTTTTGAGAATCCCTTGGACAGCAAGGAGATCAAATGAGTCAGTCCTTAAAGAAATTAATTCAGACTATTCACTGGAATTTCAAATACTTGAAGCTAAAACTTAAATACTTGAGCCATATAATGAGAAGATAGGACTCACCGGAAAAGACCCTGATGTTGGGAAAGATTGAAGGTAAAAGGAGAAGGAGATGGCAGAGGATGAGAGGGGTAGATAGAGTCATGGAAGAAATGAACAAACTTTGGGAAATAATGGAGGAGAGAAGGTTCTGGAATGCTATGTAATCAGTAAGAGTCTGACCTGACTGAACATCTTTGTTTTTCTGAGCCTCAATTTCTCACATGAAATATATGGATAACGTTAATGGGGTAATGGCTGAACAAATTATAGTATAGAAGTATAATAGAACATCATTGTGCCTTAAGAAATGGCAAATAAAAAGAATTTGAAGAAAGATTGGAAGACTACAATAAAATAAATGAAAAGAACACTAAAATAATGCCAAATGCTGATCCTGTGACCTCTATAATCTCTTTGGAAAGATGGGAAACTATGGGCATGGAATTTCACATACGTGACGAAATAGGGTCACTATGTTAGTTGGTTTTGCTTAATCTCCGTTTTTTTTTTTTTGGTTGTTATTGTTGTTGTTGGTTTTTGTTAAAAGGGAAGATTTAAAATGGAGAGGGCATGAGGGAGGGAGTTAGGGGATAATTTTCCAGAAATGACTGTGATGTAAAAATAAAAGGCATGAATAAATGTTTTCCCAAATATTTTAAAGGGGATAATAACACTCATTTCATAGAGTTACTGTGATGATCTACTGCGAAAACAGAAGGTGCCTGGTTTGTAAAAACTGTTAAGAACTCTATAAATGTCAGCTGTTAGTGGTTGAACTTAGATTTCCTGATTCTTAATCCAGTATTCTTTCCACTATATCATGTTGCCTCCTTTAGGCAGCTACTAAAATAGAGTCTTTTAATGAAAAATAGTTCATTAGATATATGCAATAAAACTATATTAATTGTATTCTACTAATTCTGAAGTTGAAAGAAATAAAGAGAATTTATTCAAAAGGAATAAAATAGAATTTCTTTTTAAATGTTTTATAATTCAAACTGTTCACTCATTCCTCTTGACCTGGATCCTTGTATGCCTGCATGAATGTGGTTTTGTTGTCACTAGTTAGGTAGGGCACCTTCCTTAATTGACCTGGAAGTCACTGTGGCTTAGCCCCGCTAATTCTTTCAACAACCCAAAGCCCAAATGAAAAGAGGTTAGAGCAGGTGCTAAGAAACAGCCCGTTGTGCTGTCCCAAGCTGGGTAGGGAGAGGCTGGTCCTATAGTACATTGAGGGAAACCACAGGGCCACCCACCACGGCCAATGGAGGGGAGAAACCCAGGGGAGCAAGCATAGGGGCTTGAGAGGAAGATTTGGGCTTTATTTTTTGTTTGTTTGTTTGTCTTGGTTGGCATCGAAAATTCAGAAGAAGGCTTATAATATTCTCCTATAAGGTAAGTTACCTCAAAAATTCCTCCTTAGGGAGGCTGATTAAAGCAGTTGCTTGAGCGCCTGCCTCAATAAACAAGGGAATTGGAAGCTGTGTAATCTAAACATTTTTTTTTCCTGGCTTATGCCAGAATTCACAGATGCCAAAAAGTAGGCATAATATTGCCTCCGAAAATAAAAAGTGATTATACTCTTTCTAACCAAGACTACCCGTAGCAGTGCCAGTGACTATCACAAGGTGGAGAGGAGAAATATATTTTGTGGTGTTGCCTTTGGAAAACTTCCATTTAGAAAACTGTACAAGGAGCAAATGTGTGTCTTGTTGAAGATGGGCTGAGTGTCCTTGTGGTCAGAATGGATTGGTGGCTTAATGGAGCTTCTGAAAGCAGCTTTCCTGCTGGGAATGCATAGGGCATAAATTAGTTGGGGCTTGCAGGGATGCCAGGCATAAGAGCTTAACTTTGTTTATATTGCAATATTAACCTGGAAGAGTTATGAAGAGAAAGCATAGAGAATCTGGTATATTTTTCTTTAACTACCAAAGGCAGAGAAAAAATAAAAACTTCACCTCACAATCAATTATCACTAAAAAGTTATATATAGGCTCTTTTCCTCTGAAACTACAGAAGAAAATAAAGAGCAAAGACTTACACATGTATTTGGTAAGTGGTTATCTTATAGCAACTATCCTGGTCAAAAGGAAAATTAGTTTAGGATTCTCCAAATCCATAGGCTTCCTGGTTGTTGGAAAAACTTTGGAGCAACCTGCAAGAATATCTAACAGTTTTGCCTAAAAGTAAGCCAAATGCAGAGAAAGAATGGGCTTTGGAAGGGGATGCAGTGGTTAGAACAGTGGGGCTGGAGTCAAAAAGACCTGAGTTCAAATTTGACCTCAGATACTTAACTGATGTGTGACCTTGGATAAATCACTTAACTTCTGTTTGCCTTTGCTTTCTCAGCTGTAAAATGGGGATAATAATAGCACCTCTGCCTCCCAGGGTTATTATGAAGATCAAATGAAGTAATGTATGTGAAGTGCTTAGCATAGTTCCTGGCACATAGTAGGCATTATAGAAATGTTAGCTATTATTATTATTATGCTTCTTCTGTGGCTTTTCTATAGGTACTGATCTGTTGATCCCCTGTTCCCTAATTCTCATCCCCAAACCTTTACTGTTATTCTTTCCCCTCCAAATTTCTCCTGTTCCATCAAAGAGTCTTTTACTTTACCAAAAGTGTGTGACTCCCATGAGCCATAGCAATTGAGACACCATTACTGTTTCTATGACACCAATCATTAGGAAAAGGAAATCCGCACTGAAAACCAAAGGGGAAATACTGTGCATATCTTAAAGACCATATGCTTCAGATGGCAAAGAACCATAATGGAGATGTTTTCTCTCCTGGCTGATAAGGAATAGAGAGTAGAGACAAAGTAATATGGCAAATTAAAATTATCCTTCTTGACACTAATGGATTGTTGGTATAGTTGTGAATTGATCCAATCATTCTAGAGAGCAATTTGGAACTATGACCACAGGATTGCAAAACTGTGCATCCCCTTTGACCCAGCAATACCACTTCTAGGTCTGTATCCCAAAGAGATCATAAAAAAGGGAAAAGGACCTACATATGCAAATATATTTGTAGCAGCTCTTTTGTGGTGGCAAAGAGTAGGAAATTGAGGGGGGATGCCCATCAATTGGGGAATGACTGAACAAGTTGTGGTATATGAATGTAATGGAATACTATTATTCCATAAGAAATAGTGAGCAGGAAGACTTCAGAAAAACCTGGAAAGACTTACATGAACTGACACTGAGTGAAGTGAGCAGAACCAAGAGAACCTTGTACACAGTAACAGCAACATTGTGCGATGACCAACTTTGATAGACTTAGCTCTTCTCAGCAATACAATGACAAATTCCAAAAGATTCATGATGGAAAATGCTATCTTCATCCAGAGAAAGAACTATGAAGTCCGAATGCAGATTGAAACATATTATTTTCACTTTTTTTGTGGCTTTTCCCTTTTGTTCTGTTTCTTCTTTTACAACATGACTAACATTAAAATATGTTTACATAATGGCACATGTGTAACTTATATCAGATTTCTTGCCAACTTGGGGAGAGGGTATGGGAAGAAGGGAGGGAGAAAAAAATTGAAACTCAAAATCTTATAAAAAATGAATGTTGAAAACTATCTTTACATGTAATTGGAAAAAATAAAGTACTATTTACAAAAAAAAAAGAAAAGAAAAAAGGAAAATACTTATTCACCCCCAGAGAGAGAACTGATGAACTCTGAATGCCGATTAAAGCATAATTTTTTTATTACTTCATTTTTATTGTTCTATTTTGTTTGTGTTTTCTTTTGCAACACGGCTAATGTGGAAATATTTTTTGCATGGCCTTTGTATAATTGAAATTAAATTGTTTGCCTTCTTGGGGAGGGGAGAGTCCTGAGAGGGAGAATTTGGGGCTCAAAATTTTTTTAAAATGATTGCTAAAATTTTATTCCATGTAATTAGAAAATATTTAACAAAATAAATAAAAGTTTCCAAAAAGTTAAAAAAAATTACCCTTCTTTCCTGCAGGGAAATTTCATCATTCATGAAAAGTATTCATGTATTCAAAAATATTCATGAAAAATGATTCTTTTTCTTCTCCTTCTCCCTTTCTGGAAGTTCCAATGAATTAGGTCATCTCAGCTTTAGACGGGACCTTCGAGGTCATCATAATCCATCATGTATATGATCATGAATCTTCTTTATAGTATCCAAACATCTAAAGTATTGGAATAAGTACATAGAATCCAAAAGGCGGACTTGAAAAAGGAACTAGCATTTATTAAGTTTGCTTTACAAACATCTCATCTGATGCTCACAACAACCCTGGGTTTATTATCATTCTTAGTTTATAATTGAGAAGAATGAGGCAGAGAGAGGGTAAGTGACTTGCCCAGGATCACACAGATGTTGAGTACTTGACTTAATACCTGAGTTTTTTGTTTGTTTGTGAAAGAGGAGTTTGGGAAAGTGATCCAGAATCTAGAATCATAGATTTAGATCTAGAGGTCACCCAGTTCTACTCCCTCATTTTTCAAATAGAGAAATAGAGGCTCAGAAAAGGTGAAATGACTTGCCCAAGTTCACGCAGGAGGGATTGGCAAGGCTGGAATTTAACCTGAGATCATCTGATATCAAATCCAGTATCTCCCAAGGTGCCCTGCTGCCTCCAGATAAGTGGTTCGGTGCAGATTCTCTTCATGTGTTCTTTGTCTTTACTGATCTATCTATCTTCGTACTTACAGGTTTAATCTTCTGTGATGCTGAATGAAGTAGCATTTGTTAAAAACTTTGGTTATTTGGGGGAAAATAGCCAAAAATTTAACTTCTAATGAATGGACTGCACATCCAAGACTTCAAAGCATCTCACTGATGTGGGAATCTGTGGTTTCACTGACTTTCTTCTCTGACATAGAGTACATGCCTCCTTATTCTCTGTAATTTTTTTTTTTATTTTTTGGTCCATATCTTTTCATAAATCCTCAGTGGAGAGCCAGTGCACAGTCATTCTCTGGGATTTCAATATTGTGTATCTCAAAAGTCCTCCTGCGGTTTTCAGTATTAAATACCAGGCCCCTTCCCTTTCACAGTCAATTAAACTGCATTTCCCTGAAATGTCACCATTACAAGCGACTCATCAAGGGGGGTGGTTGCCCATCGAAAATAGGATGCGAAGTCTTTACAGTGAGTTTCCATGATAAGGGCCTCATTTGCTAGTGTCATTTAAGTTCATTGCAGCTACACAATGTTTAGTATTTATTATACAGGCTTTCTTGAAATGGAAATTTACTGCTTCATGTTTTGAATCCTCTCTTACATTCTGCTGTGCACATGACAATGCTTTTCTTCTTTTCTTATTTTGTATTTAAGTTTATAATATGTTTCTTTTTCTTTTCTTATTGTGTATTTCAGTTTTAGTATTTAAGTTTAAAATAAATTAATAAATGAATACTTTCCATTTCATGGAAAACTGTATATTCACCTACTCTTCTCCTCATATATGAACTTGAAGATGTCTTTTTATACTACTTCTGGTACTCTAGTCATCACTGGTATAGCAGGCATGGATAAGCCCTTCCTCCATCTACTATATCCTGAAAAAGAGAGAATTTCCTGGGCAAGGTGTGAATCCCCTTGAAAGGGTATGAATTTTCCTTGTTCTGGGCCCTTGCTCCTTATTCTCGTGAGGCCCAAAGTCTCAACTTTTGATTGTGGGAGCAGTGGGGATCGTCTTGTTGATACCTGATAGCTCAAGAATGGGGTTGGCCTTTGGGCCTAGCCTTTACCAAGAGAGGGGACTGAAAGACAGACAGGGAGAGGCACCATGTAGAAGAGAATGTGGGCTATGAGTGGACCCGGAAAGAAATCTGAACGGTAAATCTGGCTTCCACAGGGAGTCACCTGCTCCAAGGTGTTCGTGCTAAATGTAGTCACAGAGAGACAGAGCCTTAATGAGGAGAGAGGGAAGCGATTTGGAGCCTCAGTGAAAGAAGGTGAGAGCCAAGACACAAATACCTGGCTTCATTCAGGCCCATAGAGAAACCTGCAGGCTGCACAATTAGCCAAGCCAGAAAGGGTCATCCTAGCAGGGAAATACATTAAGAAGCAGCCCAGACTTTTCCCTTTTTTGCTATTTCAAATCATATGAACCATATAAGTCTTCAGGAAAGGGCTCCGTGTGTGTGTGTGTGTGTGTGTGTGTGTGTGTGTGTGTGTGTGTGTGTGTGTGTGTGTGCGCAACAGCAAAAGGAATAAGTGCCAGGGCACTTCTTAAAAAATATTGTCTCCTTTGATCCTCAGGACAATCGTGGGAGGTAGGTGCTATTATTGTCCCCATTTTATAGTTGAGGAAAATTGAAGCAGACAGAAGTTAAGTGACTTGCTCGAGGTCTCACAACTAGTAAATGTCTGAGTTCAGATTTGAACTCAGGTCTTTCTGACTCCAGGACCAGTATTTCATCCATCTAGTCTACCTCTCTTATTAGAGATTTTTTTTTTAGCAATGGCTGGAACAAAATCCTACGTCAAACCAAAGGACACTTCATCATCCCAATTCTACTCCTTACTACTGATTGCATGAACTTGAACAAATCACTTAGCATCTGTAGGCCTTAGTTTCCTCAGGAAAAACAAGGGGGTTTGATCAGATGACCTTGGAGGTCCCTTCTATTTCTAAAATACACATGAAACCAAATGCAACATACTCTTTTTATTTATTAAGGATGTTTTCCCAAGTGAGCAATATAAACTGAGACTACATATTCTATTTGTACAATAGTTCTCATAGCTGGCAGGCCGGTGCTGATTCCCCTTGATACTAGGACCTTTCCTCTGAGACTGTCTCCAATTTATCTTGTATAAATCTTATTTGTACATAGCTGTTTGCATGTTCACTCCCTCATCGGACTGTGGGGTCCTTGAAAGCAGGGACTAATTTTTGCCTTTCTTTGTATCTCCAATGCTTAGCATAATCCCTGGCACATAGTAGGTGCTCACTGATTGAGTGATTATGCAAAGAAATCAAAACAAGGCTTAAAAAGCATGACTATGAAGTCTTTAATAACTATGAATAACTAAGAGAACTCTTGGAACAAGTTCTCTGTATCCAGGAAACCTAACAACTGTGGCTCATTACTATTTCTTGAATGCATTAAATTCCAGTAACTCAGAGGTATTGTCTCCATAAAAGACAAAAGAAAACTCCACAAGAACATCAAAGATCTGAGCTGTGGCACTTCACCAAAAGCATCTGCCCGGCTGCTTTAAATCTATTATCCTCTGAAATGTTGTAATTCACTTTTAAGTGTGACTCCTTCCAAATTGCCCTCGGGGAAGCGAGGCAACACCACTGTGTTAAACAATTAGGTTGGTCAGGTCATTTCACTAGGAATCTCCTGCCACAGCCTTCCTGACTGATCTCCTGGCTGATATGCCAGCATTTCTGTAAATTAGAGAGGTGGTGATTTCTTGCAGTTCTGCTTACAATTGTCCAAAGGCATTTATTAATAGGTCATCTGGGCCTACAGTTAGGCTAGGCACTATACACATAGGTCTAGCACACCAGGCTCCTACAATCTAGTAAGTAATCTGGGCTGCAATGAAATACCATCATTACAAAGGACTCAACAAATGGGGAGAGGGTGTGGCTATTTTCCCTAGTGTCCTTTCAAAAAGCAGAAAGTGAAATCTGTGCAGCCAGTTTCCTAGATAAGTGTCTCATTTCCAAGACAGATAACGAATTGATTCAAATTTAGAAGCAGAAGAGTCTTTCTTCAATTGATAAAATGGACAAATGATATGAACTGGCAGTTTTCAAAGGAAGAAGCCCAAGCTATCAATAGCCTATAAAAAGCTTCTTTAAATCACTAAAAATTAGAGAATTGCAAATTAAAGCAATTCAGTTTCCACCTCATACCTATCACATTGGCAAAGTTGATTTAAAAAAAAAAGGAAAATGGTGACTGTGAGCAGTAGCAGAAAAACACACACAATAATGTATTGTCTTTGGAACTGTGAATTGGTCACAGCCATTGAGGAAAGAAATTTGGAACTATGCTCTCAAAGTTACTAAATTGTGCATACTTTTTGACCCAGTGGTATGATTGCTAGGTCTGTTCAATTCAACTCAACAAACATTTATTAAGTGCCTACTATGTGCCAGGCACTGGGCTAAACACTAGGGATGCAATTAAGAAAAAGAAAAGATAATCCCTGCTGGCAAGGAGCATACAATACAAGAAGGCAACACACAAAGGAAGCTGAAGGAGGGTGGGGAGGGGGAGGTTATAGGGGGCATGATGTTCCATGGAGCTGAAACTAAGCAGGACTGCTGTTGGACAATGGAGAGTTTCAGTGTTGTAAAAACCAGTTAAGCAAAACGAACTGACACAGTGACCCTATTTAATCTTGTAGGTGACATTCCACACCCATAATTCCAATCGTTCCAATGAGATTACAGAGGTCATGTGATCAGCATTTGACTTTATTTTAGTGTTCTTTTCATTTATTTTATTGTAGTCATTTTGTATATTTCCTTAATTCCGTTTATGTCCCTCTGCATCAGTTCCATAAGTATGTCTTCCATGTAAGTCTTCCAATGTTTCTCCAAATTCTTTATATTTGCCATTTCTTAATACTCTCAAAGTTCAGAGCCCTCTATAATAAAGGAAGGCTTTGTGAGAAGTTTAGTGCTCCACTCTCCAGACCCTCCAGCCCTCTAATCAGAGGGGACAGGAAACTGAGGAAGTTGGGAAGGTATTGAGTATCAAAAACTAATTCAATCAATACCTGGAAAAGATCAAAGAAAGAGGAAAAAGACCCATATTTATAAAAACATTTATAGCAGCTCTTTTTTTTTACATGAAAATTTTTTACTATGATAAAGACATCATACAATTTTTATGATCTTGGTCTTTCCTTCTTGACTTTGTACAAGGCCAGAAGAGAAACATTTGCAACTTTTACAACCTTGAATCAGACTCCAGGAATATCACTAACAGCATGACCTTTTCAACTGAATCCAGCAATCAAAACTTCATCATTTTCCTCAATGAAGTTCAAGCAGCCATCACTGGGAACAAAGGCAGTGATTTTTTTCGCCGTTCTTAATCAGCTGGACTCTCACACACCTCCTGATGGCAGAATTGGGCTGCTTGGCTTCCACACCAACTTTTAAGACAATCCCTTTTGCATAAGATTCTCCTCCAAATGGGTTGGCATTCAAGGCGGTGCCCAAATGAGCTTTCTTGTATTGTTTGTCATGCCACTTTTGGTCTCTCCTTTGGCATCGGAGCTTTCTAGCAGTACGAAGACCGTGGCACTTACCCACGCTGCTGCCATCTGAGCCAAGAGAAAAGAGCCAGCTCTTTTTGTAAAGATAAAAAAAACTGGAAACTAAGGGGGTATCCACTAATTGGGGAGTGGTTGAATAAATTATGGTATATGAATGTAAGAGAATATTATTGTGGTATAATAGTTGTTGATGTCTGAGAAACCTGGGAAGACATATGAACTTCTGCAGAATCAGGAGAACTATTTAAACAATAACAAGTCTATAAAGACAAATGACTTCGAAAGACTTAAAAATTTTGTCTGATCATTATTCCAGAGGACCACTTATGAAGTGTACTACCCACATACACACACGCACACACACACACATGCACACACACACACACACGAGTTTTTCTTTTTTTCTTTTTACTTTTTTTCAGTTGAGGATGGGAAGAGGTGGGAAGAAGAGAGAAAAGATTTTTGTCAGTTGAAAAAAAGAAAATAAACCTTAAATAAATAAATAAATACATAAACAAATAAATAAAATGGAAGAGACTAGAGGCTAGCAAGTGAATAATACGTATTCTTGGGAGGAGGGGAAAGAAGGATTATAAAACCAGCAAGAACATGCCATAGAAGTCAACTAGTTTGTCCTCTTCATTTTATAGATAAGGAAACTGAGAGGAATATGGGAGGAATATAGGGAGGAAATGAATTGAACAGTGTCACACAGATACCAAATTGCAGAGTCTGGATCTTCTGAGTCAAAATCCATGGTTCTTTCTATACCACTCACCTGCTTCCCCCCAAGAAATCAGCAACTGTGACATCCCGACCAGTTTCAAGGAAACTATGCTATGGGGAAGGGAGTTGGACTCCAGGTCCAAGCCAATGTAGGTCAGCTAAGAGGGATCCAGGGGCCATGCTACTGTAAGTGTCTTATTACTAGCTAGGAAGAAAGTCCACATTAAGAACATCAAAATCCATCAAAGTGCTTGACCCTTGAATGACTCTGGCTGAGATCCTATGTTCTCGGGACCTGCTCTATGCTTTCAGGAGACAGCTTCACCTCCCCCACGTGAAGATAACCCAACATGCCCAGAACCAGCTACATAACTAGACCTAGAGTCACAAAGACCTAGGTTTGAATCCTGTCTCTGACTCTATCTGAATAACCACAAACAAGTCTCTTAACCTCTATTTGCCTATTTCTCATCTGTAAAATGGGGAGAATACCTATAGTACCTACCTCAGAGATTGTTGTGAGGCTCAAACGCCAGAGGGTGACAGTGAGGACTCAACAGCTTCTGCCTGTGTTGACCAGCTGCCCCGGCAACCCCAACTGGCTCTTCTGCACATTGTCTCCATTTGTCTCCTCGCGTGGACTGGATGATCATTAGTCAAGGAGTCTTTATAAAACCTTCATTGCATCTGGGGTCGAGTCGTAATATGCACATGAGTTTCACGTTCTTGGTCTGCTCTGCTTAAATACCTGTTGCCCTTAGCTGTGATAAGTTTTCATGTGGAGATTTCTGTGGGTACCACACTCAGTGCCTCTAGCACATGCCACATATTCTACCGAGCTTTGCTTTGACATCTCTGGGCCCTTCTAAAAACTGCACTCTCTAAAATCAAGATCTGTTCCCATAGCTGACTATGCACATGCCAAGATTTTACCGAAATACTGGGATTAATTTGGCATCAAGGTATCAAAAAGAACTATAAAGATTGGCTAATATATCTGTTCTACAGATAGACAAATACAGATAGATATAGATGTAGACTGTAGATATCCATATATGTATGTATGTGTATATGTGTATGTGTAAATATGCACATATAAGTGTATTATGTGTATATAACACACATGCATGCATGTATATATATATTTATATGTATATAAGAATATAAAATTATATTACATTATTGAAGAATTGCTTCATTGCTAACTATAGGAGTAGAGGTCAATAATAATTTTAGACTCTTAGAGTTGAGAGACCTCAGAGGTCATGTAGGCCAACCCCCTGCCTAATGTGTACTATCTATCCTACCTCTTCTTGAACACTCACTATGACAGGAGACCCACAGTTTCACAAGGGACTTCATTCTATTTTCCCTTATTTAAAAAAATTAAATCCTTTATTTTTACATCACTTTTACTTCCTGATAGTTAAGAATATTCTGTTATAAGAAATGGGTATAATTAAGCAAAACAAATAATGAAGCATCCATGCCTGAAAATGTATGCCTCATTCCACTGCCCTGGTCTACTACCTTTCTGCCAAGGGGTGGAAGGTATGCTTTATCATCAGTCTTTTGAAGTCATGGTTGCTAATTGTTTTGATCAGAGTTCTGAAGTGTTGTAGTATTCTTTTTAATGTTATTATACTCATCTCATGAAATCTTGCCCTGAAATCTTGTTATGTTCTATTGGTTGCTCTCCTAAAGTGCTCGGTGGACAGACAGGGCTGTCAATCACTTTTATGTGTCCTGACTTTTTTGAAGCCCAGGTCAACCATTCACATATGGGCATGACTTTCTCTTCAATTACTCCCTTGGCCCTTCCCCTCTGGAAAGAGTTTTTTTTTTTTTTTTTTCCCTTGAATCAGGCCCAGGAACAAATAGCAGCTACCAGCATCAGCACCATTCCATCTTGTTATCTAGCTGTGGCTGCTGACTCATTTGCCTAGGAGAAAGGGGAAAAGAGAACAAATATTTATTAAGTGTCTGATATGTGCCAGGTACTAGACTAAGCCATTTACAAATATCTTCTCATTTTTATCCTCACAACAACCCTGTGAGGTAGGTGCTATTTTTATCTCCATTTTACAGTTGAGGAAACTGAGGCAGACAGAGGTTAAGGAACTTGCCCAGGGTCACAGCTAGCAAGTATTTGAGGTCAAATTTGAATTCAGATCTTTCTGACTCCAGGCCCAGTGCCACCGACTTGACAACCTAACTGCCTAGACTGGAGAAATCCTGGTGAAAATAATTCTGTCTGACTAAGAAGTTGCAAATCTGAATGAATAACTTCATTCTCTAGCTGCTCTGAGCACCTAGTCAGAGATCGCACTTTGGCAAAATAAAGTTTCATGTTTTTTTCCCTCTTCCTTCCTGTCCATTTCCAATTATTTCTCTCTGCTGCATTTGACTATTATTATGAGGGTGGTTAACAGTTTTCTCACATTTTGCTAGCTCAGTAAATAAGGTTAACATTCAAAGAACAGTAAGCTTATTTTTAAAGAATGAAAATAAAGCCTCCCATAACCATAACCTAGGGAAACATCAAGCTCACAGACATGGACTTACATTGTCAGGAGAAAAAGAGAAAGGGTGAAGACAGTGGCTTCACCTATAAGCCAAGTAGATTTCAGCTATGGAAGACCCACTCTACGTGGACCATGTCGGATTTGCTCACACAGCTCAGGTTCAAGAGTTGGTGCTGCTGATCTCATGACCATCCTCTTTCTACCTCTATGTACTCCAGCTCCACGTGGCTCCTCTACTCTTCTTCTGATAGTAACAAAGGATGAGAGAGGTGCACCTAAAAGCCATATGAGCCCTAATGGCCAGACCCGAGTTATGTCAAAACTCCCTGGTCATCAAGGAGTACACTTTTCTGTTTGAAATCAGCAAGTATCCTGATCTGGGGTTCTGAGCTCCTTGGTGATGCCTGGAGGAGGGATGGTCAAAACTACACTAACCTTGTTTTATTTATACAAATCTTCTCAAGTTTCCCTGAATTCCTTGTATTCATCATTTCTTAGAGTATAATAATATTCCATCAATTTGATATACAATAATTTATATAGCCATTCCTCAACTGATGGATGTGAATTTTGTTTCCAATTCTATGCTATTATAAAAAAAAGTGCCACTAAAAATATTTTTGATGTCCCAAAGAGTGTCCCAAAAGTCTTAGTTCAGTTTTAAATATTATAGCTGTTGGGACACTGTCTTTGTGCCCCTTTGACCACCTTGGGGATTGGTATCACCTGGCTAAAAAATTTAGTGGCTTTTAGGGTATAATTCAAATTGTTTTCTAAAAGCACTGGACCAGTTCACAGGGCCTCCTGATTTGTTCTGTAAAACTTGGACTCAGTCAAAAGGCCTCACCCAAGGACCTAGAAGGCCACATGTAACCTCCAGGCCACAAGTTCCCCACTTCAGCACTGCCCCTCAAACATTTGCCATTTCCATTTTTTGTCATCTTTGCTAGTCTGATGGTCTGAGGTAAAAACAGTTAGAGTTGTTTTCATTTGCCTCACCCTTCTTCTTAGTCCTATTTCTTTTCCTCCAGTTTCCACTCAGCCCAAAACATGACAAATGCGACTACCCTTTAAAACATTTTCTTCCTTTTAAAGCTTTTTTTAATAACCTAAACATTTCAATACACCAAGAAGAATAAGAAAAAAGATTGCATATGAAACTGAGAACTTCTTCAAAATATGTATCATACTCACCACTTTGGCCATGTTGCTATTCTACCTGTCATCACCCTCCAAACCAAGTCATCCTTCTCCCAGACAGGTATCTTTCTACCTCATGCCTCCTAAGCACAGAATCCTTTTCCTCATCCTCTAGGCTATGTCACCTAAGGCCCCTCCCCTAGGTCACCTCTCCAACCTCACCTACACTAGGAAACTATTTCTAGTTATTCCCATTAGATCTTTGCCTCACTTCAGCAGAATCCCTTCCCTGATCTTGTTTTCAACTAATTTCGACAATTGCTGTACTCATCTGTACACATTTATGTTAATTATAAGCTTATCTACCTTGTTTCTCTTATTAGATTGCATTCTCCTTGGGGACACAGACATTTCTGATCTTTAATAATTACCATCTAATTTCAAACACAATACAATGCACCCGTTAAGCATTTAGGTTCAGTTGATTCATTGCGTTATTTAACTGGTTTTTTTTTAATAATAGCAGTTTGAACTGATACAATTCATTCATTTGTGGTGGCTTGGTTATTTTTTTTTAACATTAAATTAAACTTCACTTTCATTATCTGTAGAGAGGAGTTAGACAAGAGGGCTTCAAGGGCTCCCTTGTAACTAAATCTTATTAACAACTGAAAGTGAAGAAGACTTCAGCCCTAGTTAGCTGCAGTCTTATCTTGGAACTTCCTCTAGTGTCTGGGGCCTACTCACCCTTGTTGTTCCTTCTTTGTTCTGGAAGAGGACCAATGATGTCAGGAGAGTGAAGTCTTGACTTGCCTCATAATTGGGTTTAAGTGAGGCAGAGCCTACTCATCCTGGAACTTCTTAGCCACCATTCCAGCGCATTTTGCCCATTGGTGAATTCCTCCCAGGGCTGCCATTTTGGGGAGGGGCTCAGGCTTGCCAATCTTCGCTTTCTTCCTAGCTCTGCTGCTGAATTTCTGGACTCCATCACCATACCTCCTACACATGGGCACCCTCTTCTCTCCACTTTGTTTTCAAGTTCCATTTTATGTGTTTTCCTCCCTCATTAGAATGTAAACTCCTTGATGGCAGGAACTAGCTTTCTTTTTGATGGTGTATGTGTCCCTGGCCCTTAGTACAGGGCCAGGCACCTAGCAAGTGCTTCATAAATGCTTGTTGTCTTGACTTACAGAGGTTTGTATTTGTAGGGGAGTGCATACACGTAGGGATTACACAGGTGTATGATATGTGAAGAGGTAACATACCTCTGAAGCTGCTGCAGAATGAGGACCACTCGTGTCTTCTGACGGTCAACCATCAGAATGGCATTGCTACAACTTTTTGGCCGGAATTCTGGTTATGCAACCTAGACTCACAAATAGCATTGTTTTGTTGCTCCCAGCTGGCCTCAAGGTATCTGACAGGCATATCGTCTCTGTTGGACTGTTACTAGTATCTCAGCTGAGCTTTTCAGGCTACCTGCTGGCCATCTCAGCTTTAATCTGCTAGGTCATAGTGACCAGAATTTCCCTGATAAAGGCACTTTGGGTTATAGCCACCATACCCAGTGATCCAAAGCCTGGCAGAGTGTCCCAGCCTAAGATTACGTCTTTTCTTCTGACCCTTATCTTGGGCCTAGATTAAAACCTTCTAAGTATTTCACTTAAGGTTAGATGTTCCCAAGATCCTCTCTGACAACATGTAAGTAAATTTGAGTAAGAAAAAAAAGGTAAACTGAAGAGAAATATTTCTCTACCTATCTACCTAACTCACATTTCTGACTTTATTGTGCATCTATGTCAGCAGTGAAGCCTGGTTCTTCATAGGGTTACAGATTTAATACTAGAAAAGAACTTAGATGTAATTTAGTCAGTCCCCCTCATTTTACAGTTGAGGAAACTGAAGCCTAGAGAGAAAAAGTAATTTTTCTAAGGTCACACTGATAGCAAGTGTCAGGAGTTGTGAATTTAAAGCCAAGCCCTCTCCTCAAAGTGGTCTTTCCATTGCACAACGACACTCTTGATGCTCTATTTTGGCCAGAGAAAATCCTTGTTGTTTCTCTAGAGATGTCTTACAGCTCTACATTTGGCCCAGAGATAAACCCAGGCTACCCTTGTAAAGTACCACCTGTCAGGTAGAGCTATTTCTGCCTAATTCCTAAAGGTGGACATCTGCCATGTTTCTGGCAAAGGACACAATGTGACACTATTCGACAATTTCATGTCTTCAAATATTTTTTCAATTCAACTCTTGCAATAAATAAAAATGCCAACAGAGGAAGAGCTGAGCTGTCATTTTTCACTTGGCCAATTTTCCCAAGTAGCAGCAAAAACTTTTTTTTTTCATATGTGCAACTGTTGGCAAAATTTCCCAAACATAGTCAATGTAGGGATTTCATTGCTTTTGTCCAGCAGCAGTTTTTTGGGTTGCTTCTTTTTCTTTTCACAGAAAAAAAATGTGAGTGTGTGTGTGTGTGTGTGTGTGTGTGTGTGAGAGAGAGACAGAGAAACAGAGAGACAGAGAAAGACAGAGACAGAGAGAGAGACAGAGACAGACAGAATGACAGACAGAGAAAGAGAGAGTTAAAGAGACAGAGACAGAGAAAGTAAGAGACGTAAAGATAGAGAGGAAGAAAGAAAGACAGAGACAGAAAGAGACACAGAGAGTCACACAGAGTCAGGGACACAAAGAGACAGAAAGACACAGGGAGAGCGACAGATGGACAGAGAGACAGAGAGGATGGGGGGAGGAGAGAGAGAGAGACAGACAATTGAAGTATGAAGTGGAGACTTTAGGGATGTGGGTAGGGGGGTGATAAATGACATCAAGGCACCATTTTTATCCAAAGGGATTTAGAAACTTTCTCAGTAAAGCCCATATTGGGGTGATAAATCATACTGGATGTAGGGAATCTGAAATATCACCTTTGTTTTCATGAAAAATAGAGAGAGGGAAATGATGTAAAACTCCAAAATGTTTCTTTTCTTTTCTCTCCTCTTCTTTCTCTTTCTTTGCTTTCTCTTTCTCTTGTTCTTTCCTTCTTTCCCTCCTTTCTTTCTTTTTCTTTCTTTCTTTCTGTCTTTCTGTCTTTCTTTCTCTCTTTCTTTCTTTCTTTCTTTCTTTCTTTCTTTCTTTCTTTCTTTAAAAGAGAACATTCTCTTTGGCCTGCAGCGCAAATGTTTTTGCACAGCTCAGCTCCCAAATGCCCTTTGATGAATGCCAGTTTTTTTTTTCATAATTGAAAGATACCTTTTAAAATGAACTAGCTGGTTCTCAATTGGGCAGCAGCCACAGCAGCCTCCCTACATCTGGACTCTTCCCATTCCTTTAGCAAGGCATAATTCCTTCACGAACTTCCTTTAAGTCTTGGAACTTTGAAAAACCCACTCCTCCAAGGACTGTTTTTGTTTTGTTTCTTTGTTTCTGATCTATTATTCTCCAGAATTCTGATGGAATGCTCATTGGCCATGCCTGGCCATTGTCAGACAATCAGTTCACATGTGAGAGTCTTATTGGACTCCTAAGAAAACCAAATCTCACCTTCATACAGAAAACTATGCAGATGAGTTGAACTAAGTAAGCAACCAAATGAACAGAGTGGAGGCAAACACTAACCTATAGAAGAACAAGTGTTGTTTTTGTAGCGGAAAAGTCTGCAGGAAAACACTAAAATATGTTTTCATTGCACTCCATCAAGATTTTTAATAAAACTGCTATTCCTCACATACTACTATTTAACTGGGAAATTTTTTTTTCCTGTGACCCAGCAGGATACTAGCATCTGAATCCACTAAACTTTTGAGTTGTAAATTCAATTTTAAACTTTGGATTTAAAAAGCCTCAGAAGCATCTATCACTCTAGGCAAAGGGAAGCTAATACTAATATTATGAGGCTTTATGAATTATTGCTTTCTAATCAAGGGTGACAGTATTTCTTATAGGAATGAGATAATCCTTTTCACAAGAGGTACATCATCATCCAAGTTCTGCTTACTTAATGTTGGCAAAGCAAAAAGGGAGAAAAAAGAATGTAAGAAAAAAAGAGAAAAATGCAGATGGAAATAGGGAAATTCAGAAGGAAAAGAAAGACAAGAAGAAAGGAAGGAAGGAAAGAAGGAAAAGGAAACATTTTAAATGAAATTTACCTAAATAAAATCTGACCAAAGCTTTATGATTGAGAAGTTCTGAGCATTGGGTTTCTGGAATAGAAAAGTTACAATATCTTTATATTGTTACTGCGGTTTTTTTTACTACTTATATAAGTTTGTCACCAATAAACTTGGCTTCAAAACTTAATGTGGCCCTTATGAATATTGAAGGTCTCATCCCAATCCACACTCACACTGATGACTCAGACCAGAACAAGACAAGCTACACCCCCCTCTCATGGTTCCGGGAACCCCCGAGGGTTTGGAGGTGTTTCCTCTAATTCTTTCTGCTCTGGTTCCAGTTCCATTGTGTTCTCCCTACTATTAATCATCACTGACCAATTAATAAAATAATTTTTTTAAATAATAGTTCACACACACACACACACACACACACACGAGTACACACTATTCACTCTACTCCCTTGGTCCCTTGAACAAGACACTCCATCTCTTGGTTTCAGGCATTCTTTCAGGTTGTCCCCCTTGTCTAGAAGGTTCTTCCTCCTCCACTTTGACTACTAACTGCCCTGGCTTTCTTTAAGTTCCAACTAAAATGCCACGTTCTATAGGAAGCCTTCCCCAATCCCTCTTAATTCTCATGCCTTCCCTCTGTTAATTGTGTCCTGTATGTAACTTGCTTTGCATGTATTTGTTTGCTTGTTGTCTCCTGCATTGGACTGAAAGCTCCTTGAAGGCAGGGACTGCCTTTTGGCCTCTTTTTGTGCTTAGCACAGTGCCTGGCACATCGTAGGTGCTCAATAAATGTTGGTTGATTGATTGATTGATCCAAGTTCATTTCTAAAGATGCAGTAGCTCCTTCTTGATCATTTTTGATCTGTTCTGGGTCAAACAAGATCACTTAGGATTTCACTTCTCACTCTCTGAGCTGACCACAAAACCCAGTGTGGATTCCAGTTCCCAGAACTCCAGTGGTTTGCAGTTCTGACCATTGGAAGCTCACAAGGTCATAGCTTTTTCCTTTAAGACTCCTTTGCTTAAAAGCAGGAAAGAACAAACACAAAGCCAGGCCTATATTAAATGGGCCATATGTTGAAGCCTCTCCCCTTCCAGCATTGTCTCCCTCACTGGAACAGCAGCCAGGCAGTAAAGACCCAGAAACCTGTATTGTCTGGTGAGTGCCTTTAAAATGTTCCTAGCTCCAGCTCAGCCACCAACCAACAGTCCTTCTCTTCACCGTGTGGTTAGCTGACCACAACTAGTTACAGAATCCGGCTCATGCTCCAAATCAGGGAGTAGGGCCCTTCCATTGCATGTCCACATGCATCTTGGAAGCAGCCTCTTCCCCACGGGGATTGCATCAGCTGAGCACACTGCTCATGCTCACGGCTCCCTCTCCCCCACCTTGTTACATTAAGAATACTGAAACAGCTGTAATACAGTAAGTGAGTCATTTGGACCATGAAAGAGATGGGACCAAGAAGGAGACTTGGGTTGTTTGGTTGACTTCCTACTATTTTTTTTTCTCTTTTCTTTTCGATTTCCATACAAAAAACTAGTAGTATCTACTAATCCTCTAATAGATTCCATGCTGTTGAAAACTTGGGGAGGCAGGCAAAGCTGAACAGCAAAGCAGGTGTTTACTTTGAAAAAAAAATACTCCTTGGATTTTTATTCCCTTCTCATTTTTAATGAAGCAAAAAGACTGTAAGAATTACTGAGTAGAAACAAAAGACAATCCCCAGTTTTCAGAACCAAATTCAACCCCTAAAGGCTCTTATTCTAATTCTTCTTACTGTAGATTTTTTTTTTGGAAGGATGAATCTTAGGATAACAGACTGGACAAACTTTAGTCAAAGACAAAAATCAACAGCTGAACAAAAGATGCATTTCTAATAAGAAATCGATAGAGTATGGGTTTTGGCTAACAGTACATTAAATGGAATTAATTCAGACCCGAACTAATTTGTAATTTGCATTACAGGCTCTGGCCTGAGAAATACTAAACAATTCAGATGCTAATTGGGCAAACTGCTCGGTCAGCACAGCAGAAGGTATTGTATATATTTGAATTCAATTCATTTCAATGAAAAAAAAAACCATTTCTTAAGTAGCAAGTCACTCTACTAGATGCTGGGGATTCACGGGTAAACAGCTGCAAAGCAGGCTTGTATTCCAGGAGTTTACAATCTCCTGTCAGGCACAAAACATTTACACAAATAAATGTAATGCAAGGCAGCATATGCTAAGTGAAAATGTGGCCCTCAGACTAACACTGAGAGACTTTTGAAGAGGAAAAGATCACTTTCATTAAGGGAAAAATAATCAGTAAAAAGATTTTTAAAAATAAACTTTATAATTCAGCTTTATAATTAATTTAGGTTGACCTGCTTTTGTATGAATTAGTGAGATTTTATTCAATTTGGGGATATAGGATTTGGGGCTAGATGAGATCTTTGAGATCATCTAGTTCAAAGCCCTGATTTGACAGATGAAGGAAACTGAGGTCCAGTGAAAGGGGCTTTCCAAGATCCCACAGCTAGTAACTAGCCAAGTTGACATTCAAAATCAGTTCCTCTCCCTCCAGATCCAATTCTCATCCCCAGTGGCTATCATTATCTCTTCCATATTGTGACTTTCCCCATCGAGGTTTCTAAATATCACAGGCTGGCATAAGAAATTAAGTGGGAATTTTTGGGGAGTTTTGTGTAAGCTGCAGATGACAGAAAAAGTTTAGAAACTCAGAAATGAGGAAAAGATATGTATAGTGTTATATAATATCAACTCAAATTTTACAATAAGGTACTATAAATACTCCATAAAAGGAAAAGAAAAAAATCAGACTTCTCTGGTATGAAAGGAGGACCAAAAAAATTTAAATGGATTTTCCAGATTGGGGGAGGGCATACCCCTAACTTCTCCCTCCACCCACCATGTGGAAAGGATAACTGTACTGATTGATAAAACTCTAAGTGCTGAATGAATACAAGATCTCCTTGGGGTTAGGGGTTGAGGTACCTAATAGGAGAGATGTAAAGAGATCATCAAGAATGGGATTGTGAGGGCTCCCAGAGATGTCTAGTCTTCTAGATGGCACCTATCCTGGCATGTTCCTACTGTCCTGACATAAAGCCCAGTTCAGTCCAAAGTTCAATGCCTTATTAGAACTTCATCCTGGTCCTAGCCTTCCTTTCCCATTCAATCCTCTCTCCCCACCCCCTACATACAACCTGCTACTATTCTAAGGATATTTCTTATTCCCAGACTCAGCCATTCTGAATTTCAGTAAAGATTGTTGATTTGCAGGGCAATGAACTGGACATGTAAGGGATTACTGATGGTCAGGCTATTTGTTCCACTGGGATCACCATGATGTCAAGAGAAAGCAAAGAAGTATGTTGGGTAGATCCCCTATGGCCAACAAAGAGAAGACATGGGCAAGAGTCACCTAGGATGGATCAGGCATGGCTGTCTTGGGACCTGCATCATGGGAGGGAATACATACCCCCAGTTGAAGAGATCACAGATCTGATTTTGCATTTTGACTATCAAAGAATCAGAGTGCTAAGAAAATTATCTGCCCAGGTTATATGTAATGGGTCACCTGCATCAGAAATATAGCCTAGTCTAGCTGGTTTCTCCAGTCCTCATACAGCCTAGCCTGTTCTGAAGCATCAAGACACATAGAATCACACTTCATTTTTCTGGCACCACTGGTAACTAAACTATTCCACATAAATGAACTTTCTGATAATTGATGTTCATGCTTTTAGGAACCCAAACTAGTCTTATTTTAACCATTTTAGTTTGAAATCTGACTAAAATATATTGCTGCATCTGTACCCTCTTAAACAGAGTAGATCAAACTGAATTCACTATTTTCTGGGTAACTTGGGATCATCATTATGAATTATTATTATGAATTGACTGAGACTCTGTGTTGCCCTCAGGGGCTATCAAAATATCTCCCTATAGCAATTGGACCCATACATCTTTGATGTGTAAGAGCTCATTTCTTTTATGAATAGTTTTCTCACTCCCCCATCAATATTAGGTTCTCAACAGTCAGTTTTTACTGATGTAAGGATGCCTGCTTGTAGTAGCTCCTTTTTCTGATCCCCTTCCCCATCTTTTCAAATTTGTTTATTCTTACGTACTTGACTAGAAAACCAGCTTTGTTAGAATTGTGCCCAAAGTAAGAGTAAATAAGCTCCCAGCAGGTCTAAAAGACTCTCCTGCAGTAAAATTCAAGAGTGTTAGTCCGTATATTTTGTGTTATCTATTTTAACTACTCAGAGGTCTTTGCTCACTTCCTGGTTATTGGCTGTGTTTCAAGACGTTGATGTTACCTTATAATTACAGAATTTTAAAGCTGGAAGGAGCTTTCTAAATCTCCTCATTTTTAAGATGTAGAAACTGAGAACCTGAGAGGTTGTATGATTTTCCTAAGGTCATATAGAAAACACAAACAACATGGCAACTAGGTGGTGCAGTAGATAAGAGTGTCGTGCCTGGAATCAGACCTGAATTTAAATTTGACTTCAGATACCTACTAGCTGTGTTACCCTGGACAAGTCCCCTAAACTCTGTTTATCTTAGTTTCCTCATCTGTAAAACAGACATAATAATAGTACCTAACTTGCACAATTGTTGTGAGGATCAGATGAGATACTAATTGCAAGTGCTTAGCACAGTGCCTGGCACATAGTAAGAGCGATATAAAGGTTAGCTATCACTATCTTTTCTACATGACTGAGGTAGAATTCATCCTCAGGTTCTCTAGCTCCAGAGCTAATGATCTTGCCATTACATCAAACTGTCACTGGATAAGCACAAGAGATCCTTTCCAGTAACGCCCCCCCCCACCTCCAAAGCTCCAGCTACTAGAGCCTTCCATCCATCTGCTTGAATTCTACCTTGTATTTAACTAAACATTTACATGTATTCTCCCTACTAGAATGCAATCTTTATATGCCCAATGCTTAGCCCAGGTCCTGATACACAGTAAGTGCTTAATAATAGTTTGTTGATTGATTTATATGTTAAAAATATCAGAGAATCTCTTGAGTGTACTGACATGCTGCTTAAATTCTCTAAAGAGTCCAATATTTAAGGGACAGAGTTTTAATAACAGTTTTGTTGTCATTTGGCTGTGTCTCTCTCTTCATGATGCCATTTTGGGGTTTTCTTGGCAGAGATACTAGAGTAGTTTGCCATTTCCTTTTCCAGTTCATTTTACAGATGAGGAAACTGAGGCAAACAGGGTTAAATGACTTGCCCAGGGTCACACAGCTAGAAAGTATCTGAGGCTGGATTTGAA
The DNA here is from genome assembly GCF_900497805.2 of Vombatus ursinus. Classification (NCBI taxonomy): domain Eukaryota; kingdom Metazoa; phylum Chordata; class Mammalia; order Diprotodontia; family Vombatidae; genus Vombatus; species Vombatus ursinus. The sequence goes on from NW_020951478.1 coordinate 7,489,444, forward strand.
CTCAGTTCTTCCCGACCCCAGACCTCCACTGTGCCATCTAGCTACCAGGCCTCTGAAAATCGAAAGGAAAGGGAAATGGATTACCATGTGTGGAGAACAAGTAGGTCAGTTTGAGGGCTACATATAGAGTACTTGAGGCAGAAAAAATGTGTAATCAGACTGGAAATAGGTTAAAGCCAGCTTATAAAGGGGTTTCATTCCAAAGACAGTAGTTTTTGTTTTATTCTGGAGGTAATGGGGAGCCATTGAAACTTCTGGAGCAGGGGACTGACATGGTCAGACCTGTTTCTAAGCATAGTCCTTGGATGATAAATACACAGACTTTTGTCAAACCTATTTAAAGTCTTTTTGACTTGATAGGAACTAGAGAACCTTCAAAAATCCAAGTTCATCTCCATGGCATTACGAGGCCTTGGAGGAAGATGTTAGTGGCTCATCTGTAGGTGCCAACAGGGATTAGAGGTGAAGACAGTGGTCACAGGGGTAGCTGTCTAATAGCAATTTATTTAATTAGTATTGACAAGACCAGGAAATGGACCTGTAGACAATTTAAACGTTCATATCAACCGAAGATTCACAAGCTTTAAAAAAGTATTCTTTGGCTAACTTGCTAGATTAAAAAAAATGGAATACTTAGACTGTGGTGTTGTTGAAAAGCCTAAGATAAGGAATTAAAAGGGATTCCTGAGACATTCCCTAGACATCTTAATGCTTCAATAAATCAAGATTTTCTGCATGGATATTCCCCTCCCTGACACAGGTGGCAACTCATCTATAACTTGGGAGATGGCCATTAAGGCAAGTAGGTTCAGAACCAGCCTCAGACACTTACTAGCTATATGATTCTAAATAAATCACTTAACCTGTGTCAGCCTCAGTTTCCTCATCTGATAGGGGATAATAATCACCTACCTTCCTAGGTTGTGAAGATCAGGCAAGAATTTGTAAAATGCTTGCCATAGTGCCTGGTGCAAAGTAGGTGCTTAATAAATATGTATTCCCTTCTCTTCCCTCCCATTAATATTTCCTGTGGTTGAAAAATTAATCACCTTGTTCCCAACTTTCTAAATGTAGCCAGTCTAATCCTAGAATAACAATATTATCCATTGCTCAAAGACTTTTGAATTTATTAAGAATTTTCAAGAGCTTACCCTCCACTGCTGTCAGTTTTGAAAATTCAAGTTTACCGGGGCACCATCCAAGGAGAACTTTGTGATTTCTCTTTGGATAGCACTTTTGTTAAAAATTTGGACCTTGACGATTTATGGAAAACACACAGAAACCTACTGTGGCCAGAGTAGAGGTAGTGAATCACTATCCTATGGAATTTTGAAGGGCTTTAGGAAACAAGAAAGACCTGAACTCAAGATTTAGCAAAAAGGTGACCTTGTCCAACTTAAATGCAATTCTCTAGTCACACAGCAGGGGGAGCCCATGCTTATATCAATCATGGAAGATGTGACAAATTCCAAACTGTCTCTAAACTAATAAATTTAGAGGCTCAGAACCAGCTCAAACCTTTTGTTGTTACAGTTCACTTATTCTGGTGTAAACGTGATTTCCTCTCTTAAAAGCAAAAAAAAAAACAGTATAAAAAATGACCAAGTGCTTTATTTTGCATCAAATAATTCTTTTAAAACATTTTAATTGGTTAAGTGTAAATGAATCTGAAGTACACAGATTCTATTTATCTGAGTGAATTTTAAAATAAAGGCAAAGAATTTAGATGAAAGTTTCTCTTGTATTTTATTAAATTCAAAATGTTTGGAAAACAGAAGGCATTCAATGCATTGAAAACACACTTTGGGTCTCAATCTGCTTCCAGTACAGTACAATTATTTTCTCATTTTTGAACACTCCCAAATCATAGTCATGATTCTGTTTGGTTGGAAACCTTCTTTGCTTTGTGTACAACTGGCAGATGACTTCTGACTTTACCTCTTGCTAATCTAGCACCAGTAGCTTCCTCCCCAGGATTATGCCTTGTACTTGGCCCAACTACAAGTTGCAATGACAAGTCCAGACAGGCAAGGAAAAGATAATGAACAGGCAGTTGGGGGAGGGAGGAAGGGAGAAGGCTGCTTATTAGACTAAGCAAAAGTTTCATAACGTCTCCATTCTGCTCCAAGGTACAATGGAAAACCCAGTCTGCTGCTATTCAACATATTCTTATCTGTTTGGAACATTTATGATCATTGCAGCAAAAGGCTTGCTAAACTAGCAAATTTTGAGAGATTGTCTTCTATAACCTTTTCTCACTGCCTGTCTGATTGGTACACAAAATGAGAATTCAGTCTAGTGCTACGTAACAGAAAGGTAGGGATTAGTAGCTCCTAGGAATCAAAGTGGAGATTCAGAAACTTTGGAGAAGACCTGGGATCTGAGCACAGATTAGAGAATGGATACTGAAAATCATAAACTGCCCAAGAAAGGAGTCTTTGGGCATAGTGGCTGGAGTCCTAGGGAAATTTTTCTTTTCTTTTCTCTCTTTTGTCATTTAAGATAATGTTTGCCTACTTTCTTTTCCTGATACTGTTTTCTCTCATGTTCTGCATACATGGTTTGGGTTCCTTTACTATTCCATTTAATACTGGTATAAATAAACCTATCTGAGGTTTAATGTTACCTTGTTGGACTGTTGCCTGTAAATACAGGGCATGAAAAAGGATAAGTTGCTTAACTCGATTCCCCCCTTGAGACATACTACATTAAAAAGATACACCCTGGAACTCTGGTCTGCCCTGAGGTTGTTTGAAAATGGGGAATAAGTAGCATTGTGATGTTTGAGAGAAACTCCCCTTTGCCAGTCGAGGTAATTTCTAGATTTATTAATGTGCCCTTAACCTGTATTTCATATTTGTCAAGGGTTCCCTATTCCCATGCTTAACAATCGTCCTTTGTAGAAAAGCTCTGGATTAGTTTGGTACTTAACAAATGAGAAATGGGAGAAAGACCAAAGGCTGAGGGTTTTTAGTCAAAGTTGCCAGGCATCTGAGCTGAGCCCACTGAGGCTCAGATTCCAAGACAATGACCAAAAAAAGAACTTCTTCTTAATTCTGGATCTCAGTTTCTTCCACCTCCTCATCTCACACAGAAAAGAACCTCTCTTTTCCATAAACTCTTCTGGTCTTGATTCAAATGCCTTTTTAATTGTTTTTAGGGTTGAGAATGCCAATTGTCTCTAAGTTAACTGAAAGGATACTAATCGGATTCAGAGGACTTGAGCGCAAATCATATATATGCATGTGTGTATATATATATGTATGTATGTGCATATACACACATATTCACATACATATATTACATACATACACAGATATATTCCAATTATTCTAGTATTCTCATATATATGTGTATTTTTGTGTATATTATACACACACACATATATATGTAGATATATATCTCTACACCTCAGTTTCTTCATCTGTAAAATGTTAAATTAGATAATCATTAGATCCCTTCTAACTCTAAATCGCTCTTAACCTAAATTCCAGTAATGGAGTTTTTATCCTTTTTTGTTTGCTATGAACCCCTTTCTTGGTCTAGTGAAGCCTATGGATCTCTTCTCAAAATAATGTTAAGTGCATAAAGTAAAGTATATAGAATTAAAAAGGAAACCAATTATATTGAAATACAGCTATAGAAATATTTTTAAGTCCATGGGGTCTAGGTTAAGGGCCTCTGTTTAGTGACTGATGGTCCCAAGTAGTCTTGTTATATTTCCCAATTCCTAGATTGAATTTGCTATAGGTTAATTTGTCACTACTGTATTTCTAGAGTTGTATTTCTAGAATTCTGTTAGTAGCCCATTCTCTCTAATAAGCTTGTCTTTTCTATTCCTGTGAAAACAAAACTACCTCTCCTCCATGAAACACACAAATACACATGCACATACATATAATCCCTATCTACCCTCAATACTATCTAATTCTCATTTCTCTTTGAGACTAAACAGTTGAAAAACTACAATCCAATTGTTCAAAGCCCCTCTTTCCTCTTTACATAGGTACAGAGCAATCCACCTGAAATGGATCCCTCTATTTGTTGTTGTTAATTTATTCAGTCATGTATGTTTCTGTCTCTTTGTGATCCCATTTGGGGTTTTCTTGGCAGAGATAATTGGAGTGGTTTGCCATTTCCTTCTCCAGCTCTTTTTACCGATGAGGAAACTGAGGCAAACAGAATTAAGTGACTTGTCCAGGGTCACACAGTTAGTAAGTGTCTGAGGCTGGATTTGAACTCAGGGAGATGAGTCTTTCCAACTTTAGGCCTGGCACTCTATCCATCATATCACCTAGGTGCCCAGATCCCTCCTGTGCTACTCTATTATTTGCTTAAGTAATAGTTCTTTTTAGAAATTTTATTGGTGTCATTTAGTTTTGCCTAACCTTCACTTCCTAACAGATTCCTGAGGCAGCTAGGTGGTCCTGTAGTTACAGCTCAGACCATGGAGTCAGAAAGGCCAGAATTTCTAATCCTGCCTCAGGCACTTACCAACTAGTTATGTGAATTTGAGCAAGTCACTTAACCTTTCTAAGACTTACGAAAATAATAATAGCACCCACCTAATAAGGTTATCTTGAGGATCAAATAAACTAATAATCTTTGCAAACTTTGAATCACCATATACATGTGAGCTAGTATCTTTCTTCATAGTACTACCAGAGAGTAAACCTTTATTCTTAACAAGAATAAAAGAGAGGGAAAAAATAGTTCATCAAAACTTATCAACCATCTGCCAACTCAGACATTCTATGCAATGTTTCATACCCATAGTCTCCCACCTTAGCAATGATGAGAAAGATTCATTCTTATGTCTTTTATTTGGGGACGATATTGGTCATTATGGTTCCATAGCATTCAATTATTTTTCATAGCATTCAGTTTTGACGTCATTGTTGTTTGCCATGATGCTCCCTTGGAAGGGAAAGGGCACCAACGTCCTCCCCTACCCCCCAACACATGCCTCTTTAGAGGGCTAACAGTTAAGCACAGAATTAGTGGCCAGAAGACAAGAATGACTGAGGGAGGGTCCCAAAATTCCACCAAGTCAGCTCCTCTCCCTGCTGAATGGCCAATTCGCTGCCTTCTCTCCTCTAACACTGCTACCGTCTTGGCATAGACCCTCATCACCTCATGCCTGGACTATTGCAATAGCCTGGTGGTTACTCTTCCTGCCTGAAGTCTCTCCCTACTCCAGACCATCTCCCACTCAGCTGTCAAATTGATATTCCTATGGTCTAACCATGTCACTCCCCCTATTCAATAAACTTCGGTGGTTTCCTACTACCTCCAGGGTCAAATATAAAATCCTCTGGCATTCATGGCCCTTCATAACCTACCCTCGCACACACCTTTCCATTCTTCTTATACTTCACTCTCCTCCACATACCTGCCAGCCAATGACACTGGCCTCTTTGCTCTTCCTCACACAGAAAATTCCATCTCCTGACTCCTAGCGTTTTCATTGACAGTCCCCCATGACTGGATTGTTCTGGCACCTCATTTCTATCTCTTAGTTGTTCTGGCTTCTTTCTAGTTCCAGCTACAGTCCCATCTTCTGCAAGAAGTCTTTCCAGGCCTCCTTCATCTAGTCCTTCCCTCTGAGATGACACCTAATTTATTCTGTATCTGTCTTATTCTTACATAGTTGTTTGCAGTAGTCTCCCCTATTAGACTGTGAGCTCTTTGAGGGCAGGGACCGTCTTTTACCTTTTTTACTATCCCCATTGCTTATGTGCCCAGTGTCTGGCACATAGTAGGTACTTAATAAATACTAGTTGACTGACTTACAATGATGGAAGTATTTTATCATTCAAAGTTCAAGAGTCCTTCAGGATTGAGTTACATATGACCAGATGTATCCAAGTCTACATGGTCTGCTAGGATCAGGAAGGGTAGTTTATTATTGAAAATCTGTTTTCCTGGTTCTGCTTATTAAGTGATATCTCTTGATGCCATAGTGAACCTTCCCAGACTGTCACCAACTCCACTGTTCTACTGCCCACTCTGTTCTACTTCAATTCAGTCTGCTTGGTCTTCCTGGCACTTACTGAATGATGGGAAACATAGCCAATGGTGCATGCTAAGTATGATACAGCTGTGAGAAGGATGGAGAACGGAAAAAAAGAGAGAATTTAAAATAACACCCACCATAGTCACCATCAGAGTCTTCAGGGAAACCTCTCAGAGTCTCATGCCAGTGCTTTCCTTTCAATCAAAAGCTGAGGAGTTATTCAGAAGGGAAGATTTTCTACCATGTACCCAAGTGGAGCCATGGGTCCTTGTTGCCTCTCCCCCTACCCTTCTCCTCCAGTGTCTGCCACCCACTGACTAGATCAGTCAATAGCATTTATTGAGTGGATAGTACATATCATAGGAAGATCTGTAAATGAATGAAAAGATTTAGTAGCATCCCTTAACAAGTTTCTCATCTCAGAAAAGGGATAGTAAAAATGTACAGCTTCTTTTCTCCCTTCTCACTCAGCTCCAACTTGTTTTGCTACTTCAGAACTTTGGGTGTTCGTTTTCTGTAGGTGGTCATGGTGACAGTGGGATCAGAAATCACCATTGCCACCACTTTAGGACTAGGCAAAAAGGCTTGGGGGTCATAAGGCAGAAATCTATTTTTTTTTTTGGTGGCCACTCTACCTGCTTTCCCACATGCTAATGAGATTACAGATATGGTATGATATTGGCCTCCTAGCTGTTCCATGAACAAAACACTCTATCTCTTGGCTCCAGACATTTTCTTTGGCTGTCCCCCCATGCCTGGAATGCTCTTCCTCCTCAGTTCTGCCTGCTGACTTCCCTGGCTTCCTTTAAGTCCCAACTAAAATCTCACCTTTTACAGGAAGCCTTTACCAACTCCTCTTTTTTTTCCAGTGCCTTATCTCTTTTAATTATCTATAAATTGATCTGGTTTATAGCTTGCTTTTTATGTATTTATTTGTATGTTATCTCCCCACTTTAGACTGTAAGCTCCTTGAAGGCAGGGACTGTCTTTTTGCCTCTTCCTGTATCCCCAGTGCTGAACTCAGTGCTTGGCATATAGTAGGCACTTAATAAAATTTTATTAATTGACGTGGTCTCATTAGAAACCATCCCTGATTAAAACTAAAGACATTGGTAGCCTTGAAATGGCCTGTCCAGTGGAGGAGCAGAAAAGAAGCCTATCACTGACCTTTAGCAGAAGGGATGGAAAAAGCCTGAAGCCATTTCTGTGAGTTGCTAATTGTAGTGTGATTTTTTTTTTCTTTTTATACCCCTCCTTCCTTCCCAGAGACTCCCAGGCCACCCAGTAAAAGGCAGAGATCAACGACCTTGGGAGACAGGGGATGATGGGAATTTATCATATTGTGCATTTAATTACATGAAACAGCACAGAGTATTTTGGAACAACTAAAACACTTACCTGGAATGGAGGCTGAATGAGGGAGGATTGGGGTCAATGCTATAACATAAAGCTAAGCCAGAATAGTGAACTCTTCTGTATTCCTGCGGCCAGCCCATGGTGTGCTGGGACCTCTTCTAGTTTCATTTGTTTTTGTAAGCACAGGAAAGGCAGGCAATGCATAGTCATTTGAAAACATGCAATCAGCAGGGCACTACATCATCTGATGACAGAAACAAAGAAGAATAAATCCAGTTCGAGCCAACAGAAGCAGAGGGGGTTATGCATCAGGTGGGTGTCGAGCAGATCTCCCAGCACAGAAAGGAAGAGGAAGGCTGATTATTAGGGAGCAGGATGATGAGGGCTATTTGAAAAGCTTTTTACAGAAATAGAAACCAGTGAAAGGTGGCTTTTGGCCAGTTTAATGAAACAGATGGGCGAGGGGGGGCCACGCTGCCTGCCAGCTGCAAATTTCATAAGCTTTTTAAACCAAGTTTGCTCCACAAAAGAAGCATTTGCAATCATTGTAGGATCTAAAACTGTAATCGATATATCTGCAAATAGGTGGTAAATTAGAGCAGGCTATTCATGATCAACCATATGCCATATTTTTTAAAAGTTTTGTCCAGTTCCCAAAGCTCACAGCATTCAATGACACTCCCACTGACATTGACGTTCCCAGCACTGAGGACACTACAGGAATTCTCTATCTCCTCTTGCTGCCTTCCTCCTCCTAGTTCTTCTCTCACTCTCTCCTTCTTTCTCCTTTCTTTCTCCCTCCTTCCTACTGCCCCATTCCTTTTCTCCCTGTCCCCCTTCCTGTTCTCTCCCTCTTTTCCTCCTCTCCCTCCCCTTTCTCCCTTTTTTCTTTCTCTTCCTCTATTCCTCCCTTCTTCCTTTTCTCCTCATCCTTTCCACCTCTTTCTTCCCTTCTCTTTCTCCTCCCTCCCTTCTTCTCTTCCTCATGCCTTTACTTCTCTCTTTCCCCATTCTTCCTCCTGTACACTCCCTGCCTCTACCTGGATCCCTCTTTCTCTCTCTCTCTCTTTATTTCTCTCTGCCATCTCCTCTTCCTCCTCTCTCTCTCTCTCTCTCTCTCTCTCTCTCCCTCCCACCTGCACAGGCAAGCACACACAAACACACACACACACACACACACACACACACACACACCATACACAAGTATACACCAGCTGTCTGTCTCAACAGAACTAGATAACTTCAACCTGACCTCCAGAACTTTTTAGGAGATGATGTCTAATTTTACTACTAAGTCTGGCTAATTCTCTAGAGATCTGTGCCAGAGAGAAAAATGGGTTATCACTGCTAGAACCCTATTCTACAGTTTCTATTGCACATTACTGAGAGGTTAGGACATATTTCTGTAAATATAGTAATTGCTAAATCTAATGGTGTGTTACTGCACAGACTTTCTTACTAGCTGTAACTTTCTATTTGTCCGACCATGTTATTACTGGCTCCTACTTTATTTTAGGGACATTAACCTGCTGCTGGTGCCTTACTAGTAACCTTTTGTACTATGCCCAGCATAAAGATTCCTCAGAAAAAGAGTCTTCTGTGAGTCTTCATTTTTAATGCTTTAAAAATATCTCTCTCTCTTTTTCTTCCCTTGCCCTCCCCTCTCCTCTCTTTTTCCCTGTTAGGGCTAGCCAGAAGTTTTAGTTTTCCCTTGAGAGCTCTATTACCACAGGGACTCATTGAGAATATGGCAGGGTCACATTATCTTAAAACATTTTTCTGTGAGAAAGCCTCCTGTGGCCTAGTCCTAGCTCCACCAAGTCACAGATTTGGGTCTGTGGAAACAGCGGCTGAGACAAGAGGCTGTTCTTAAATTGTGAACTAGGGTTCCAACAGCCAGCCTCACATTTTACTAGATCCTTGTGGGTGGGGAAGGGAATGAAGAACTAGGCACACCACCTAATCCCACTACCCACATCACCAACAGCAAAGACATCCCACCAGCATCCCATCAGGAAGGAGTGGAAGGAGGGGCTAGATTTAGGAGTCTGACTTCCTCTCACTCAGGTCAGTCTTCTTTAGGTTTCTTTTCCTTAACAAAACAAAACATCCCAATAACTACCTATAATTATGAACACAGCTTTGCCCTATTTTTGATTGTTTGTCTTTATAAAAGAAGGGCAAGGCAGACCACTTCAATGTCCAATATACATATTTAGTTCTGGGTCCTTTGCCCAACACCAACAGTGTCTACCAGGCTTAGCAGGTTTCAGTCCCTGAATGAACTTCTTGTCAGTTTTGAGTGGAATACATTCAATCAGATATGAGTGTATGAGCTGTTATGGTTGTTGTTGTTGTTGGGGTGTGTGTGTGTGTGTGTGTGTGTGTTTTCATTTGTTTTACCTACTTCACTTGGAAATGTAAAAAGGAGGGGCTAAGGGGAAGCCAAAGAGGGTTTTGTGAAGTTCTGTAAGATGAGCCATCTCTGGAATTGATGAATTCTCCAACATCAGAGACCTTTAAAAGCAGGCCAGTTGTCTGATTGTGCCCAGGAGTGTAGAGAAAGGGCCCCTGTTCAGACACAGTTTAGATTTTACGTCCTCTGATATCCCTTCCAGCTCCGAAGTTTTGTGTTTCTCTCAGTTTCCAGAAGAAGCTTCTTTTTTATTTAAGGACTTTCACTGAGTTGCTCCTGAGGAGAAAAATAAAGAAAGATATTATCATCTTTCTCTATCACATGAGGCAAGGAAGTCATTGCACAAAGCAAAGACATAAAAGAGGCTAAATCATCCCAGCTGCTCAGACGAGGGGCTGAGAACAGAACCTTGACCTCCTCATACCTGTCCGGAGGAATAGGCACAATGGACTGTCTTATTGTGCAGGTCTCAGCTAAAATCTCACCTTTTGCAAGAAGCCTTAACCTTAACTGTCTTATGCCTTAACCTGTTCCCTCTGTGATTATCTCTCATTTACCCTGTATATGTTTGCATGTCAGCTTCCTAATTGGATTTTAAGGTCTTTGAGGGCAGGGATTACCTTTGCCTTTTTTTGTATCCCCAGTTCTTAGCACAGTGTCTAGTTTAGTGTATAGTAGAGAATTCGTAAGTGCTTTTTGATCTGACTTATTAAAAATGTGGCTTATAGAGATACTTGTGGAAGTAGCAAAAGCAGTATCAAGAATGGCAACAGTACTTCTACTGGGGATGAAATTAGCAATTTAGCTCCAAGAATGATTTGAAGTGAATTCAATACAAACCATTTACATCTTTCTTCATTGTTATTATTGAGACCTGAAATTATTTGGATATATTCTTTCCAAAGTGTTTATCTTTACCTAATTTTTACAGAATTAGAGAGATGAAGTTTCAATAGTAGCAAGGCAAAGTTTCCTTTGACATAAAAAGGCTGCTGTCATCTGGGAAGGGGATTCAACACTGGAAGGAACTTTGGAGAAAAGATTACCAAGAGAGATAGTGGAATATTCATCTTTCCATTAAGATATTTTAAAATAACATAAAATTTTGTATACCAGGATTGTTTCATTCTTTGTACTTGGATCCCTAGCACCTAGCACAATAACTGACTGACACAGAGCAGGTCCTTAATAAATGTTGGCTGATTGATTGGTTGATTTTTATTTTTGTACAGGCTGCCTAAGCAAGAAATGGTCTAGTCTAGTATGTAGAGCACTAGATTTGGAATTAGGAAAAACTGGGTCCATATCCCACCTCAGACACTTACTAACTGCATGACCTGGGACAAGTCACCTAACCTACCTAGTTCACAGTATTCTCATCTATAAAATGAGGGCATTGGACTTAGTAATCTCTAAGGTCCCCTCCAGCTCTACATTTATGATCCTGTAAGAGACCTGCCCCGGGCCCAGTTCTCTCATTCTGAGCCTCTCTTTTGGGTTGCTGCTAGGGCTATGAAGCAAGGAGCCAAACTGATTCAATTCAATTTAGCAAATCTATTGTGTGTTTACTTGTATAGAAGGCACTTTACAAGGTGCTATGGTTATCAAGACAAAAATTAAATCATCCTTGCCCTCAGGGAGCTTATATTCTGCTATATTAAACTACAACATATGTACAAATGAATATGTGCAAAGTAATTTCTGGAGGAAACCCTAACAACTGAAAAGGGGAAAAAAAAGAAAGGCTTCTGAGCCGAGCTTTGAAGGAAGCCAGAGATTCTAAGAAAGGTGAGGAGGCTTCATTCCAGGTGCTGGGAACAGCCTGGGCAAAGATTCTGCCATGAGAATACCTAGTTCAGAGAACGGCCAGGAGGCCAGTTTGAATGGAATGCAGAATGTATGAAGGGGAATATTATGAAATAAACCTGCAAAGAGAGATAGGATCCAGATTTCAGAAGGCTTGAAATGTCAAGTTAAGGAGTTTGAATTTTATTCTTAGGGCAGTAGGATATCGGGGAAGTACTCTAACGGTATTGGAAATCTCATTTTACAGAGGAAGAAACAGAGGCTGATGTAGCTAGTGAGTGTTAGAGTCAGGATTTAGACCCAGGTCTTGTGATTCTAAGGCCACGACTCCTACTAAAGGAATAAGAAAAAAAAAAGTACAATCTGTAATCCCCTTTGCCTTTATCCAATCTTTCTGGTGCAAGATTTTCAAAAATTCTATAAATTCCATCTTTTGGGTTAGAAAAACATATGCTAACAGAGGTACATTTTCCATAAAAGATAAGGAAAAGAAAGGGAATACAGTAGAGATATAATCTCTGATGTCCTTGTGGGCATTAAAAGGTACCATCTCATTTTTCATCTACCTTTCCCAAAAGGCACTAGATACTCAGAACTGGTGTGCCAGGAAAAATTGGCCCATGTTCTTCCCATTGTCTCACCAAGTCACAGTAAAGTTTCTAAAGGGAAACTGTAGTTTCCAAACAAATAAGGTCTATCTTCTGCAGCAATTCCTGAACCTGCTAGGCTGAGCTGACCAAGCAAATGAGAATGAGTCGGTTTTGATTTTGTGTTGCTACCTGGGGTACAATGCCTGATATAAAACAATAATATATGTATTATTGATCTGTATGTAATATGTTTGTTGAGTTGGATTAGTGGTATTGGAAGGTCCCACTTTATGTGCATACTTCATGGTGAGCCAGCTGACAAATGCCTCCTCCAGCCACTCTGAAGTGGTGTCAGACTCACAGAGAAACAGGATCACAAAACATCCTGCTGGTGCATATTGACTTAGAATACCACATATTGACATTATCTATGTTCTATCACATTTTCATTTATTTTGTTAAATATTTCCCAATTGCTATGTGACCCTGGGTAAGTCATTTAACCCTGTTTGCTTCAGTTTCCTCATCTGTAAAATGAGCTGGAGAAGGAAATGGCAAACCACTCCAGCTAAAAAGTATCTGTGGCCAGATTTAAGCTCAGGAAGATGTCTTCCTGACTCCAGGCCCCACACTCTATTCACTGTGCCACCTAGCTGCCCCTATCATGTGTTAGAAAAAAAATGAACTTGCCCTCAAGGAGCTTACATTCTAGTAAGTGAGACAACATTTAAATATCTACGTGGGTTCAACATGTATAATGTGTGTGTGTGTATTACATGTATATAGCATAAATGCCTGAGTAGACAGTACATACAAAATGTCCCAGAAGTCTTACTGTAGTTTTAAGCTTTATATATCCAGAACTATAAACATATAAACTTATAAAATCTATTTGAAAAGTTAATTATTTGAAATTTTAAAATATTTATATGTTTCTTACTAAAATTCAACGTAACCCCAATCTTGTGCTATATATATATCACCCTTGTTAATTTCTGAACTTGGTAAAATCTTTCAACAGCTGCTGCTCAGTGATACCCACCCTGTACAGTGGGTATCATAATAGCACTTACTTCACTGGGTTGCTGTGAGAATGAAATGAGAGAAGACGAGGTGTCCCAAAAGTCTTAGGGCAGTTAAAAAATGCCCTAAGACTTTTTGGGATACCTTGTATACAGAATGCAGTTTGCACCTCTTATAGCAATATTTAAATGTCAGCTATTATTTCAAAAACAAAAGTTGGGCTAGCCTAGGTGACATTTTTTGAATTTGCATGGGAGAAGGCAAACAGCCATAGAAGGAATAAAGATCTGTTGAGATACTGGCTTCCATAATTATTCTTTTAATTCATTCTGTTGCCCATGCCACAGCAGGGGGATAATATAGCCACACATTATGCAAATGTGTGCTGTACACTGATGACTATCTGCTAACAATGATGTGTTAATGTAAAGGGAGTAATTCTGTAAACGTTTTGTGCCTTATTAAGGAAATGATTCAAGCCCAGGAAATGTGTGGGTTAAATGCCTTGCTTTTGTAAACATGGGTTACTGTGGAGAAAAAAAAAGATTTTAGATATTATGTGGAAAAAATGCAGTAAAAAGCGCTGAATTAGCCCATTCCATTCCATTGAATTGTTCAGTAATTATGGTCATTCCTAGGCCTAGAAAATTAAAGCATATGATGAAAACCCAATCTAAAGATATCAACTTCGATGTCACTGGATAAACTGTGTATCAGGTTTTAAAAGCATTTACAATCCTGAAGACCTAAAAACAGCTATGGCAAGGAGGGAGGTAGTATGGTTTTGCTATCATCTGTATATTTAGGCTTCCACTTGAAGCTAAATATTGCAAAGCTAAATCTATTTCATTTGTAACACTGTGGGATTTACCGCTCCCCCCCTCATGTGGGGTTTACCCCTCTCACCCATGCCCAAAGAATGAGTCACATTCTGAATTTATTAAGACATTTGCCCCTACAGAGCAGCAACTTAAAACCTTTGGCTCTGGCTCTCCCCTACTCCTTCTCTCTCCTCTCCCCTTCCTTTTGCTTCCTGTCCTATTCACTCCTTTCTCTTTTCCTCCCTGTCTTTGTCTTCATCCTCCTCTTTCTCCTTCTCTCCCTCCCTCCCTCCCTCTCTCTCTCTCTCTCTCTCTCTCTCTCTCTCTCTCCTGCCTCTTCCCTTTCTTCATCCCTTTCTTCTCTCCTTCCTTTTCTCTTTCCTTTCTTTCCTTCTCTCTCTTTTCCCCTCTCCTGTCTCTCTCTTCTTCTCTCTCTTCTTTCTTCTTTTCCCTCTCTGACATGTTAGAAGAGTTTCTACTATTTTTTGAAAGCGTAAGTTGTAGCTTTTTTGCCATTATCCCAGCTCAAGCCCAGAAAGCATGGACATCCATGTCAGCTCACACATGCACACACAGCACACATACGCAACACAAATGTCGCCTTCTCTGTAGTTTTTAAAGCAGCTACTTTAGCCAAGTTTTTTTTCTAAATTTAAAAATAATAACATGGTTTCTAACTATAAAATGCTTCCCCCTTCCCCCACCCCCTCCTCTAGTCCCCCTGGGGTTGTTATAGGCCTGGTCTGTAAATTAAGTGGAGTCACTTGGAACCCTCAGTTAGCTTTTAGTCAGACATCAGTGGCAATGTTTACCCTTGTGTAATCTTCAGTTTTGCCTTAATTTAATGCTGGTCAGCAGTTTTTTTTAAAAAACAGATTCAGCCAGTCTTTGGGACGTGCCCCTCCTCCTTTCTCCCACCCTACCCCAAACCAAGTTTTGATATTTAACCAAATTATTCAGAGTGCAGTCCTTTTAATATTTTTATGCTCTCCTAATCCACTTTGATCTCTTCTCAAGGAAAAAAAAAGTTTGCTTCATGTGGTAATCTAGCTACAAGGATTCAGGCTTTCATTTCCCTGGCTCCCCCTGGTCCTCCAACCCCCACCCTCACTTCAAAGGGCTCTGGCTACAATTTGTTTTCATTTTTGTTTGCTGTTGAGCTCCCAGTTGTCTGTGAACCCTGGAAGATGGGTTCTGTCTTACAATTCACATTTGAAGAAGCGTAATGTGCCTCTCCTTCCCCCTCACCCCACCCCAAGAAAATCTATGGAAAACCAACTTGAAAGGGCTGTCCAGCTGACAACTAAAAGCAGCACAAATGACAACATGATCCATAGGCAGCCTCACGTACTTTGGATCTTTCTTCTTAGCTGCCTCTACCTCTAAAGAGAAATAAATAGAAATCTGGCTACTAGTTAATTGTGCTGTGGGGTGACTCAGCTTGCCACCTTCCCGAGGCTAGATCTATCTGTCCTATAGAGGCCCTTCCCCTAAATCTTACTTTCAGCTGGAATGTAATACAAATTTCAAATGGAGAAAGGATCACAGGATTCACAGGTAGAAAGGACCTTTGAGAAACTCTAGTCCAACTTCCACGTATTTTATGGAAGATAAATTGAGCCCCTGAAAGATGATGAACCATGATTTATTTACCCATGGCAATACCGGTACTATGTGGAAGTGTGGGGATTTGCACCCAAGTGCTAAGTCTGAACTCTTTCAACTTCGGGAAAAAATAACAGAATGCCAGCAATTAGAAAATAATCAGGTTAGAAGATGATTATTTGAATACCTCAAAATAAAAAAAAAAACAGACAGTCCCACCTACTCCTGGGCTTTGGGGTTTTAAAGGTATCCCTAAAGTGCTTGGCAAGAAGGCATTTTGCTATTACCTTTAACACATTTCTGGGCACTATTCATGCAAAGGAGGGGAAGGGTTACAGTAGTCTCATACCTTTTCTGGGAGGCCCCATTAAGAGAACATGTATGATGTTCCCCAACCTTCCCTTTCTTTCTTTTCAAACCAACATTTCCCAAACTGGACAGTTTTGTTTCACTGTCTAATGTAGTTCAGGTTCAAGGAAAAGAGGCCTAGGAATTCTTCTCTTTGAGAAAGAGAGAGAGAGAGAAAGAAAGAAAGAAAGAAAGAAAGAAAGAAAGAAAGAAAG
>NW_020951478.1:7505649-7516458 GCF_900497805.2 Vombatus ursinus
GAAAGAAAGAAAGAAAGAAAGAAAGAAAGAAAGAAAGAAAGAAAGAAGGAAAGGCAAAGAACTCTAAATGTTCACTTACTATGCCCCACAAAGGACACTGAAATAATTATTAATAACCAATGATTTGGGAAGATCCAGAGTTCCCCCTTTTTCTAAAGTTTTCATTTTAAAACTCAGTCTCTGAAGGTTGAACTAACTTTGTCCTCTATCAGATTCCACCCAACCTTACAAAGAATTTCTAATTTAAGGTGAATTCCACTCAATCAAGCTTGGGTGGAGGTAGGTCCTTTGTCTAGATTACCCAAGGCTGGGGGTGGTCTGGGTATAGGGACGCTTTCTCTGTCCAAGAGTATGTCACTCTCAGCCCCTCATTGTAATATTCATTCGCTCATTAATTATTAGCCAATCAGAGTTGATTGCCACCCTCATGAACACCCCTCTCCCAAGGACTTATAAGCCTTGAGCCCTCTTTCTATTAAAATGATGGCATTATAAATAAAATGAGTAATTGCCCAGAAATTATGTCTCTCGAACTTTATAAACATCACCACATTATAATGTGAGCAATGTAAATAAATAGCAAAGCAAGAATAATAAAGATAGAGGCACTGATGAATTAGATTTTGATCAAACTACCACCAGAATACCACCTCTTATTGTGTGCTATAGAAGTCCCTGTCTCAGGAAGATCATATTCTGCCATTGAGTTTTTGTTTTGTTTTGAGGATGGGTCTCCCTATCTCTCCCAGGCTGGAAGTCCCGTGGCCATTCTGGGGACCCAATCCCACTATTGATGGGCATGGTAACTTTGACCAGATTCATTTCAAACTTGGATCAGTTCACTCCTTAGACAACCTGGTGGGCCCCTTGCCCTCTTGGGGTTAGTGTTGAAGCTCAATGACTTGACCCTCCTGCAGCTTAGAACTCACGAGATCATGTGATCCATCAACCTCAGACTCCTCAGCCTCCTCAGCCTCAGACTACAGTCTCCAGCCACCAATCCCAGACTGCCACTGGATTTTTAAACAGGATTAAATGAGGACGTGACTACCAGTATCTGTAGCCACTTCGACCTAAGACAACCCAGTGGACAATCAGATCTCAGGAAGCAAAGTGTAAGCAGCTTCTTTTCAGGGGTCAGTATGGAATCCCCCCTTAAGCAGGTGGTGTGACCAGAAAGGTATATTTTTGTGCCTCAGAAAGAGACCCAAAATGGCAGAAGCAGAGAGGGCGGTGGCCTATGTGACAGACTTCTTTCACTGAATCAAAACAAAAGATGCTCCAAGACCCTCAGCTTGGTGCCTTTGCCACCAGAGACCCTGAAATGACAGAGGCCAGTTGCATGTTGGAGGACTAGATTTTTCTGGCCTTTACTCCTGGGTGTACACAGTTTATTCAAATTCTTCCGAAGGTAAACAAGGCCTACAACTTCCCAGTCAGATAGAGCTTAATTATGTTCATTATTGGACAAGGGTTTTACTCACTGGCAAGGAAAGCAGCCCAGGTCTCTCCCTCCTGAGCAGGGGTGCTGCTAAAGCAAGACTTTGGTGAAGTCAGCTCTGCTCCAGGACTTACTGAAATTATTTCTTTGTCTGAGTGCCTCCAATGTCTGATAAGAATAATTAAGATCTGTATGTAGGACATTGACTTCAAATGACAATCAGGAGTGTTTGTGTGTGTGTGTGTGTGTGTGTGTGTGTGTGTGTGTGTGTGTGTGTGGTGTGTGAATGGGCTTAAGACAGTCACCCTCTCTTTTTACTGTACTGGCTATAAAAGCCTTGTTTTAATCCCAAAGATATGAAGCAGGGAGTAGGGGATCTCTTGGAAGCAAAAAGTTGCCAATTCACCTGGATGCAGTACCTAATTCCTTCATTAACTTCTCCTTGCTCTCTAACTCTCCTCCCCAGACTTCTCTCCTTCCTTAGTTTTTCTATTACTCTTTATGTAATTACCCTAGCTCTATGTTCCCCCCCCAATGATCATTGTTCAGTTGTTCAGCTGTGTGTGTGTGTGTGTGTGTGTTGTGTATGTGTGTGTGTTTGTGTGTTTTGAGCATCCAGAGATCTGGAGGAAAGAGCACAAAATAAACGTATAATGGGAACTTTTCTTTAGAAAAATCTATCATTTAGTTTGTGGCTTCATGTATAATTATCAACTAACGATTCTCTCCTAAGGAGAGGGTCTGTTCAAATGCTCTAACAATTGCTCAAGATTCTCAGAGGATAAATCTAAAAAAGAAAAAGGAACCAATCGACAAGAAAATACACACAGACCCATTTCTTTTCTATTAGGTAATTCTTTCCAGTTTGCAGACACATTTTCTTCCCTTCTCTCTGCAACAACTTAGCACATTTGTGCCTGTGTTTTGGGGTAGGAAATGAAAGAAGTGTTCTCCTGGACAATGCCCTGCTTCCAGCCACCCCCAACCCCAGGGCCATCTTTACCTCCTCATGCCTGTCTGAGACCCTACACAAGTCAATATAAAATAAAACACCCCTGGTTCCAGCAGTCATTCACACCAATTCACAAAGGACGAACCTTGGAAGCATTTCCAAAAAATACAGGCATGAGAAGTTAAGACTGCAAGACAACCTAGCTCAGAAACTTTCCCCATAATCAGGGTTTACCTCAACCCTGTTTATTCTATAAACTCTGGTTTCTCAGCAGAAACAGCTCATCACACTATACCCATATTATGCAGGCACCCAGAAAAACCTCCCCTACCACCACCAAAAAAAAAAAAAAGAAAGAAAAAAAGAAAAAACACGAATAGTGCAGCCCTGATAGTTTGGTGAGTAAGCCATTTGCAAGAACAAGAATGTAAGATTTTCTTCATCACTTTCCATTATCCAGAAATAAAAGGTGCCTGCTACTCAACTCTTGTCCTTAAGCAGGGGAAAATTTTATATCTCTATATATGCATACACATATACATATATACATATACATGTGTATATATATGCATGTGTTATATATGTGTGTGTGTATGTATGTGTGTATATATATATATATATATATATATATTCATTAGTAAATAAAGACTTCTCTTTAAAAATGTGCGATCCAAAGATAGGTAATTGAACCCCTTTGAAATAAGGTGTGGAAAATACTGAATATACAGTCTCAAGCCCAGTCAACATGCAAGGGACATTCACTGACACTGACCATGGGTCATAGGGTTTAAGAGGAATTCCTTGGCAGCGCTACCCAGCTATCAGTGCCTATTTTGAAAATATGCAGCACTAAGAATGAAATGACAAAGTACTATAAAAAAGCAAGCAAGGTAGCAATCTTTAAAAGAAATGAGAAAAGTAGGCCCCAAAATAAGAATCATGTGTCAAGCTGAAATGGCTAAAACTCTGAAACTCATATTTGCTAACTAAATATCAACATACTTTATAGTTGAGTACCACTGAAAAAATCATTTTTTATCTAGTCAATAAGATTGTCTCAAAAAACATATTATGCCACTAGTTCTACGACTGGTATCAGTCTTTGGGAAAACCGTTTCATTATACTGTCTATGAAAAATAACACCTCTTTGAAAATCCTCATACCTGACTTACCAATAGTGATGTCGCCATTGTGACCCTTCTTAGCTTGTTGGATATAGAAATTCAATCTTTTATACTTAGCTTGGTGGATATGGAAATCCAATCCTTTATACTCAATAAGAAAAGTGGGTATTTGGTTCTTACCCCAACTTCATTATGTTACTTTATTGGCACCAAGTGTCTCAAAGATGATCAAACTAATGGGATAGAATTCTAAATATTAATGGGAAAAAGATAACCACATGAACTCTTGTTATGGCCTTAGGATTCAAATCACCAACATTGATGCATATACAAGGGATGGAAGAAATCCTATGAAAGTTAGGTCAAAAAATGTTATTTTTTAATTAAGATTGCTTGATCTCTTACCATGCTGAGAGTTGGGCTCTATTTTGACTTCCAGTATGTCCCGAAAGTAATGACTCCAAAGGTCCTAACCCAGACTGTAATGGACATCTGTCCACAGCGCAGAAACCACAAGACAATTTAGCAGGCTTGGCTGACTCATTGAAAAGGGGCCCAGTCCTATTAAAAATCAGCAGGAGTTCAGGGATGAGGTGCGTTGGCAAGAACTTGGTGTGAAAGATTTCACAGCTCGCCAGGGCTATCTGCCCTTTGTTTTTATAAGTACTTGGATACTGTTTCTCTCTCTTCTCTTTCTGTTTCTTCCTTTCCCCTCAAACAACCAAGAGGTGAAACAAAGATATGGGACCAGTTTTCCAATGGCTCTATTTGCATCCCTTATCTAAACTTCCTTTGAATAATTATTTCAAACATTGGACACATTGCGTATCTTTTAGGAAGCACACAGCAACAAACAGTTGTTAATAAAAACAATAATAACTAATATAAAATAATAATATCTTATATACATATATAATATTTATATAGTGCCAGGCACTACATTAAGTGCTTTATAATTATTATTTCATTTAATCTTCACAACAACCCTGGGGTGTAGGTGCTATTATTATCTCATTTTACAGATGAGAAAGCTGAAGCTGAAGCAGACGGGTTAAGTGACTTGCCCAGATCACATAGCTAGAGTTAAGTGTCTGAGGCCAGATTTGAACTCAGATCTATCCTGACTCCAGATCCAGCATTCTATCCACTATGGAGAGTGCAAAATTGTTCTTTCTTGCTGGAGAGTAAGTGAATTAATCATAACTGTCTCTGTATTCCAGAGCCCCAGCCATGTATGGGAGCCCTCATTTAAGACACTGCCACACACATGTACAAAATATTTTTATTCCCTCATAAACTTGATTAATTTTCTCAACCACGCATTTATGTCTTTCCTTTTTTACTCCTGGGCCAATAGACATTTTCTCCGATTTTTTTTTCTTCTTTTCATAGTGGAAGGACATGATGCCATGGAATGCTGATTAAAATGGAACATTAAGGCCCAAATAGCATTTTAAAATTTGAATCCTTCATGTAGTCAGAGAAAAACTTTGTCTCTATTGGACACTGTTTTTCAATACATTACATTATGACAGGCGATTTTCACAGAAAGAAATTGAGTAACTTAGCTTCTGGTCATTATTGTATCAGCACCACAGGGAAAAAAATGAGAAAATGCATTATTCTGCATGGAAATTTAGCTATTGCCCTATATGGGAGTATACAAATAGTTTGGAAGAGTGGAAAAAGAAACCCACTGAACTATCATTTAGTAGACCTGGGTTCAGTTCCAGTTGTGATAATCCTTGGTTGTAAACTCCAATGATTTCCAGTTTCCTCATCTTTAAAAAGGGAATACCTTCAAGTTCTATATGATTTAATATTATTAAATCCAAAGTTAATTTAAAAAAAACCCTCCATCAAAGCCAAAATCTGGACTTCTGCATGTTTCTAGAGCTCTGGCTGTTAAAAGAGTTTCTGAATTTCTTCCCTTTCTAGCAGAGGGATATGGAATACTACATACGCTCTCGGATGAGCTCAATGCATTGGTCATTTTTCCTCACGTATTTTTTTTTCTCTTTATTTGTGTGGGAAATGGGAAGGGAAATGCATGTGATATTAAAACAAAAGGCATCCATACCACTACTAGGTCTGTATCCCAAAGAGATCATAAAAAAAGGGAAAAGGACCCCTACAAAAATACTTATAGCAGCTCTTTTTGTGGTAGCAAAGAAATGGAAATTGAGGGGATGCCCATCAATTGGGGAATGACTGAACAAGTTGTGGTATATGAATGTAATGGAATACTATTGTTCTATAAGAAATGATGAGCAGGCGGACTTCTGAGAAACCTGGGAAGACTTGTACGGACTGATGGTGAGTGAAGTGAGCAGAACCAGGAGAACATTGTACACAGTAATAGCAACATGGTGTGATGATCAACTATGATAGATCTAGCTTTTCTTAGCAATGCAATGATCCAAGACAATTCCAAAAGACTTGTGATGGAAAATACTATCTATGTCCAGAGAGAGAACTATGGAGTCTGAATGCAGATTGAAGCACACTATTTTTACTTTGTTTTTTGTTTTTTCTTTCTTGTGGTTTTTCCCTTTTGTTCTGATTCTTCTTTCATAACATAACTAATGTGGAAATCTGCTTAACATGATTGTATGTATAACCTACATCAGATTGCTTACTGTCTTGGGGAGGTGGGGAGGAAAGGGAGGAAGGGAGAAAAATTTGAAACTTAAAATCTTACAAAAATGAACATTGAAAACTGTCTGTACATGTAATTGGAAAAAAATTAAATGCAATTAAGTAAAAAAAAAAAGGATCGATAAATAAAAATTTAAAACATAAATCAGCTTACTGATAATGTGGTTGCATGAAATAGACCATGAAATAGATTTGAATTTTCCATGAAACATTTTCTACAAAGTACCTTCAATCTCATCAATTCCTAAAAATAACCATCCCAGGTAGGCAGAGCTTGTTAAGAACGCTGAACCTGGGGTCAAAAGAGGGTAAGTGATTTAGGATTCCAATGCAGGACTTTTTACTTCTAGTCCAGGGCTCTTTCTACCACACCAGCTAGGTTGCTCAGTGGATAGAGCATAGGATTTGGAGCTGAATACAAACCTGGCCTCTGACACCTACTAGCTTTATGACCCTGGTCAAGTCACTTACCTGCTGTCTGCCTCAGTTTCCTCATCTGTAAAATGGGGAAAATAATCCCCTTCCCCGGGTTGTGAGGATAAATGAGTTAATGTTTATAAAGCACTTTTAAAACTTCAAGGCTATATTATACCATGTTACCTCCAGGTATTACAATCTCTGCCTAGTATGATTTGCTCCATCTATGAGAAATTTTTAGCTGGGCAAATTGATCTGTTGAGAGTCAAAGAACAGAATAAAAGTGGGGGTCTCCTTCCTGAAAGATAATGTCATATACAAATATAGGTTACATATACAAATAAGAATCAACAGTGGGAGAGGTGACATAGGACTGATGAAGATTATTCCTTATTACTCTTTCTTTAAAAAATATTTTAACTTTTAATTTATGGAATAAAACAAGCATTTCTATAACATAATATAATAAAAAGATGATTGCACATGAAACTGCATATCTATTATGTGCAACTTGCTATTCTTTTTAAATGTGTAATAAAATTCTCATATAAATTTCTTTTTTTTCTTCCCCCCCTCCCCACCTTGCTCTCTTTCTCTCTCTCTCTTTGTGGAAAATCTCTTTGTCCAGTAACAGGCATAACCACACATCCCCAAAGTAATGCCTCTTCCAAACCCTACTATTCCCTAGACATCCAATGACTATAGGAATATACAGCCAAGAAAATAATCATGAGATTCTAAGAAATTCATGTAAAAATCTGATTTTATAAGTGAACTATGAAGGGAAGCAGGGATGGTAGAATGGAATGAAGCTCAGGAAGAGGGATGAGGAAAGTAAAAGAAGAGTAGCAGAGGAAAGAAACATCAGTAGAGATTAAAAAGAGACTAAATTTTAAAATGCCATACAAATATATATAGCCATTTTCTAGACCTAGTCTCCCAACCTACCTGTAATATAGATGTGGATGCTTTTAATATAAAATAACTGGTCTGATTAGATATCTGTTGTGGGCTCTGGCCCGTTGGTCTCCAAGGGACAGCACAATTTCTGCTTTTGGGTAGCACTAGAGGAAGTTTTACCTGTACTAGCAGTAGCGTAGGAGAAAGTAGGATAGGATTCTGGGTACCATGGCTGGGTGATCTCTCCTTCATTCTATGTACAAGAGAGGTATTGGGCTAGAAGCATATCTAAGATGTATCAAATGCCTTTATTATGTGGGTATGATTCTTTTGGGTTTCCAAATAAAGCCACTTTCCCTGATGGATCTTAAAGGGAGGGTAACACAGATTACTTCTACCGTAGTAGCTTCCTGCCAATGAATGCTGGTTACACAAAAGATAATCATGAGTAACTAGTAAACCCTCTACCAAAGTAAGCAGTAAATGGAAATCAGAGGAGTTATACAGATTATATATGTATAAGTACATATATAGTGGCTCTGTGCTAAGCATATTAGGCAATAGTCTATGTAAATGAGAGCTTCAATGGGGAACAAGATAAGATCTCAGCTCCACCAAGGAGAGGGAATGGTCTCACTAAGGGGAGTCCTCTCTTAGCTGCATCTAGGATTGTAGGCACTAGGAATCAAGGGAAATATTGGGGGATGGCTTTCCCACATGTCTATGGCTGTGGGAATTCTCCCATCTACCATTCAAGAGTTTACCTTCTCTCTCATCCCCATCCCTCTTGAACTCACTCTCTACTTTTTTGACCTACCTCTCTCCAAAGCTGAGGTATCACCACAGTCATGTAGTTTCTCAGCTACTAAGGCCTCAAGTCTTCCTCTGCTTATGAAATGCTTAGCATCCTGGGATGTTCTAATGTTCCTCATGAAACTGGCTGGGGAAGAC
This sequence comes from Vombatus ursinus, assembly GCF_900497805.2. NCBI lineage: Eukaryota > Metazoa > Chordata > Mammalia > Diprotodontia > Vombatidae > Vombatus > Vombatus ursinus. Next base: position 7,514,094 of record NW_020951478.1, read on the forward strand.
TGTGTTTGTGTGTGTGTGTGTGTGTGTGTGTGTATACATACACAGCACTTAGCACAGTTCCTGGTACATAGTAAGCACTTAATAAATGTTCATTGAATTGAATTGAATATGTGTATCCATACAAACACACACATATACGTGCATACACATAGACACTACTATTTATACATACACATACATACATATATACATATATGTTTATATACATTTGTATGTATGTGTGTGTCGATCCCATATATTTGGCAATATTTCTATGTAATCAACGCTCCCTATTCCCCTAGCCCTGCTGTTCTATCAACTCAGCCCCTTGCAAATGTTTCTCTTTTTTAGTTACAGATGCTCATCGGCTCAAAGGTAATATGCAAATAGTTCACTGGAAATAAAGTCAGTGTTTATTTTATGTGCACATAAAATATATAAAAAGAGAGAAAGAGGAGGAAGAGAATTGAGCATATGCAGGAATTTCAAACTAAACTATGAGACTCACATTCTGAGCTGGTCACCTCCACCCCTTTCAGACTTCTAACTGTGGCATTTAAAAAGTTCAAGAGACCTAATTTTTGGATTATTAGTCTTTTTATTAATGATGCCAGCATTTTAATAAAAGAGGTCAGTGTCAGTCTTGAATGCCAAAGACAACCATGGCAGTGGACTCATGGCTTATATGCCTTTGGAAGAGGAGTGTTTCTGAGAGTGACCATCAACTCTGATTGGTTAACAATTAATGAGAGAATGAATATTGTAATGAGGGGCTGGACCTATGCTAATAAACTTTGATTTTGTCATCCACTTCTAAATTACCCAGCCTTGGGTAATTTAGATCTGTTCAAAGAATTTATCCCCACCCACACCTGAGTAGAAGGTTGGGTAGAGTCTGACCAAGATTGAGGAGAGTTAATTCAATCTCATTATCAGTAATTTCCTTCAAGATACTGAAATGAGGACTATAGAAAAAGGGGGAATTCTGGATCTCCCCAAATCATTGGTTATTAATAATCATTTCTCTCACCACTTATGGCTATGTGATTCTTTTGGAAGCCAAGGCCTATGAGATCCCAGTCACTACCAGCAGATTGAGTGGCCATCCATCTCTGAGGGCCTTAGGCCATAAGCAAGTGTTCTTTGTCACCAAAGTATAATGTTAAAGACAAATTTTTCTATTTTCCCCTCTATTGTTTTTTTAAAATATTAGTTGACATCCTTTGGGATAGCAAATAATAATAATGAGAAAATGTTTGAAACCACACAGAATACTAAAAAAGAAAAAAATGGGTGGGGAAAGTCCACACCCCCATGGGAAAGTCTTAAAACAACTCCCAATTCAGCTTTTTAAAAATAAAGCAAATGTTTAAAGTAGCCCGAAGTGAAACTTGAATGTTTAAATCTGCCTAGCTGCCTCTAAAGCCTGGCAACTGGGGTGGGGTAGGGTGTGGTGGGGGTGGGGAGGCGGGAGGAAGCAGCTCTTTGTCTCTGAAACTTGGCTGCTAGAAATACTTCCTCCGCCAACCATTGGTGGGAAAGGCTGCTTTTCCCTAACCCGCTGCTGGGCTCAAGAGTTCTTCAAAGTAGTCAGATCTTACTTAGCACTCTTGCTTTACCCTGAAGAAAAAATGAATTGGGTGAGGAGCAGGGTAGGTCTGTTTGGTCAGAGATTTAGGGGTCCCCATTACAATTCTTTAATGACTTTTGAATTTGAAAGTAGCCTAGATGCCTACTAGGTGGCACAATGGATGAAGCGTGGGAGCTCAAGTCAAAAGGCCCTAAGTTCAAATCTAGCCTCAGATGATTAATAGCTGTATAACCCTAGTCAAATTACTTAACCTTTATCCACCTCCTTTTTCTCAATAGTAAAATAGTGATTATAATATCACCTACCTCACAGGGTTGTTGTGGGGATCAAATAAGATATTTGCAAAGTGCTTAGCACAGAGTCTGGCCCATAATGGGTGCTTAATAAATGTGTGTTCCCTTCGCTTCAGCAGGAAGTCCAGTAAGGGACAATCTGGTGTAACATGTATTGTGTAATATAAAGCTATAGCTAACCCATATATGGCACAGATAGATATCTGATCTGAAATCTACCCCACCCTGTTCTCCAAGGGAGACTGAAATTTCCACCTTTATGTAGAGAAGCACTGAGCTGACATCACCACCAGCCTATTGGGGGAAGGGCAGACAGGATCCTGGAGAGCTGTTGAGCAATCTCTCCTTCTGTCTTCTATTTCCAAGAGGTATATCATCAGGCTAGAATTCCATCTTCCCATCACACCCCAAATAGTCTGCAATCTAGGGGCAAAATAGCAGCTCAGTTTAAAAAAAAAAAGTCACTTTCCTGATTGTTCTCAAATAGAGAGTAACAGTTAAT
>NW_020951478.1:7516468-7528194 GCF_900497805.2 Vombatus ursinus
TTTCCAAGAGGTATATCATCAGGCTAGAATTCCATCTTCCCATCACAACCCAAGAAGGCTGTTTAATGCTAAAAAACAAGGAACTAACTTTCTCTTTTAGTAGCTATGTCTAAAATTGTCACTCTGTAGATCCTTAGTGATCAGTTCAGATATTTGTTCAATATCCCCACCAAATCTCCATCACATAGACCTTATTTTAATTCATTGCAAGTCACTTTTATCCTAGTTCCAGCCCATTTTAAATCTAAATGTTGCAGTCTGTATTAAGACACCTGTCTAGGTCTATTTGCAAATGGACTTAAAAAGGATAAAGAGCAAATGAGTTCCAAAGAGATAAGTTTCAGGATCAATTGATTCATTAATTGAGATAGAATAAATTTAAAAGCAAATATTTATTGAAAAGTTTGCATTAAAATGTGCTTTATTAACATTATTATCATTATCTTCAAATTGAAGTATAGAAATATAAAAGAAGCTGACAAACACACCAAGAGTACGTATAGATGATCATGTGCACACATGCACACACACATACACACACACACACACAAATACACATACTGGTGAGAACTCTCAGCTAACTGAAAAGAATGCATTTACAATTTAACTTCTCCCAGTTCTCTTTCAATTTTGGTGGCTTGGCCAGATCCTCAACGGTGATAAAAACTACGGAAAGATGTGTCAATCATCCATTTATTTCATCATCTGGATATCCCTAATGTGATACAACACATCTCCTGTCAACAACCTTGAAGTCAATCTCGCCCAAAGTAACAAGTGCTTGGAATTCTTCTGGCTATTTGCTGTCTTTTCTCTTACACTTACTACAACTTTGGTCTGCTAACTAATAAATACTACAGCAAAGATTTCCAGACTTCTGGTTTATTGTCAAAGCTATGGCTCTTGCTCTTTCCTAAAGATACATCCCTCTATGAAAATCTGGCATCATTTTGATGAAGAAATATTGCAATCTTTATGTTTCTTTTTCCAAAGTGACACCTTGTCCTTCCTCATGCTCCTTGAAGCATGGTAACATATACCCAGTAGTCACTCAAATATCTGTTAGACAAGGAGGTTTAATTAGATGATGTCTTAGGACCCTTTCAATGCTTAGATTCCAAAGTATTATACTTAAAAATGCCTATATGGAAAGAAATAGAAAGAAAGGAAGAAGAAGAGAAACATGGAGAAGGAGAAGGAAGAAGACAAAGGACGAAGAAGATGAAGATAAAGAAGAAGAAGGAGGAAGAGGAGGAGAAGATGAGGAGGAGGTAGGGAGGAGGGAGGAGGGAGGAGAGGAAAAAACTTGAGAAGAAGAAGGGCAAAAGGCAGGGAAAAAAGGAAGGGAAAAAATGTAATGCATCAGGACATAAAGTCACTTATTCTTTTAATCCCTTATCATTACCATGTGTTTTTTTTTTCAGTTCTAGCAATTGATTCAGTTCTTCATTCATTTAAGTCCTTACTAAGAACCTCCTGTGTGCCAGGATCTGTGTTATATCTATAGCCACAAAGACAAGAACTTAAATATTTCCTGTCCTCAAGGAATTTATACTCTATTGAAAAAGCTTATATTCCATTGGACTTTGAAGTTATATACTCTCTCAGAAATGAATTGTGCTGTTATGCCATGCTGTTAGATGGACAATATAATGCATGCATATACGCACACCTAAGTGCACACTCTGGGAATAATACTGATGGTACTAATCTCATGACCAAACAGAGTGCAAAAAAGATCTACTTAGTTATAAAATGCTTAGCTATTAATGTGAATTTCCCTCTTCCCTGTACCACAGCCTAATTTATTACTGGTAACTTTTGTCTCATCTTATCTAATTTTTCTGTTTTCTTCTGGAATTTTGTCTTTAACCGAAAAAAAATGCAGGACATCCAAACAAACTGCACTAAGACTTTGGGGACAGCCTGTACTTCAATGCTTCAAGGGGCCTTGATTTCACAAGTGTGAATTTGCATTCTATTAATTGAATAGGAAATGAAGTGATAAGGACAGATAAAAGAGGTACCATAGCTTAGCGAAAAGAGTGATAGATCTTGATAAAAATCCCAAATCTAATATTTACTTGGTCTGTGCCAATTGGCCACCTCTGAGCCTCAGTTTCCTCTCAAGTCTGTTTCTACATCCGTACAATGGGGATGATGCTTCTAATACTGATCTCACAGTATTGCTGTGAAACTCAACTGAGTAAGAGAAAGTTTGTAGAGTACTTTGCAAACTTTAAAGAGCGACATAAATAAATGTCAGTTGCTATTACTCTAAGAATGCAGAATTGGCCAGCTTCAGAGAATGTCTGCTGCTTAAAGGTTTGGTTTTTTTTTTAATTTGTGTCCCATCCTTTCAGTTTAACTCTTCTGTGTCTTCCTGGTCTAGGGTCTGCTTTTCTGGGGTTACCTGCTTCACCTGATCCCTTTCTTAATAACTAAGTTTGTTTTACTTTTGTGTGCTGGGCATGTTAGGAGATCTATTACCTCTTGCAGTCTGGATGCCACTGTGGCTAAGCAACGGCAGAGAAATAATCTCTGTGCCTACTGAACCTCTGCTATGTGTACACTGGTGTGGGCAGAGGTAGTTGCTCAGTTTTCTGACTGAAGGGTGTTGTGATGTTCATATCCCTGGTTTTCAATTCCAATAAATCAACTGGATTTTAACTTTAAGGCAGGATGGGGAATGGGGGGAAGAGACAACATGACTCCTGTACCGCCACACCAGCTCCCAGAGGAGAGTACTCACTGCCCTATTCAAGCCTGGGTTTCCATTATTCTTGGCCTGTCCATGGAGCAATATCTCAATTATAGCCCCCTTGCTCCATATGTAGTGAAGGGAGGTGATGTTTTGCATCTGAGAGCTGCTCTTTGAATCCTCCTTAGGCAAAAGAGAAAACAAATAGCCAGTTCAGTGGCTGAATTCATCAGGACATGTCCAAATGACTGAGGTCCACAACCAGTTCTAGGCTGCCAAAAAGTCAGTAGGCTATAAATTGTATGGAATTTCTACTGGAGAAGGAAAGGAGTCTTAAGCACTTGGACCAAATGACTATAGTGACTGAGCTTTAAAACATGCTTCTGGTGGGTCTGAAGAGAGGTGCCAGCTGGCTCTCTCTCCTCATCAGTAACAGAATCAACGATTCTGTGAAGCTCTTTGACTAAGGTTTAGAGCTCTAAGTCTTTAGATCAAACATCAGATCTGAGGTCTTCCATAAGCAATGTAACTGTGCCTTCAGCAGAAAAGAACAGGGACCACTTTAAAGTTTCCATGCAAGACTCAAAAATGAGATGGCTACCTTGATTTCACAAATGTGAATTTGTATTCTTTTAATTGAATAGGAAATGAAGTGATAAGGACAGATAAAAGAGGTACCATTGCTTAGCAAAAAAAGTGATAAACCTTGATAAAAATCCCACCTTTAATATTTACTTGCTCTGTCCCAATGGGCCAACCTTGAGCCTCAGTTTCCTCTCAAGTCTGTTTCCACATCCATACAATGGGGATGATACTTCTAATACTGATCTCACAGGGTTGCTGTGAAACCCAGTTGAGTAAGAGAATAGTTGTAGAATAGAGGACTTGGAGAAAAGGGAGCAATTGCACTTAGTGAATGAATGGAGAAGTACTCCCCTGCAAGACCCGTCACCCTCTCCTCCATACTACAACTCCCAGAAGGCAAAGTCCCACCCCCAATCTACAGACATTGGCACATGCCTTCTTCATTTTCTCTGTGGCCCTTTCTGTCACAGGATCATAATCTGTATAGGAGACCTTGGAGGTAATCAAATGCAACCTTCTCATTTTGCAGATGAGAAAGCTGAAGCCCAGGGAGGCTGTATCCTGCCTAAGGTCACATGGGTAGCAAAATGACATTTGAACCCAGAACCTCTGACTCCAAGCCATGCTTTTTTCATGGCTCCATGCTGTCTCTTTTTCACTGCAGTAAAGATGATGATCCGAGGTGTCCAAGGCAAATGTATGGAATACCCTTCCTGGATCATCAATCCTGATGATTCACCAATCAATCAACAAGCACACTGGTAGGCATTAGGAATAGAAATAAAACAATGACAATTCCTACTCTGGTAATTTTTGGATTTTTACTTCTTTTATTTGTATTTTATGATAAAAACAGAAATCCTGAAGGCATCTAGCTTCTTACCAGAAGACTGAGTAGCAGATGATTCTCCACAAAACCAGATTGACAACCCAACCAAGTGTACCCATAGTCATCATGGCCCTGGTGCCCTTGGACAAGCACCACTGCCAATTACTCCATAGCCCCAGGGAGACAGCCAGGCTAGATGTTTTCTCTGCCTGCCTTGACTACTCCACAATAGCATTCTCCTCCAAAATGGACACAGTGAGAAGTAATAATCCCATCTGAAATTTCCTGGCACTGCCTCCCCTAAACCCTTGATAACAGATTAGCACTCCAGAGTATGTGAGCAAATGTAATGACCCTTCTTCCAGCTCCCAACCCCCAATCAACAAGTCAAGGGCTGGAAAACCTATAAATGGGCTATTTCAGCTGTTTTAAGCAGCTTATCATGATTTTCTGAAAGTCTGGCCTCAAGACGTTGTATCCCCCTTCTTAATAACATTTAATGCTACCATTATGTAATTGAATCCATTTTGTCTGTGTGGTGGGAATATCATTAAACTGTAATTCATTTGACTGTCTCCTAGTTTTCAGGACCCTCAGGTTCCAGTCTGGAATGCCTTGAGCTTCAAATAAAGAGTTGTCCTAATCCTTAATCCTTCTACCACCTTACTGGCCCAGAATGGATTTTTCCATCTGATGCAGTTATCAGTTCCTTTTTCAGCAAGTTTCCCCCCATCTCATTTTGCATCCTATATGCTCGGATTGTGTGATGGGTGATTCTCATTTTCTGAATCTCAACTTTGGGGCCAGAGAATTTTTGGAAATGCAATCATGTCAGGAGATGGTACTTTTTACATCTGTTGCCCCCTCAACATTAAGTGTCTGGCATCTTGCCATCCAACTTACAAGTAGCCATATTATTATTGAAAACACATGTTCATTAGCGAGGCTGGCACCAGCTCAACAACCACTGTCCGAGACTAACATTATATTCTATTATATTCCAGACAATGGGACAGTGTAGGATACAGTTTGGGCATGAGAACAAATAGTATCCTTTGACAAAATCTGAATCTTAAACCATTAGAAATGTGATCCGTGTTCTATCTGTGCATGTGTCTGCCTGTTGCTTCAGGGAGATATATGTTTTGAAAGAAAGTCATATCATTTCAGCTTATCTTTTTTTTTCTTTTCTTTTCTTTTTTAAATTTTATTTCATTCTTTCCACTGCTTACAAAGACAACAGGAGTCCATTCTATTGGCTCCTTTTTGCTGGGCTAATCACTTCATCCCTGGGGATTCATGCAAGAGTATTTCACTTAATATAAAGGACTGACTCATAATCATTGCTTTCAATTAAGAATGTCCTAAGAGAATTCTGGGAATTATGTTTCCTTCCCTTAGAAGAGAGAAAAAGGAGGTGGGGGAAGGGAATAGGAATGAGGGTAAGGGAATGGGAGAGAAGAAAAGGAAAGAGAGGGAGATCGAAAAGTGGAAATAGAGATAAGAGAAACAGAGATACAGAGAGGAGAGTTGGGGAAGAGTGGAGGTGGGAAGGGGGAGAAGGAGAAGAAGACAGAGAAAAAGGAAGAAAAGCGTAAAGAGGAGAAGGAAGAAGAGGAGGAGGAAGAAGTGGAGAAGAAGAGAGAAGAAGAAGAGGAAGGAGGAGGAGGACAACAGTAGAGGAAGAGGAAGGAAGGGAGGGAGGGAGGGAGGCAAGAAATGGTATAAAATACACCCCTCACCCCCTCAAAGAAATACAACTCAGATTACACAAACATAGTTTCATTTACTTCCTGCACTCTGCTCATTTTCTCTTCCACTCTACCCTGGTCCTCTGGTAGGGAAGTATGTAGGCATTCTTCTAAGCATATTAGTTTCATGGATTTTAAAAAAGACTTACTTAAATCTAATACTCACTGAAATCTTTTCTCCTTTATACCTGATAAGCATATAATAGAAAATTTCTAGGTCAGAAGTTGACATCATGGAAAACTGATTGAATCATTTTCATGTTTGTCTTGCTGCTATGAATTGCAACAAGTGAAGTTCAATTCCTGTTTTTCAGGTTCAGGTATTACAAACCTTCTAGGTGTAGTATGTTTGTTGTTCAGTTGTATCCAAATCTTTATGATCTCATTTGGGATTTTCTTGGCAAAAATACTCCAGTGGTTTGCCATTTCCTTCTCCAGCTTATTTTACAGTTGAGAAAAGGGTTAAGTGACTCGCCCTGGGTCACATGGCCAGTAAGTGTGTAGTATAGACTATGTGTAATATAACAAAATACGTTGTTTCTCAGAAGTCTGTGGATGAGCTTTAAGAGTTTCCCAGAGAAGCAAATTCATTCCATCTAAATATGAACAAATAATTGGCAGCTAGGTGGCACAGTGGATAGAGCACCGGCCCTGAAGTCAGTCACTTTTTCCTATATGTATGTTTTGCTGTTGTTGAATCATTTCAGTAGTGTCCAATTCTTTGTGACCCCATTTGGGGTTTTCTTGGTAAAGATCCTGGAGTATTTTGCCATTTCCTTCTCCAGCTCATTTTACAGATGAGGAAACTGAGGCAAATAGTGTTAAGTGACTTGCCCAGGATCACACAGCTAGTGTTGGAGACCAGATTTGAACTCAGGTCCTCTTGATTCCAGGTCTGGTGCTCTGTTCATGCACCACCTAGCTAGCACCTTCATAATAGGTCTTTCCAGGACACTAAACTAATAGACAGTTAACTTTTTTTTCACTTGAATAATAAGGAATACTTAGAGATTCAGCACTTCTACACTACAAGAAGATAGTGAACCGGTCTCCTTTTTTTGAGAAGGGGAAGAGTTAACTCTGACAAATGATGTGCTAAATTTAGAGTCATTTTTGCATGTGGTTACATGTCTAGTTTGAACTAGTCTGCCAAAACTCATTTTGCTTATGACCCTTTACAACTAGTGGAGAAAGAGGTTCATTGTTTTCTTTCTATTAGCCAGATTAAGAACACAGTCTGCAGCTGAAAAGGCAAGTAATGCAAAGACTGTCTAGGGCCTCAAATGAAGGATTTTTTAGTTGTAGGGAAAAAATTGTGTCGACTTTACCTTCACAATGGTTATTTTCGAAATTCACTTGAGAAGCAATGTCTCTTTCAGTAGGAGCAATGTAAGATTAAAGGTTATAAACAAAAATTTACAACATCTTCTCAAATCCCAGTTCTTCCATTAACCTGCTGTGTGGCCTTGGGCAAATTTGCTTTCGCTAATCTAAGCCTCAGTTTCTTAATCTGCACCATAAGGGTTGGGGGGAATTATGTGTAGGTAATGTCTGTGGTATAAAAACAGGTAGGTGGTACAAATGATAATGTGCTGGGTCTGGAGTCAAGAAGACCTGAGTTTCAAATCTGGTCTCAGATATTTATTAGCTATGTGACCTTGGATAAGTCACTTAACCTCTATCTGCCTTACTTTCCTCAACAGTAAAATGGGAATAATAGGAGCACTTACCTCTCGGAGTTGCTATGAGGATCAAACAAGATAATGTTTTTAAAGCACTTACTACAGTATCTGGCACATAGTAGGTGCTTAATAAATTCTTCCTTCTGGGGCAGTTAGGTGGCGCAGTGGTTAGAACACCAGCCCTGAGGTCAGGAGGACCTGAGTTCAAATCTGACCTCAGACCAAACACTTGACACTTACTAGCTGTGTGACCCTGGGCTAGTCACTTAACCCCAATTGCCTAAAAAAAGGAAAAAAGTGAATTCTTCCTTCTATAATTAGCCTTTTACCCCATATTCTCTGACTCTATGACTTTTTTTTTGTTTTGGGGACATAGTAAAATTGGGCTTTTTTGTTTTGTTTTTAATTTTTTATTAATTTATTTTGATTTGTAAAAAATCACTTCCATATGCTTTTGAGTTTAAAATTTTTCTCCCCCTTCCTCCCCACCACCCTCCCCAAGACAGCACACAATCCGATATAGGTTATACGTATACATTCCTATTAAACATATTTTCACATTAGTGATGTTGTAAGTAAAAATTAGAACCAATAGGAGGAACCACCAGAATGAGGAAACAGAACTCAACAGAAGAGAAAAAAATAGCAATTCAACTTCCATAGTTCTTTCTTTGGATGTGGATAGCATTTTCCATCACAAGGCCTTTGGAGATGTCTTAGATCCTTGTATTGCCAAGAAGGGTTAAGTTTATCAATATTAGTCATCACACAACGTGGCTGTAATTGTGTACAATGTTCTCTTGGTTCTGCTCACTTCACTCAGCATCAGACCGTACAAGTCTTTCCTGGTTTTTCTGAAGTCTGCCTGCTTATCATTTCTTATAGCACAGTAGTATTCCATCACGTTCATAAACCACAACTTGCTCAGCCATTCCCCAATTGATGGGCATCCTCTCAATTTCCAATCCTTTGCCACCACAAAAAGAACTGCTATAAATATTTTTGTACATGTAGGTCTTTTTCCCATTTCTGTGATCTCTTTGGGATATAGTCCTAGAAGTGCTATTGCTGGGTCAAAGGGTATGCACATTTTTATAGCCCTTTGAACATAGTTCCAGACTGCTCTCCAGAATGGCTGGATCAGCTCACAACTCCACCAACAATGCATGAGTGTTCCAATTTCCCCACATCTCCTCCAACATTTATCGTTTTCCTGTTTTGTCATGTTGGCCAATCTGATAGGTGTGATGTGGTATAAAAATGTTTTTGTAGAACAGGAGTAGGGAACCTGTAACCTTAGGTCTAGAGCTGGCAGGCCATTCCAAAGCCATCTAGTCCAAATATTTCACAGATAAGGAAACTGAAACCCAAAGACATTGAATGACTTCCCTAAGGTTACACAGGGGAGCGTACATCAGAGTTAGCATTAGAACCCAGGCCTTCTGCCTCCAACGATGGTGCTCTTTCCACTAGTAAATTGCATCCTTAGCTCTCATTCTGCTTTCTTCCCATGGCATGGTTCCACTTTCCTTTGAAATCTGGGGATGGATAGTACAAGGAGGCAGTTCTTCCTTCACATTTCTAAATAAATAATATATTCTTCAGATCTAAGAAGTAATGAAACATTCTTGCTTTATGGACATCTTAAAAATTTTACCAGGGGGCCAGGCAAGCAGACAGGTTCTGATGTTCCAACCAAACACAGCTTTTTCAGGGGAGTGACAATTTGAGATCCTGTATTTTTAAAGGTAACAAACTTTTGAAAGCCAACACTTTTTTGTTGTTGTTATTATTTTGTTTTGGTTTGGTTTGAGGAGTGTGTGTGTGTGTGTCTTTGTATGTGTGTGTGTCTGTGTGTGTGTGTGTGTTTTCCAAAAGACTATTGCGCATCAAACAGCTCTTACAAACCAACATTTTAATGTGTTAAGTGTAAATGAATCAGAAACATATGGATTAAATTTCCCTTAATTGGCACGTGGGCTTAAAAATGAAAGGCAAAAGTACTCGGCAAAATGTGGTTAGGACTTTATCAACCCTAAAGTGTGTTTTAAAGAAGAGTTCTGAAACTGCAGCACACCAGATTGTAACCAGGTTAATTGAGCTCTTGTTAAAGGTCGTCTATGCCCAAAATACAGCCCCTCTACAAAGAGGAAGATGTGCACCCAATTTTCAAGGAATTATCCTTGGAAATAATGAAACTTCTTTTATTCTATACAGAAAACATCTAGAACTTACTATGCATGTGACACTGTGATAAGCACTTTACAATTACCATCTTATTTGACACTCACAACAGCTCTGGGAGATAGAATGTTATTATTATCCTCATTTCACAGATGAGGAAACTAAGGCAAACAGAGGTTAAGTGACTTGCCCAGGGTTACATAGCTAGTGAGTGTCCGAGGCTGAATTTGAACTCAGGTCTTCCTGACTTCAAGTACAGCTTTCTATCTACTGTGCCACCTAGAAAAGAAAAAAAATTTTAAACTAGGAAGATAATGAAAATATTAGTAAATTGATTTGCACTGGCACCTTTAGGGACTGTTTAGTTAATTTTCTGAATTTCTTCCTTGGTTATTCCTGGCATGGAGTTATGTACCGCATGGGTAGATGGTCAATAAATGTTCATGAATTTAAATTATTTATTTCCCTTTCTTTTCATGTATTCCCTCCCATTGCTTCTAATTCTCTCTAATTACCCTCTCTCACACATATTATCTGAGGATAGTAACATTTTCTGGGTACCAGTTAGTACAATGTATTGAGATATTGTTTATGTGATATTCAATTATATATTCAAGTACTGTTCAGAGGATGTCTCTTCTCTCTTGGACAAAAGAAATAGATGGGAGATGTAGATACCCTACCTTCCCTTGTAGAATGTAAGCTTCTTGAGAGCAGGGATTCTTAATGTTTGCCTATGCATCTCCAGCATGTAACCTGGCACAAAATAGATATTTAATAAATACTTGTACTATAGGTTGTACATAACCATGCATGGAATGTGGGATGCATGTTTATACCCAGCCATGTTCTGTATACACTTAGGATGTAATGGTGTGGTGTTGTATGATATGGTATAGTGTCCTTTGGTTTAATATGGTGTGATGTTGGTATAATGACAGGTTCAAAGAGGGAGGTGGCATTTCCAAAAGATCTCAGCAAATAAATGCACCAGTAGAACACTTACCAGTCTCTTCCTTCTGGATCATTCATCAATAATTTGCTCAAATTACTGCTCATTTGGGAACTGTCTGTCTCACTGCAGCACAGCTTTAGTCTTTGAATGATAGCCTATTTGGGGGCCTCTCTCAAAGAGATCATACACAATATTCAGATATTCATCACTGGTGTCATCCTCTTTGTCTTACCTGAATTTAAATAAAGTAACAAAATCCCATTGGGTGACAAGAAGCAAAGTTCCATGAACCCCTAACTTAGTGCCTGGAGCATAGAATAGCCCATAATAAATGGGTTGATTGATTGGTTGATTGATTAACAAAAAAGAAAAACAACTTACCTTATAATATATGTAAGTACTCCTGCAAAAACAAACAGAAAGAACCTTTCCACATTAATTTCATTATTTCCTTGGTTATTGGAAATACAATCTAATCCAATCCATCAAGCATTTATTAATTACCTAGTATGTGCCATGGGCTAGGGATATAAAGACAAAACAAAGAGTACTTGCCCTGAAGAAACTTATATCCTACGACCAATAGTTATGTGTATATGTGTCTATATTTGTACACATACATATATAAATACACAGAGCTACATAGTTGTTGCGGTCCCAATTACCTTGAGCAAATCACTTCTCTCTGGGCCACAGTTCACTTACCTGTAAAATGAGGAGGCTAAAGCAGCTCATTTCTAGGGTCTTTTTCAACTCAAAGTCCTATGAATACAGTAAACTCAATGTTCAGATAAATTCTGACAAGGTTGAAGTCATGGTTCACTTTTGTACAGAGTTAAAACATGGTTCTCTTACTCTTATAAGTTTCCTGGGTGTGAGGGAAATATTACTCAGACACCCAGTGCCCTGAAAATGAGATCCGAAATTCCTTTGAAAACCCCTCGCCCATTACTTTGCTTTTCAGTGTTATAAAAGATTACAAGCCATCCTGGGACAGAAGAAAAGAAGAAGAAGAAGAAGAAAGAAGAAGAAGAAGAAG
>NW_020951478.1:7528204-7544559 GCF_900497805.2 Vombatus ursinus
TACTCCAGGAAGAAGACAAGGTCTTAGAAAATACTGAATTTCCATTTTTTGGTCCAAGCTGTAAAGGCCCTCGAAGCAACTGGAAAGAATCTGATTTGGGCAAGAGACTTATCTTCAGAGAAATGATTATCTCATGCTTCAGAGCTGAACTTCTCTGTTCCAGCATACAAGACGACAGAGTAAGATTAATATTTATCATCCTAAATCTTTGATGGATCAGTGGAGAAGCATGAACTGCTGGATAGGGCTATTGGGTACAGCATAGTCACTCAATGGGTATCACAACCTTTTGAGCTGGAAGGAACCCTAGAAGTCATTTAATATAAAGATAAAGAAACTGGGCCGTGAGAAGGTATGGGACTTGCCCAAGGTCACACACCTACTATGAAACACAATCAGGATTTGAAATCAAGCCCTTTAATTCCAAGCTCAGTACTTACCTACAGTGCCACAATTCCATCTCCCTCCCGTTTCTGCATCGTTATTTCAACTTTGTTTTTTTCCTTTTTTCCCTTCTGCCTTCTTTTCATTGATTTCCTCAATGAGCAAAGAAAGGATGCTGATAAAAGCAGAGTTATGCTTATTTAAAAATACATATTTCATAGGGTTGTTTCATAAATATAAAAGGGACACACACAAAAATATAATGCATCGTGGTGCATTTGAATTTTTGGTGGCATGAGTGTGTGTTTGTGTCTCTGTGTGTGTTAGTGTGTGTACACCGATGGCAAGTGGGTCGTTGCTATATCCTTAAAGACTCCCGAGATTAGAAATCATTGGTAATTGCCTTTATTTTCTTACCTCTTTACCTTGCTTTTTACAAAACTTAGTGCAGTATTAGGTACCAAACCAAATTACATCAATTGATGAAACAATCAACATTCATTTATTAAGTTTAGGAATACTGCGTTAAGTGCTGGGCTACAAAGAAAAAAATAGCCCCTGCCTTCAAGGAGTTTATATTCTTATGGGGTTCACAAAATACGCATAAAGTGATACGTACAAGACATATGCAGAGTAGTGGGAAGATAGCATTAGAGGAGAAAGCACTAGCAACTATGGGGACCAGGAAAGACCTCCTGCCAGAGAGATTACTTAGACTAAGTCTTAAAGGAAGACAAAGCTTCTAAGAGGTAGAGGTTAGAAAGGAGAAGATCCCGGGGGTGAGAGATAGCTAATGCAAAGGCATGGAGTCTGGAGACAGTCTCCTGTGAAGAGCCATTCTGCATCTACAGTTCTGCCTAGTTTCACCTCCACAAGATGTCCCTCCCAGGCATAAGTTCACCACTTCTAAACTCACTGCCTTGTTAACTTAAGCCTTGAGGGACAGAACCTCCCTCACCCTTCTCTCTGTTCTGATTAGAGGGCTGGAGGGCAGAGTCCCAAGCTTCTCCCAATGCCTTCCTTTCTAGACAGCAGAAATTTAACTGCTAGCTTACTCCACTTTGCATTTGCTGTTTTATCTTGTTTCAACTCCACAGAACAAGATGCTAGGTATGCCCACTTTCTTGTCTCCTTTGGTGTGTTATCTCCCCCATCAGAATGCAAGCTCCTTGATAGCAGGAATTCTTTTTTTTTTATTAATTACATCTACAGAACTTAGCATCGTGCCTGGCAAATAGTATTCAGTGCAATAATTCAATTCAATAAATATTTATGAAATGTCTACTGTGCACCAGGCACTGTGCTAAGTACTGAGGATACAAAAAGAGACAAAAGACAATCCTTGACCTCCAGGAGCTTAGAATCTACTGGAGGAAACAACATGCAAACCCATATATGCAAAGCAAGGTACTGTTGTTGACCCTTCGTTTTACGTCCTCTTGGAGCTAGTAAAGGTTTTTGTTTGTTCATTTGTTTGTTTTAGGAGAATACAGACTTGGAAGTATTCCTAGGCAGGAGAGGAGGAGCCAGTAGTTTGGGAGATGTTATGTAGACACTCTGATGAGCAATGCCTATTGTATATGGACCCTTCTCCACATTGAGTGGCCTGGTATACTGGACTTAATTGCATATGTGAGCATAAAGCATTTCAGCTTGCTGATTAGAGGAGAGTGCAGCTAAAGTTAGAAGCCACATTTAAGAATGTATAGCATGAATCTGGGTTTAGTCTGACACATGAAAATGGATGAACACAAAAATCAAGGTAAGCCGAATCTTACTCATTATTCCAGGTCTGGAAACCCTGGATCACAGACATGCTCCTGTTTCCAGAATGTGTCAGTGCCTAAGAAAAGATTAGAGAAGTTAAAAGGAATGTCTTAGTGGCCAGGTCATAAACAGCTGCATGCCATGAACATCTATGCACAAAAGTAAGGGGGAGGATTAAAGCAATTACAATTTAAACAAACAAACAAAAAAAGCTTTCTCTCATTTATCTGGAGACTTCACATGAAAATGGAGGAAGCAGAACCCTGGCATAGTAGGAGGAATAATGTTAGGTCCCAATTGGTGCAAATAATGAATCCAATGAAGTGGTACATTTTTTGAATTTTTGTTGCAAATTTCAATTGGACTGGAATGAATTATCATCTATTACATAGTCATAACTTTCAATAGGGTAAATTCAAACACACGAGACCATTTTAGGGGATTTTTTGTTCACAATTGTAACTGAGTCATATTAATTTGGGAGTCAAAATACCTGGGTTTGAATTTTGTTATTCCCTGTGTGACTCTGGGCAAGTCCCTGAGCTTCCATGAGCCCTAAATTGTCATCTATAAAATTAGGATATTGGACTAGATGGATACAAAGGCCCTTTCCACTTGCCATCCTTGTGACTTTCCAGACCAAATCACCCATCCCTGATCATCTATCCCCTATGTGTGGTGGGTTTTCCTTTTAGAATATAAGCTTCTTGAGGGCAAGGGCTGTCTTGCTTTTTTATTTGTATCCTCAAATGTGTCTGGCACACAGTGCCAGGTGTCTGGCACACAGTGAGCATTTAATCAATGTTTCTTAATTAAATTGTTTGGGGGAGGGAATAAGCATTTATAAACCACCTACTATGTGCTGAACAGTATGCTAAGCTCTTTACAGATATTAGGCCATTGTATCCTTGCAACAACCATTCATTCATTTTTAAGCCCCATTTCCCTCATCTGTAATGTAAGGATATTAGACAAGATGATATAGAAGGTTCTTTCCAGCCCTCAAAAGTCTATCATCTATGATTTTAGGAATCTGAGAATATTAGAGAACTCAGAATAAAAATCTAAGCTTTTGAAGGAAAGAGTATCAAGTGAATGGGAAATCAGAGTAACTGAGCACCCACCTAACCCTGTTTCACATTCCAATTTGCCCATAAAGGTGAAGGACTAATAGAAGTATGTGACCCGATCTAGCATGTCTTCTGGAACATTAAGCAAGCTTTGTGTGTCCCTGTAACCTAAATTTTAAAGCCAAAAAGAGTTCAGGTTGACATGGGCCATTCTACTTTTTTTTAAAAAATATCATTTCCTTTTTCCAACCTGTTACAACCTCATTTTTTAATTGTAGCTTGTGAATGGACATCATCTGTATCACTGAACATTGAGTGATCAATTCCCTTCTCTTTCTTCAAAACTATTTTGTAAGGAATGTAAGTTTGCTTTGAAACTCCCATTCCTGGCCTTCCTTTCCCAAACCATATTCCATTTCCACACTAATAATAATAATAACTAATACTTAAATAGCACTTTCTAGTTTCAAAGCATTTCGCATATATGATCTCATTTGATGTTAGGTGCTGAACCATTTTTAGGGTCATGGGATTATGGCTCTAACACTAGAAGGAACTTCAGAAGGTATCTATCCACTCTTACAATTTTACAGATAAGGAAACTGAGGCCTAGAGAGGCTAAGTGACACTTTCATGATCAAACAGGAGGTTTCAGAGGTAGGATTTGAATCTAGGTCCTGTGATTCAAGAGCCCATGTTCTTTCCACTGCACCATTCTGTCTTCCTCCAAATGATCTTAGATTCATGCTCTATAGAAATGGAAGTATTGCTTCTACTGAAAGTCACTATACTACCTGCCAAGTATCATTTAACAGTGTACCCCTGGCTCTCTAGCCCAAAAATTACAAAAAAAAAAATTGAATGGAAAATACATTTGTAGGCTACTTGTCCATATCCCAATAAGTAAAGAAACATTTTACATAAAAATAGTCTCCAGTACTTTGCCTGAGCTTAAATGTATGATCTTTGGCAAGGGATTTAACTTCTCTGGGCCTCAGTCTCCCCATCTGCAAAATGAGAGGTCTGGACTAGATGACCATTAAGGTCTTTTCTATTCCAAATCCATCATCTTATGATCTCATGACTTAAATGATAGGAATATAACTACTTCCTTTGGGATTTTTTTCTATGGGTTAAGGTCCCTCACTGTCCAACAATGGATGTTTCCTCTTAGCTTGTGTTGTTCTCTGCCTATTTTCTTATAATAACTCTGTGTTCTACATGATTGATCGTCCTAACTAGTCTTCACCCTCCATGGTGATCTTCAAATACCCTCTCAAGCTGTCCTCCCAAGCTTTCCACCACACTGGGCAAAACCAAATCCTTAGAAATTACAACAATTTCTCCAGCTAGACACATAGTCTAGTAAAAGAAGGAGTCTTGTTATGGAAATCAGAAGCCTTTCAATTGTTCTCTTGGTCCACTAATGAGAGATAAAGAGCTTTTCTACAAATGGTTTCATTCCTGCCAGCTAAATCCAAGATCAAAATCTGGTCCTTGAAGCAAAACTTCCAGAAAAGTCCCCTTATGATAATACCTTACACTTTAAGGGCATTTACATGCATTATCATCTTTCTTTTCTTAATTGTTGATTGTACATGTTGCTTCCTTTCATGTTCTCCCTCCTTTCCAGAATTTCCTGCAAGGCAGGGGCCTCCTGGGTGGCATTTATGCCTAAGCATCCAGTGGTTTGCATTCTAAATAACATAGCAGTAAGCTCTTCAGTCAGATTCCCTCCCTCTCCTCCAAAAAAATTTGTGTTTTTTGCTTAGTCCTAGCTACTGTTAAAATTACTTCCCTCAGGGTACCAACTGAAAACTATACTTATTTTTTCCTTCTTGTTAAGATCTTTGAGAAGTTCAGGAAAAGCTAGGTTAGAGAGAAACCGACTCAGATAGTGAACATAATAGGTTCACCTTCCTGCTTCTGATACATAGCAGCTTAGCATGGAATCATAGGAATTTTGCTAATTCATTTCATAGCACAGTAAATAGAGCTCTGGACCTGAAGTCAGGAAATCCTGAGTTCAAATCCAGCCTCAGACACTTATTAGCTGTGTGACCTGGGTAAGTTATTTAAACTCAATTTCCCCGTCTTTAAAATAGGGATAATAATAGCACTTACCTCCTAGAGTTGTTGTGAGGCTATAATGAAATACTATTTGGAAAGTGCTTAGCCCAGTGTCTGGCACATAGTAAACACTATTTACATGTTAGCTTATTATTGCTATTATTATTATTATCATCATCATTATTATTATATAAGAACAATCCCTGAACTATTGCAAAAAAAAGGTGAAAATATGCCCTTTTGGAAAGAGAATAATAATAACTAACCTTTCCGTGTGTTTCTAAAGTAAATTAAAGGGTTTTCAGTATAGTAAGTTCTTTTCCCCCATATGCTGATATCCTGCATCAATTAGGTATACATTTGGCCAATAAAGGAATCCCACCCAGGCATGACCTATAAACCTTTCAGTGGCCAGAGCCTATCACTGAAAATACACTGGGAAGATTGACCCATGTTGCCCTAGGAAGTAATTCCTCAAGAAGACACTAAGATATAATGGAAATACCTGTGGGTTTGGAATCAGAAGACTATTCCAAATCTTGCCTCTGCCTCATGATATCTCTGGGAATTTGAGTTCCCCTAGAGAGGAGACTTGGTCAGTTTCTCCTGCCCAGTTCAATTCCTTCACTTAGGAACAAATGATTCTTCACTTGAGTTGTTATGTGATAACTCAAATGTCCTCATAAGGGAGACGTAAAGGAGACTCATGCACAAGGCTCATGTATCCAAAGGAGACTCATTAAAGAATATCCTTTGGAGCCAACTGGAAATGGGAACAGTATACTACAGGATTCCAAATGTGTAGATTATAGTGATAATGTCACAATTCTACAGATGGTGGTGGTAAGGCAGCTCCAAAAATAGCGTTCTGGTTTTTCCCTTTTGTATTGGAAAAGTCCATTCCTGAACAAAGGTTCTTTACCTATTTTGTGTGATGGACTCTTTTGGAGGTCTGGTGAAGTCCACGGATCATTATCAGAATTACAAAGGAAACCAATTATGTTGGAAAAGTTTTCAAAACATTTTGGAAAAAACATCTACATAGACAACCTGAAATTTATCCAAATCTATGTATATAATTTGGGGTCTGTGGATTCCAGTTAAAGAATCCCTGACTCAGAATGAGAAACAATAGCACTTTTAGTTACAAAATCCTAAAATGCAAAACCATATCCTCATACACATAATAAAAAAGAGGTAAAGAATTACTGTCCAGAGGTTAGACTCTGTCAAAAGCAGCACAAAAGTTAAAATTCTGTTGGCCTTGTTACAGGAGTGCATGAAGGGCCATGGAAAGGCTCTTATGTGGTAGGTAAGAGCATAGCAAACAAGGAATTACTCAGAAGAAATGGTATGAGGAAAACTGTTGAAAGAAGTCAACATTTGACCAAACATTTCACCAAAAGAGATGATACAGTAATGTGGTCAGAGTAAGGAATGACCACTGTGTGACTAAGGGAGTCTGTGTGCTCCATTGGTATCTTGGAAGGGCTAAGAGAATTTGACAAAGGCCCCCAGCACATTCGGTAGACTCACTTGGGAGAATTTATGAGAGGACGTGGAAAAATCACACATGATGGGTAAGCATGGGAGGGTTGTGACCTGCGTCATTGGAAAGAATATCCTTATCTCTAAAATCATGGCTCCATTGAAATGTCAGAGTGTATCTTTTGGAGTCCCTAATAAATACTTTGGGCACTCAAAGGTGAGTCCACTTGTTACTTTCAAAGACAGAAACCTAGATAAGAGTTAATAAACTGAATGATGACCTTGAAAGTATATTAAGTAAAAATAAAATAAAAAATGCAGAGCAGAGAACAAAAGAAAACATATAAGGAAACAAAGAAAAGGTGGACATCTTTGAAAATAATGTGCAGTATTCATTATATAGGTTTTCTTGGAATGGAAATTTATTGCTTTATCATCTATATTCTGTTGTGTAAAAAAAATTTAAAAATAAAGTATATTAAGCATTTTTGTCAGGACAACTCTGTGAAGAAGGCAGTTTGTTGTCTCTATTTTACAGGTTCATAACTATTTTGTTTCCTGCTTGTGATTATAAAATCATAAAGTGTCAGAGACCGGATTCTAGATGAGGTTTCCTAACCTTAAAGCTTCTTCTATTCCCTTAGTTCCTACGATCTCCCTAGGTCTCTATTCCAATGTCAAACAGATAATCACTTTTTTAGTTCCTTCCTTAAATATTTTCCAGTCTGTAGACCTCATTGTCAGGGCATAATAAGTCAAAACGGATTCTTCCTAATGAAAGTTCATTTATTACCATCAAAATCTCCTAAGATAGCACTCCTTTTGATCAGACATCAATAAAGGATTGCATAAATCATTTTTAGCCTGGGCTAGCAGCAAATGTAGATTATTTTAGTTGAAGGAATTCTACAATAGGAGTCAGGAGATCTGAATTCTCCTCCTCTCTCTGTCCTAAATTATCTATGTGACTTAGGACATGTCACTTAACCTCCCTTGGCCTCAATTGCCTCTTTTGTGAAGTGAGAAGGTTGGATTAGGTAATCCCTAACATCCCCTTCAGTTCTGACATACTGTAATCTTACCTCTGAAAATCCTCTTCATTTTCAATTTTAGAGAATTGCTTTGCCAGTCTAAGTCTTTCTCCTGGCAATGGCACTTTGAATCCCACAGTTTCATAGGTAGGCTTGACTTAGTCTGGTAGCTCCCGATCGGAATGAAATGGGATCCTTGTAGAATACCTTAACAGTTAACAAAAAGAGGTTTACTTAGCCATAGATTTTCTTACTAAAAAAGTGCTCCACAATAGAAATTAAGGGGTATGATCTCAGGTGTGTAGTAGCTTGCCTGGAGTAGGCAACTGTACAACTTGGCAGTAGGTAGGGGGCAAAATTAAAATAGGTTAAACTTCTTCTGGTCACAGATAGGTTAGACTAGAGATAGACTGACCATGGTTGGTTGCTGCAGGTCATGTGAAATCAGAAGATTGCACAGTGGCAACCCTACATTTTTTTTCAGACCACCCGAAATCCTTTGGAGGGCTGAAAATGGCCCAGGGGCAGTATGTTGTGTAGGCCTGGTCTATTGGTTCACTTTAGTGTGAATTAATTTAATCAAATGAGTGCCTACTACTTGCCAAGCACTACGTTAAACACCGAGCAAAAGTGAAACAGTTTTCTCCTCAAAAAGCCTATATTTAAGAGAGGAGACCTGTACATATAAGGATTTATAAAAGATACAAGATATATAAGCTGTTGTTGTTGTTCGTCCTTTGTTCTCAAAGAAGACCATGACATCAGGAATGGGATGCCATGACATGCAAATGAATTGGATTTAAATGAGGGAGAACTGTGCAAAGGAGAAGCAAAATATTTTTTATCACTTATTCTATGTTGCTCTCAGCTCCTAGTACAAAGCTATGCACACAGCATGTAGAACAGTGACGATTTGAATAAATATATAGATGAAAATATTTTTAGTACAAAGTGTTTAAAAGTCATTCAAAAGAAACAATCTACTTGTAGATATCCTTTTGAGGTATGACGGTTTCTGATCTCTGGTTGCCAATAGGTCTCTTAATATGATCATGCTTATTCTCTGACCTTCTTCAGCCTTCCTTTGGTTTCCAAATCTTAAGGGTTGGAAGGGAAGGGAATCAATGGAAAAAGAGAGCATTAGAATGGACTCTAAGCTGGGAGAGAATGTGTATTTCTAGTTTAATTACCATTCGAAGTTACTGAGCATTGGGGATGGAGGAAGGAGAAAGATAAAGGAGGTTCCAGCATCTTTCTCCATACTGCATTAAATTGGGGAGTCAGACAAAAGAGTTCTGGTACTCTTATATACTTCAAGTACGTTATTGATTAAATAGACTTTTGTTAGCTAGCCCAGAAATCTCATGACACATAAATTGCATTTGTTACTTTAGGAAAATGATGTCTAAGTTCCTAGTGACTGACTTACACATTGGGGACTACTGGTATACTGTATCCCATTTCCCATTGCATTTCAAGATGTTAAGCAAAACGGTTGGACTCTTCCTAGCAGCCAAAGATGATACTGTTAATGCTGCTTATTTTTTTCATAGAGAGGCAGTATTGCATAGTGGACAGAAGACTATGATAGGAGCAGGAAGATTTGGATTCATGTCCTGACTCCAACACATTCAAGCTGTTCAGTCATGGGCAAGTCATTTAACTTTTCACGTTACAGACAACTCTCTGAGACTCCACATTATAAACATTGCTGATCGGAGTCGGTGGAGTGAGTTTCCACACCAGGAGGACCCCACCCAGATGAAAACACTATTCTGGTACCCTCAGAATGTATCTCAATGCATGTTGATGAGACATGCCAGTCAGTTAACAAACATTACTAGTTGAGCAACTGATGAACGGAAAGAAAGAAAAAAGTAATTTAAGTCAATATCAATTCCTGCCTACCAGCTCCATGTTCTGGGCCATGTTCCTTTCCTACTTAACTCTCTAAAATGCATGTGTTACCCAAAAGATAATTTGGGCCTTATCTCATGTCATCTGAAACTTTGGGTGAATATATTTATCTTTCATTTCATTGGCAAAAAAATTGAAATGCAAGAGTCAAATAAGCAATCTGATTAACTACCAAAAACAAAAGCAAAGCGAGCTGGTCTGGAACACCAAGAGCTCTTTTCTCTTCCAACATGGCTTTGAGAAATTGGACCCCTTCTCTTTTTTACTGTTTGCTTCCCAAATCATGCCATCAGACTTTAGTGATGAAAAAGACAGCCAAATTCCAAATTAGACTTTTTGGCTGGGAGAGCCCAAGGGTTAAAAGATGATTCAGAAAGAGAATTTTTCACACAGAAGTTCAAGCTAATTTATTTTCATCTGAAAGGCATTGTTTGCTATTTGGACTCCTTTTGTCCTTCCCTCTCTTTTCTTGCACCATCTCCCTCCCCATCACCCCTCTCCCCATCCTCTACTTTTTTATTAAAAGAAAATAAATCCCTATCTGCATTTAATCACACAACTAGCATGAAAATGAACTCAATGAATAAAAATGTCAGGAGAGTTAAATGATAGGATTCCTGCTTAGCCAAGTTTTCTGTCTAAAATTAGACTGCCTTTCTGGATTTACTGCTGTTATTAAGTGAATGTCCTTTTCACAATAAAGCAGGGCTTCTTGGATGTAGACAGTGTTGTGAGGCATAGGATAAAGTACTCTGTGATGTATGACTTTGATTGACTCGAGGGGCCTTACCGTTTCGATGCCGGGGTCTGTTCTTTGTTCACCAGATGAAGACTAGAGGCTGTAATACAGAGCTTGGGACCAGAGCTTGGAGAGGGTTGTGTGTAAAGATGTAGAGTACCTTGTTTCTGCCATGCTAACATGATGAATTACAGTGCATTAAGGAAGTGTTGACACATGTGGGAATAAGCTCTTGACAAGCTTGCCAGTAATTAAGGCGCATTGTATGTAAAATCACTACCAAAAAAAGTTGGAGCCTTGTTCTTTGTTAGAAGGATTTTTTGCCAAAGAGCCTTTGATGGAAAATCCTCATATCTTCAGAATCTTTGTGGTTCACACAGCGATGAGGGCAACAGGGAGAGAGATTGGCTTTTATTAAAACTCACAGTGTTCCTACAGCCTGAAAGGTACAGTAATGATTTTTATGCCACAGGACAAAACAATGCACTGACTTTAGAATTTAACAGCTTAATCATCTGAACTTTATCATCCTTATAATAGGGATTCGGAAGCTGTTGCTCCACCATTTGCATTGACTTTTGGAGACTCTAAAGCAAAGAGTATCCCTCCCCCATGTCTCCCCAAGGTTTTTTCATCTCTCTCTCTCTGTCTCTCTCTCTCTCTCTTCCTCTTTCTCTGTCTGTCTGTCTTTCATTTTTCCCCATTGGAAGTAAAATAGATACTGCATGATTATGTATCAGGGCTTTCTTCCCTGTCAGGTTTCTTCAAGAGCACTGGCTCTCAAGGCAAGCCTTGGCTCCTTTACCATTTCCACTTGTCAAAGGACTGTGATTCCTCTCCCAGATAATAGTTGAAGGAATCTGGGATGGACTAAGATTGTGGTACATGGCCCAAACTTTAGGCATAAGCCACCTTCAGCAGTGGTCCAGGCTTGCAAACGGTCTCTACACTGTTGTTCCTCAACCCCTTCTCAGGCCTCAATACTTGGTTGCAGGCCAAGTCAAAGCAAGACATGGACCCTAGTTACCTTTCCATCTGTCCAACAAGAGTTGGGGAGTTTGTAATTTGGAAGGGCTAGATTGTCTGCGATCTGGCATTTTGTTTTAAAGACAGAAATGAAACGGAATTAACCACCAGTCCAGGAATAATGAAAATTCTAGGAATTGTCCATTGCTAGAGACTGAGTGGAACCTCTCATTCCCATAAGAGATGTTGAAATGGGGAGCTCATGCAAATCACTTCAACATGCTTGATAGTTTAAGCCGAACAGCCGTCATCCACAAATCTTATCTTACTAGTTTCCCCATCTGTAAAATGAGGAAGTTGGACTGCATTCTATGTTGGAAATTATTGAAGGCTTGTCTTGTGGGAGAAGGATGACATTCTATTTGGGCCCTCAGGAAACTAAGTTTCAGG
Organism: Vombatus ursinus; assembly: GCF_900497805.2. NCBI lineage: Eukaryota > Metazoa > Chordata > Mammalia > Diprotodontia > Vombatidae > Vombatus > Vombatus ursinus. Next base: position 7,540,087 of record NW_020951478.1, read on the forward strand.
GAAAGTAATTTCTGCCCAATATTTTTTAAAAGCCTTTTTTAACAATTAGGATTGTCAAAAGATAGAATAGGATGGTTCAGGAAATAATGAGCCTCCCCAAAATGGAGGTTATAAAAACAGAGGCAGAAAGAAACATGTCAGGGAAGCCAAAGGCAGGATTCATACTTTAGATAGGGGGCTAATTAGATGACCTCCAAAGTCCCTTCCTGTCCTAAGATTCCAGGCTTCTATGAATCCTTCAAAATTTCTTTTTGTTCAGCCCTATGATTTTATTAGTATGTGTCTGCCCTGTAACGGAACTCCAATGTAGATTGACAGTAACTGGTCTGTAACTTACAGTCTTAGAGAGCTGCCTGGGACATTAAGAGGTCTACTTTTCTGTGGTCACAGAGCACATTCATATCAGAAAGGAGGCTTGAAGTTAAGTTTTCCCAACTCCAAGACCAACCCGTGATCCCCTGGGCCATAATCCTTATTCATTCTTTGAAGCTAAATTACAGAAATGGAAAGCCTAATTTCTGGAAAACATGAGAATGGAATTTGGAACCAAACCGCAAGAAAATGTATTCAATAAGGATCCTTTTGTTTCTTCAAGGAAAGTCCAAATGCTATCTTGGTATAGTGGCCATTACCCTTTCACAGCAAGTGATTCTCCTTTAAAGCCATTCCTTTCATGAGCTGAGAAAATGCAGCCTATCTCAAATTTAGTCTAGAGAGGGCATTGAAGCTTTGTTGCAACAACCATGAGAACATCAGTTTCCTCCCTCCAGTGACTCCCATATTTGGATTTCACCGGTGTCCTTTGGTTGTTGAAAAGACCAACGCAAGGTGCTCAGCTGTCACCATGTTTATAAACTATACTTAGGTAGTTTGACACTCCCTAGCTACTTTCTTCTTTTTCTTTTTCTAGTCCTGTCTACTTTACAGACACGCTTTTGAAGGAAACACTGTTTTTTGATAGTAATACTGTCAACTGATTTATTCCCAACACTCTACTCTGTCCAATAAGGAATCTTACTTGTATCACAATTCATTTATATAGCCATTCAGGGCCAACCCTGCCTATACTCAATGTGGAACAGACCAGGCAAACACATAAATTCTATACATGTTTCTACTATAAACAATTGGCTTCACAATTAGATCCAATTACCTCTTACGTCCAAGTATTCAATCACCTTGGTCGTAAGATGTTCGCTAAATTTGATTTTTTATTTTTATTTTTGCCTCCTTGGCAATTTATAGTGCTTCTAACTGCTGGCTCTGAGGAATCCATGGATAGCTTCCAGAGTTGTAAAAAGAGGTAGGCGTCTTTATGGATGACTCAATGAAGATGTCTGCTCACTACCCAGTGGCAACCAAAGAAAAAAAAAAAGCTAGAAAAATGTTAGAATGTATTCAAATGGAAATCAAGAAAAATATGGGCAATGTTATAATTCCATTTCATAAATCAGTAATATGTTAACTTTAAGAACTCCATTCAGTTGGGATCCCAAAGAAAATATTTCAAGAAGGCATTCCAAGGAGAATAATAAAAAGGAGTAGGCAAGTTTGGGGGTGCTTTCATGAGATGTTACAAAGTCTTTGACTTCCATTTGGGAAGAAAAAGTTTAAGAGTAGACAGAGAAATGTAAAATAATCTGCATGGGAGATTGATAAACATTGCTTTAATGAATGAAAACAAAATTTAATTAAACCCCCTTAGATGAGGTTTGTGTGTGTGTGTGTGTGTGTGTGTTCAATAACTTTTGGTGGAGTCCAACTCTTTGTGACCCCATTTGGGGTTTCCCTTGGCAAAGATACTGGAGTGGTTTGCCATTTCCTTCTCTAGCTCATTTTACAGATGAGGAATGGAAGCAAACAGGGTTAAGTGACTTGCCCAGAGTTATACAGCTATGATGTGTCTGAGGCTGGATTAGAACTCAGGTTGTCCAGACTCTAGAGCCAACACTCTATCCACTGAACCACCTAGGTGCCCCAAGATGAAGTTTATACGGTCACAATTACATACATAATTTAAAGATAACTTAAGTAAAGTACTTTGCAAACTTTAAAGTGCTTATAAATGGTAAGCTATTGTTATTATTATCATTATTTTAAAAACCTAAAAGTAAGACGTTTTAGTCTCTTTTTGAATTATCTTTAATTATGTTCATTATTTTAATCAACTGGATAATTGTTTAGTACAGCTTTCATTTTATACAGTTCAGACACACAACCCCTTCCATCCCCATATTTGAGAACATAATGCTATTTTTTTAAACAGATAAAAGTATTTTCTTTATATTTCAAGTAGATAAAAGATGGCACTTCCTAACCAACCTCTGAGCCTTCAACAATCAAGAAAAACAAAAATACACTCAGACCTTTTTTTTCTATAAAAGTTTAAGGGTAGGTCACTGTTTAAACCTAGCTTAAAAGGTTATAAAATGTTATTGGAAATGAAATAATAATCAGCTCTATTTAGATAATAACGTTCCCTAGAGGTACAATCTTAGGCAGCTGGATGGTGCAGTGGATAGAGTGCTGAGCCTAGATTGAAGCCCTGAGTTCAAATCTGGCCTCAGACTCTTAAATTCCCATGCCCCCCTGTTTCCCCATTTCAGTCCCTAAAGATGCAGGTATGAGAGGAGAGGTAAGGAGTGACACTCCTCTCAAAAGCTGGATTCTACCTCCATGGGTGATTTCTTTCCCAGCTGCCAATTCACTTAACCCTGTTTGCCTCAGTTTCCCCATCTGTAAAATGAGCTGGAGAAGGAAATGACAAACCACTTTAGTATCTTTACCAAGAAAACCCCAAGTGGAGTCAGAAAAAGTCAGACACAACTGAGATGACTGAACAACAACATCCCCTGTAACATCCTTATGAAGCAGATCATGTTAATATCATTATTCCTCCTTTTTTTTTTAAACTAGAGCTATGATTTTATAGGGAGTTTCCAGTGAGAAATTTTATCCACTACTTCATATTGTAACCTTCTCTGTGATTTGATTTTAGTTTTAGAGAGTTGCCTGGGGCATTGAGAAAGATTAAGTGATTTGTCCATGGTCACAAAGCCATGTAAGACAGAGGTGAAACTCTGAGACCAGCTGCCTCTCTAGTACTATATCACCATTTTATAGATGAGAAAACTGAGAGTCAGAGAGATTCTGGAATATAAATATAACTCACAAGTCTCCCTACCCAGGCTTAAAACTAGGTCTCCTAATTCCACATCCAGCACACTTTCCACCATGTCACATGAAATTCTGACCATTTGGTTCGGCACAAAGACTCTCTATAAAGAGCCAAGAGTCTTGTGGCAATTCTCATTTGTGTTAATAATTTTTCCCAGAAAAATCCTCTACTTTTCTGTATGCCCTGTTTCTTTCCAGACACTATTCCAAAATGACCCCTTTCCTGTCCCTCTTCCTCACTTTCTTCTCTTAGACCATGGAGAGAATTCCAGCAGTAGGAGCTGACCACAGCTCGTAGCCACTGGCAAGTTTTCCAAGGAAGCTATAGCGACCAAACACACTACCCAGAGTCATGGACTATTGAAATGGAAACTTCCTATTGTAGGAATTAATCTGTGGACAGTATTACTCTTCACAGATGTTTGACATTGTGTCTTGAAAGCAATGAAGAGAAAGCAGAGTGCCAAGCTGTGTCAGGAGTCTGATGAACTGGGTCTGAGTCTCTGCCCTGATGCTTACAAGACATAGGGTCACTGTGGTTGAGAAGAAAGATCACTGGTTTGGGAGTCTAGGAACCAGGCTTGAAACTCAGATGTGCCATTGGCCCAAGTGATCTTGGACAAGTCATTTCAACTCTTAGCTCATTCATTTATATAATGATGACTTCATTGGCTACTTCCATCTCAAACATTCGAGAATTATACTACCCCAGCAATTTGTGCAGCAGTTTGGAAGGATCAACAGAGACAGACAGACACACAGACAGACAGAGATGGGGACAGGGAAGGGGAAGGAGAAGGGAATAAACAAATGTAAATATGTAGCACCTACTATGTGCCGGGCTCTGTACTAAGCATTTTTTAAACAAATATTATCTCATTTGATCTTCACAACAATGCTGCAAGGTAAGTGCTGTTATTATTTCCATTTTACAGTTGAGGAAACTGAGATAAACATAGGTTAAGTGACTTGCCCAGGTTCACAGAGTTAGTAAATATCTGAGGCTATATTTGAACTCAGGTCTTTTTTTTTTTTTTTGCTAGGCAATCAGGCTTAAGTGACTTGCCCAAGGTCACACAGCTAGTTAAGCGTCAAAGTGTCTGAGACCGCATTTGAACTCAGGTCCTCCTGACTCCAAGACCAGAGCTGTATCCACTGTGCCACCTAGCTGCCTGAACTCAGGTCTTCTTGACTCCAAGACTGGCACTTGATTTACTGTACTCTCAACTACAGGGAGAGAGACATACACAGAGAGAGAGAGAGAGAGAGAGAGAGAGAGAGAGAGAGAGAGAGAGA
>NW_020951478.1:7544569-7614531 GCF_900497805.2 Vombatus ursinus
AGAGAGAGAGAGAGAGAGAGAGAGAGAGAGAGAGAGAGAGAGAGAGAGAGAGAAACAGAAATACAGAGACAGACAGAGAGGATATAGAGAGATAGAGAGACATAGAGGAGAGAGGGAATAGAGAAAGAGAGGTCTTTCCTGGTTGTGTGAAGAGGACATTTTGCAGGTGGCCTTTACAATGTTTTGCTTGTAGGCCCAGGACTGAAAGTTACACTACTCAGAAGCAGTTAACACTTGTCAGATCCTGGCATTGATGGGTGTCTTTAAGAACCCAGAAGAAGCAGGGCTAAAAATTCCACTAAACTTACTCAAAATATGTCTCTCTCCTCCGACACACTGTTGGGGTCAGTTGTCTCCTACGGCCACCCTTTTTGCTATCTGCCCCTCTCCTGTCTGGCTTGCTACATGCTTGCTACATGTTTATCTCAGTCTCTGGTCCCAACTTCCCTCTTCAAATCAGCTTTAGCATTCTCAGCTCTCTTCTCCTTCCATACACTCTGACCTCCTAACTTGTCAAGAATAGCTGTTGCTATCGGATTCCTCCTCTACTGCTCCATGTTCGTTCGTGGTTTGTGGAAAGAATTCTGTATTTGCAATTCAAACAAACAAACAAAGACACCAGAGCCTGGGTCTCAATCTTGTCTCTGATGCTTCCTATTCATAGAACTTTTGGCAACTAAAAACTGAAAATGAAAGTTCACAGGCTTTACAAACTATCTTAGCTCCTCCTGTAGCGCTCCATCCCCCATGACCTCGATTCAATAATCTACAATCTGATGGCAACATAGACATGGCACTGGTTGTCATCATTGGTGAGTTCCTTCACCTCTAAGGATCTCTGTAACTTCAACTGTAACATAAACAGGTTGAAATAGATGACCACTAAGATCTTTCCAGATCTGATAATCTTTTCCCCCTTTCATTTATTTATTTTTAAAATTCATTAAAAAAAATTTTAGTTCCAAATTCTCTCCCTCCCTGCCAGCCCTCTCCACCCATTGAGAAAGTAAGCAATATGATATCAATTATACATGTGAAGACATGCAAAATATATTTTTTTCGATATTAGCCATGTTGAAAAAAACAATAAAGAGCAAGAAACAGAAAGACATTAAAAAAAGTATGCTTCAATCTGCACTCAGAGTTCATCAAATCTCTTTCTGGAAGTGGACAGCATTTTCCATCACAGGTCCGTTGGAAGTGTCTTGGATCATTGTATTGATAAATGTAGCTAAGTCTTTCACCTTTGAATTGCTATTAATTATGATTGCTATATCACTATACTGCTGTTACAGTCATCTTGACTTTTGTCTTGCCACTCGACTTCAATGACTCTGGAGGAGAGAGGGAGGCTGATGGCTTTGCACAGCTCTGCCTCACTTAAATCTGATTCGCTGGCAAGTCAAGACATTTCCCTTGTGATGTCCTAGGTCCTCTTTGAGAATGAAGGGTGAACAACAGCAACAAAGGCTTCTGTATGAGGTTTCTACTAGAGAGAAGGACTTTCAGAGCAGAAAGCAGCTGTGAGTTACACCTTTGTCACACACATTCCTTACACGTGTGGGCCTCACTACTGTTATGGTCCAAGTTTAAGGTTACTCCTCCCACGGATGATGTGTGTATTTGTGGGAAGGAGTGAACCAGGTTTTTAGGAGAATGTTTCACATTAATTGTTTTTACCATATTATCTAAGAGTAGTAGTAGCTGCCAACTCAACCTGCCAATTCAAGCAGAAGTTGGAGAATGCTGCTATTATTTCTTCTTCCTTCCTTCCTCCCTTTTCTTTTTCCTTCTTTTCCCTTCTTCTTTCCTTCCTTCCTTCCTTCCTTTCTTTTTCTTCTTCTCTTTCTCCTCCTTCCTTCTCCTCCTCTTCCTCATACTCCAAAAGCCACATGACTTATAGCTGACTCAATTCCTTTACTCTCTACTTTCTGGGTACAGTGTCACTTACTGGTAGAGGAACATTGCTGCAAAGCATCATAGTGGATAAAGAAGGGAAATCGAGGAGAGATAAGTCCCCCCTCTCCCCATCCCCATGCCTGGAGATGCAGGTATAAGAAGAGAACCAAGGAGCGATTCCCTTCTCAAAAGCTGGATTCTTCTTCCGTAGGTGACTCCTTTCTAGACTGCCAAGAATCACAATCATCAGGGCTCTCCTGGAATCTGCATTGAGTCCTTAGAATTGGAAGCTTCCTTGTTAAAGACCACCAGTGTATGGTGGATCTTTGGCCAGCCAATGTAAATTGACTTCTAATTATGTCCTTTAAAGATAAGAAAATAAGAACCCTTCTTTGCACTTTGTTTAAGGCATCGATACCTTATTATCTCTATTATCTGTTCCTTACTTTCAAAAGAGATTGACCTATCTATCTACACTAGAGCAAGATAGATGAAAATATGTATCATCATGGTTATAGTATGTGGTTTGATGGCCAATCCAATGAATTCATCCATTAGCATACATATCTTGGTGGATGATGACTTGGATTCAAAGTTCACTAAAAGGAAATAAGTTTATGTAGCATTTAAGAAAGTATAGTACTTTCAATGACCCCAAGCTACTGAATATCACAAAAATCAATCTTTTTAACAATATTCTCCTAGTGATGATCCATATAGCTGTGAATAATGAAGTGCCATGATAGCAAGAAAAAAATAAAAATTGCAGATAATCTAAATCCTGTTAAACTACTTTAAGAAAAAAGAGTGTAAATAGACAAGGATGGGTAAAAGGTGAAGGTAGCACAGACCTTCATCAGAACCACCTACAGGGGAAACGGCTTCTACGCTTGAGGGAAAGGAGACAGAAATCTCCACTGGCGCTAGTACTTGCCTTCTAAAATTGACTCTGGGCAGGAATCTGGGTCAGAACCCCACATCCCTAATACTAGGATACTAACAACACTCATCCTCAAGGGAAACTATACAGGCATGGGAGATTCCAAAGACTGAAGGAGAAACCAGAGACCAGTGATTAGAAATCCAAGAGAAAGGCTAAAAGGCCAAAAGGCCAAAAATGAAAATCCAAGTAAAAACCTAGCTCTCAAGCAAATAAATCAACTGTCTCATAAAGACAGAAAGTAAAAATGAGTAAAAATCTAAAAGAGGCCAGAACACAATGAACAAATACAATACATGCCTAATGAAAAGATAATCCTGGGAGAATCCCATAGCATAGAACTGCAGAAAGAAACTCTACTGTAGTTCAGGAGAAATAAAACTTTTGAAAGAAGAGACTGGGAATGAAGTTAGAGTGGACATTTTTGAAATGCAGAATATTTTTAAATGACATACATAGCAGGGTAGGGGAAAAGTGAATATTTGGAGGAGAGTTCCTCCAAAAAAGTAGAAGCTCTGAGAGAGAAAAATAGATTTAAAACACAAAAAGGATATGTTGAAGAAAATGATTGGTAAAAGTAGAGCAAATGACAAAATTAAAAGAACACATAACCTTTTTTTTACACAATATATTTGTATTTGTTTCATTAAATATTTCCCAATTATGTTTTAACAAATTTTAATATTCATTTTTTAAAAATTTGAGTTCCAAATTTTCTCCTTCCTTCATACCCCTCCCCTACCTCTTGAGAAGGCAAACAATATGATATCAATTATACATGTGAAGTCAGGCAAAACGTATTTGTACATTAGCCAAGAACACATAAATTCTATACAAGTCCAAATGACTGACCTTGAAGAGGGAATACACAGAGATGAAAAGTTAATAGGGCTCTCTATAGAATGTGATCACTAATAATAATAATAATAATAAACTCAATAACAAACTTCAGGAATTAATATAAGAAAACTATCCAATTTTTTTAATATAGACAACAAAAAAATTGATCAGTTGAATCCACAGATTTCTGCAAGGAAAAATATAAACAAACAAATAAGCAAACAAACAAAAAAACAACCACTGGAAACTCTAGGGCATATTGTGATTAGATTCCACAATTTTAATAATAAAAACTTTTAAAAATAAATTAGGAGGAAGTTCTACAAATATGAAGGAACATCAATTGCTTCACATTCAAGAAATTTGGGGAAGGAATGAAATAGTATCTTCTGATCTAAATTAAAGTACACTGAAACAATGAGCCTAATCATAAAAAAATATAGACTTTCAACAAAAGGTAGACAGAAACATGGGAAGTTTGTCAATAAATACAGTGGAAAAGCAAGGATGCTTCTTTCTACTATTATTTTACATTGTTCTAAAAATCTTAGAAATATCAATTAAAATTTGAAATGAGTACATGCATAAACAAGCAAAAAGGTGGCAAAATTATTCTTATATACTGATTGCATGATGGTTTATTTAGAAAACCTCAAAGAATCAGCAAATAAATTAAGACAATAAGTATATACGAAAAAAAAATTTCTCCAATAAATAAGTTGCCAAAGGATATTTTGTTGTTGTTCAGTCATTTTTCACTTGTGTCTGACTCTTCATGACCCTATTTAGGACTTTCTTGGCAAAGATACTGGAGTGGTTTGCCATTTCCTTCTCCAGCTCATTTTATATACGAGGAAACTGAGGCAAACAGGGTTGAGTGACTTGCTCAGAGTCACAAAGATAGTAAGTGTCTGAGGCTGAATTTGAACTCATGAAGATGAGTCTTTCTGAATCTAAGCCCAATCCTCTATCCACTATACCACTTAGTTTCCCTGCCAAAGGCTATAACAAAATTCTAAAAAGAACCATAATTTATTAACAACCATGTGAAAGTGCTCCAAATCAGGAATAATAAGAAAATACAAATCAAAGTAGCTCTGATATTTTTCTTCAGGCTCAGAAAATTGGCAAAAATGACAAAACATGTATTTAGTTGATACTGGAGGGACAATGGGAAAATAGGCCCATTAAAATATTCTTGACATAACTGTGAATTGGTCTAATCATTCTGGAAAGGAAATTGGAATTGTTCTTTAAAAGTGACTAAAATTTTCAAATCCTTTGATCCACAGAATGCTAGGTCTGTGCCTAAAGGAGGTCAATGAAAAAAAGAAAGGTCCCATGAATACCAAAATATTCATAGCAACAATTTTTGTAGTAACAAAAAAAACTATAAAGTAAATGCCTATGAACTTGGTAATGGTTAAACCAATTATGGTGCATAAATGTATGTGATATTATTATATCATCACAATGAATATGAAAAATAATAGAATCATAATTCAGGAAAAATATACACAATGACTACAGTTTGGGGGTACTTCTTATATGAAAGTACAACAGATTGAAAGCATAAGCAAATATCTCAAAATTCACCAAATATCTCAAATTTCCCACCTCATCCAATAAAACAAACAAAAACACATTTAAAATATTAGTATTTTTGGAGGAATAAAGTGCTTTGCACTTAGTAGTTGCTTACTATATATTGAATTCATTCATTTGAAAAGAGGGGGTGCCTCAAAGAGGTTAACAAAAAAACCTATAAATACCAAAATATTTATAATGATACTTTTGATGCTAGCAAAAAACTGGAAGTGTGTGTCCTTTGATTGGGAGCTACCTCCACAAATTGTGTGGAATATTGTTGCTCTATAAGAAATGCAGATCTGAAGAATTTAGGGAAACTTATAGAGGCTTAATTGAACTAATGGGGAGAAATAGGCAGAACTGGGAGAATGATGTTCACAATGACTACAAAAATATAAATGAAAACAACCTAAAAGGCAATCAAACTAAATAATTAAGCTCAAGCTTAAACACACACCTCTCCTTTCAGTAGAGAAGGAGGACACTATGGGAATGAAATGTACAGTACCAGACATAGTGGCTGTGTTGTTTGTTTCTACTTAACTATTTTTCTTGGTTAACAAAGAAGAGTTCAGAATGTGAGGGGGGAAGGAGAATCAGAAAATGATATAAAAACAAAAGGCATCAATGGAACTTTTTTTTGAAAAATGTGAAACAACTACTGAGCAAAGCTCCCCCTCCCCCACTTGAGATCTTGGGGACTTAAGCAGCTTGTCCCCCATTGGACATGCCATATTTCCCTTAGCTAAGTTTGACTAGGTTCAGTTGCAGGCTGATTTGTGGCTTTTTCTACTTATTTGAAAATGATAGTAGTTAATTTTAATTCTAATCAGCTTTCTGGCTTTTCATGAACAGTTGAAAGAGGCAATGTCTCTCATGAGTTTCCATCCTCTCCCACAAACTCTACTGACCGCTTGTCAACTTAGACCCACCAATGACTGAAGATTTCTCTCCTTAACTTGGATCCTTTTTAGAAAATAACTTCTACCTTACCTAAAGCTGGGAAACATAGTTAATTCCTTTCTGGGATGGAATGGAATGGGACGGGTGCCGTAGTTAGGAAACAAGAGATCATCTCATGGTGCCATGGTATTATTTTATGAACAAATTATAGATGCTATTGAATCTAACCAAACGACAATGCCAAGAGCAATAGCACATGAGTAGTGCCAAGTCAATGTGGAGACAGTTAATTATACAACTGAGGATGAAAGAGAAAATACAGAAATAGCTCTCTCCTTAGAGGGCTCCCTATTCTACAACTTTACTGTTTATAACTGACAAGTGACCACAAAGTACAAATCCATTCTCATGACTACGCATAATCTAAAGCAGTGGTTCACAAACTTTTTGGTCTCAGGACCTTTTTGCACTTTTTTTTTTTGGTGAGGCAATTAGGGGTTAAGTGACTTGCCCAGGATCACACAGCTATTAAGTGTCAAATGTCTAGTCTGAGATCAGATTTGAACTCAGGTCCTCCTGACTCCAGGGCTGGTGCTCTACCTACTATGCCACCTAGCTGCCCCACCTTTTTGCACTCTTAAAAGTCATTGAGGACCCCAAAGAGTTTTTGTTTATGTGGGCCACATCAAGGAGTGTGCTGGTAAATGTTTAACAATGGAATCTCTGAAAAAAAACAGGTATACATGACACAACTTTTTATTGAGTCTGTATTATTAATATTTTCTTCATCATTTTCTCAAGTCTAGACAATAAATAAAACAGTAAGTCAAGCCTTGATTTGCAGTGTTTGCTGATTTCTGATGTGTAAATGCACACTGAACATGTAACAATCAGCTCTTAGAAACTGATTTAAGCTGTCTCCAGTATATTCCTGCCTATATCTATTGACATTTATAAGATGTTAAAAGAGATAATTTTTACTAATTTTAAAATAAAAATAACAAACCCATTACATGTTTTGATAAATAATATATTTTATGAAAAATAACTATTTCCAAAATTAAAAATTTTGGAAGATTGTCACTGTTTTATATATTTTTGCAAAATTCTTTAATGTCTGACTTAATAGAAGGCAACTGGATTCTTATATTTGCTTATGCTTTCAATCTGTTAGAATATGTTGGTTTGAAGTAGATGAAGAAAATCTGACCTCACACATACTTATTTGGAAAAGGGAAGAATATTGTAAGAGTCAAATAACATTTTAGTATTATTATGAAAATAGGCTTGACCTCCCAGGCCCCCTCAAAGGATCTTGTGGATCTACAGGGTCCATGGACCACACTTTGAGGATCACTGGCCCAAAATATTCCTTCCAGGGTGCATCACTTTGTATGGGTCTGGATTGAGTTTCATGTCTTTCCCCCATGGTTATCTTGTAATTTGGAGGGGTTTTTGCCTGAGTAATTTATTGTCATCAATGAATTTTATTATTTTTCACTCCCATCAGAGATTCATCAAAAAATTATACTGAGCAGAATTAGTCCCAGGACTCTACCCTAGGGACTTACATAATTAATCTTATGTTTGTTGCTTTTCACTGGAATTAGCTCCTAGTCTTACTGTTTTGCCCTTTAACCCATTTTTAATCCATAATTGTTTATTCCTAAACTGGATATACACACAAACATCTTTTTCCTAAAACTTTTCAAAATATGATTGTCATAGCTGTCTCCCATTAATTGTATAATAAATGGTGATTTTTTTTTTTGGCTGACTTTTCTGGAGGGTCTCAATACTTCAGAAAACTATGGTTTACCTATTTTGAAGATGCGCTTTTTTTCAGTTTGTTTGCTTAATGTTTATTTGTTTTGTTTTGAAACTAAGTCTCTCTATTTCACCCAAACTGAAAGTGAAACAATTATTTACGGGCCTAAATCTGCTGCTGATCAGTGTGGAAACTTGGGCCTACTCCATTTCTAACCTGGGTTGGTTTGCCCCTCCTTGGGCAGACTGGCAGCTCCCACTACTCCCAACCCTCATTCCCAGGGACTCACCATATTGATGCTGGTCTCAATATATGGTTTGCCTAGTTAGCTTTAGTCCTATTTCACCTTAGCACACATATGTGCAAGAGATTCACTAATTTCTGCCCCTCGGTAGCAAAGACTACAGGTGTGTGACACTAGGGCTGGCTGCCATGATTTACTTAAAGATATTTAATTTACTTTTAAGGTCTTACAGGAAGTTTCTCCAAAGTTAAGGGGTGTGTGACCTCCATGTATAGACTAACATCTCCTAGAATAACTCTTTATGATGTTCAGGCCATGGCCTGGGAAGAAATTACCCCCCAAATATGCTAGATTGTATTTGTAGAAAAGGTGCCAAATATCAAAATTATGTCAGTTGATTATGACTTTCTCAAAGAAACAATATTATAATAATTTTACTATATATTATAATAGTTATCATAAAAATTTTATAATAAACAAAGGACATGGTAATCAATTTTTTGTAAGATTGACTAGAAATATCAGTTAATCAACTAAATAGGCAGATGGCATACCATAGTGGATAGACTGGAGGCCTTGTGGTTCAGATGTGAGTTCAAATCTTACCTCTCATATATATTGATATATAAGTATATATATATATACATATATATATATATTCAAATCTTACCTCTGATATATAATGAAGTCATTTAAACTCTAAGTACCTTTAGAAACTCTCTAAGACTCTAAGTGAAAGAGGGAAGGAAATGGATAGGAATAAGCATTTATTAAGTACCTACTGTGTGCCAGGCTCTTTATAAATATTATTTCATTGACCCTCCCAATGCCCGTGAGGTAGGTACTATTACTGTTTTCATTTACTGGTTAAAAAACCTGATGCAAAGGAGGTTTAAGATTTGCCCAGGATCACACAGCTAATAAGTGTCTGAGTCTGGATTTGAACTCTGGTCTTCCTGATTCCAGGCCCAGTGTTCTAGCCACTGCGCTACCAGCTGCTGAATTGACCTAAACTGGTGGTTTCCATATTGGGAATTTCCTACACTGATAACAATCACAGGTCCCAAATAAGAGAGAGAGACAGAGACAGAGACAGACAGACAGAGAGACACCAAGACATTGTGTGGCATGGTAGAAACTCTTCAATTTCACAAGTTGCATTCAAGGCACCATGCTAGAAATTGGAACTTTAAAGGCAAAAATGAAAAGCAGTCTTTGCTCCCAGGAAATTTAATGGTAGAATGCAACAATTAATCAGATACAAGATAATTTGAGGAAGGAGAAAGAAATAGCAAATAGGGGGATATGGAAAGCCTTCCTGTGAGAGGTGACACCCATGTTGAATCTTCGAGGGAATTAAATATTCTACAAGGTAGAGGTGATGGAGATGCATTTTAACCATGGCGGACAACACGTGAAAGAACATGAAGATGGAAGCTAGACTACTAACTGCAGGAAACAGCAAAGAGTAATTTTAATTAGCACATTGTAAGGACTTAATAAATGCTTGTTGACTGACTCAGTGACAGAGCGTAGAGAGCCGGATTGTCAAGGGAAAAAATGAGGGATTGCTATTTTATCCTAGAGGAACTAGGCAGTCACTGAAGACTTTAGAACAAGGGCAGTGACATGGCCACTCTTGCTTTTGGTTGATTCCTTTAGCATCTGAATGAAGGATGGATCGGAGAAGAAAGGAGGAGAAGCAGGAAGATCAATGGAATCTGTTACTATGGTCGCAGTGAGAGAGGATGAGGGTCTGAAGTGGAGTGCTGGCACCCAGCAGGCCCTGTGGAGCACTTCAAGTTTGGTCAGACCTTGAAGACACCAAGATCATCCTCTGCATCCTGGGCCACTGCCAATTGTCTTCACTTTTGCCTTGCCACCGGACTTCTATGACTCTGGAAGAGACGGTGAAACTGATGACTTGACGCAACTCCGCCTCACAAATCCAATTTACGTGCAATTCATGGCCCTGTGAAGCCACTGGTCCTTTTCAAAAGCAAAGGACAAACAAGAACAACTTACAAAGAAGTGGAGACCCCACTGTTCTACTGAGGGGATTCTCAGTCAGCAACATGTAGGACACGATTGATGGGCTCTGAGATCCATTCCAATTCTGAGACTCTATGGTTCATTTCTCTTGGCCCCAGGTTTCCTCAGCTGCAAAACGAGGAGGTTGGAACAGATCACCTCTGAAGCCATGACCACATATGGACCTACGATTTCATCTGGTATACGGAACTCCTATATAAAAACTCCCTCTCCCCCAATGCCATTCAGCACCTTCTCTGCAACCAGCCATGGAGGTTAAATGATTGTACAGGGTCACAGAACCAGTATGTGTCAGAGGCAAAGCGAATATAGATCTTCTTAGCACAAGGCTTGCTGCTGTGCACGGCTGCCTCTCATAGTCGGTCCTCAAAATTATGGCTCCGCTTTCCCTGGAAAATGTATTATATGTAAAAACTACACAAGTTGAATACGGTTCCAGCACTTACAACCTTATGACAGGTTCTAGGTTCAGGGGTGAGGAACCTGTGGCCTTGAGGCCACATGTGGGTCTCTAGGTCATTAAGTGAGACCCTTTGACTGAATCCAAACTTCACAGAACAAATCCCCTTAATAAAAGAGTTTGTTTAGTAAATCTTGGACTCGGTCAAAAGGCTGCACCCAAGGACCTAGAAGACCACGTGTGGCCTTGAGGCTGTGTGTTCACCACTCCTAGATGTGAATCTTGGTAAACCAGATTACTGAGAGTCAAAGATTGTCTCAGCAAAGGAACTGACATCATCAGCATACATAATCCATTTCTAGCCATATACCCTAAGCAATAGTGGAATTGATCATTGTCACCCAAAAACATTGTACAGGGATTACACGTGCTTAAACAAAGAACTGAAAACAATGTACCACCTGTGCCATGGTCCATTGATTTCCCACACGTAAAAATAACCCACAAGTTAAAAAGCTTCCTTTCTGCTGCTGGTATTCAGACTAACACTCCAAAAGCTTTTCTAGATATCACCTCTCCCCCACATCTGTGTGTTCAAAATGTGTGTCCTGATGGACCAGCTCTCTGAACTGTCCACCCGACTACATTTCATAGTTTCTTTAGACAATTATCATTGTTCATCCACCTGGTTTTTCTCATGTGAATAGTTAGTTTGAGCTCTTGAGTTATTATGACCTTACTTAAGATAATCTTCAATAAGCAATTTCCATATAGATCCATGAATCATACTTTAGGATGATCAGATGATTAGTCTAGAGATAGAAGGGAATTTAAAAGTCTCCTAATCAAGCCCACTCATTTTACAAATGAGGAAATTATCTCAGACAGGTTAAGTGGTTTGCCTAAGGTCATGGATAACAAGTAGCAGAGCCAGAGTTCTAACTCAGCTCCTTCTCTTCAGAATCAAATGTGCATTCTACTCCCAGTAGCACAATTTCCCTGTGTACTCAAATAAGGCAAATCAGAACTAATGACTCATTTGCTAGTTTGACTAATCTCTGATTTATATTAGCTATAATTTTAAGATCCACAATGAATATAATTTTAATAATGTATATGAATGGCCCTTATAAAGCTAAAAGCCTTCCCTTGTCCTTCAAAGTCTTAGATCAACTGTATTGGTAATGAAAAAAAATATTGTACTTGAGGGTTCAGATATGAGTTCTAATCTTGCTTTACCATTCCACTTTCTGTATGATCTTTAAGGGACCAAGACTTAGATGAGTCAAGTGACCTTTCCAAGGTCACACAGCTATCAAGTGGCAAAAAAAAAAATAGACTTCCAACTTTAATTGCAGAATTTGTTCCGCTATATACAGAACTGAAATCCCGAGCTTTTAGCATTAAAATGCTTAAGCAAAGTGTCTGTGGTCTTGGGGGGATAGAAGTAATGATGCCTAGGCTAGTTGGCAGGTGTATCTGTTCAACTTTATCTTTTGGTACATCTCTCTTGCTAATTCTATCTATTCACCAAGCAGTTTTCTGATTTGTGCTTTAGTGCCCTAGAAAGGAGACAATGTGGTACAATGAGGAGTTCTAGATATAGAACTCAGAGGTTCTAGGGTTCAAATCCTGTCTCTGCCACTTACTACCTGCATGGATTTGGACAAATGGCTCAAGCTTCTCTAGGCCTTGATTTCTTCCAATCAAAAAGGTGGGGGTTGGATTAAAAAACCTCTAAGGCCCCTTCCATCTCTAAATCTATGATCTCATGAACTAGGTCCTAGAATACAGAGAAAAAAATAGCAGTGTTAAAGACTTTCTGGACTTACGACCATCAATCCACCTCTGATGACAATTCTTTAAAAACCCATAGAATTTAGAGCTACAAAAGACCTTGGAAATCATGTAGTCCAACAGATGTTAATGATAAAGAAACCGAGGCACAGAGGAATAGAGTCACTAGTCCATGGTTATATAAATTGTGATTAGAAGAACTGAGATTAGAAATATGTCCTCTGACTCCAAAACTGCTAGTTTGTATAACTTAAATAGTCTCAGTTATTTTTATTAACCAATTTTTCTGTCTTCACAATAAAAGCAAAACAGCTGGAGATCTTCAGCCAGATGTGGAAGTGGCCATTTGTTGGAGAGGGGATTCAAGCCGAGGGTTAGATGAGATGATCTCTGGGGTTCCTTCAGTTCTGTAGTCCTATATTTCCTGAAGATAATGACCCACAGATATTGAAAATGTTTGTGTCCTTGCTAATGGCCAATGCCTGTGCTTCCAAACAGGGTTCCATGGCCTTAGAAATGTTAACATCATTAAACAGAAATGCTCACTCCAGGGTGAGTTTCTGCTTTCGAAGTTCTAAGGGTTGGATTCATGAGTCACTCTGTAGGATGCCATTCCAACTGGTAGGAAACGGCTTTTCCTTCAAATAAATTTCACTTTCAGAGAAGGCTTTAAAGCACATTACTGATAGGGCCATGAAGTGTTTGGCTCCATGTAAATCCTTCCACAGCCAAAGGAAGCATCCTGATGGACCCAAAAAGCTTTCCTCAAGTCCAGGAAATTCTTAGCCATGGTGGCTGAGGAGGGATCTGGTGGAAAGACTTCTTCATTCCCTTTCTCACAAGGTCCTTTTGAGAGAACATATAGTAACGGGAATTAGTCAGCTAGAACCAAACTGTGAATTGAGCTCCTCAGCACAGCAGGGCGTCTATTCTCCTTCCCCATATGTCACCATGGCAGCTCACCCTCCACAGCTTTCCCTAATGGGTTTTCCTTAAGGCTCCTTTTGCCTCCTCATTTCATGGAATAAAGAAATAATGCCCATCCGCCTCAGTGCTAGCAGATGTTTTAAAGGGAAATGCTTTAGCTGGTATCCAATATGTCTCCCTTTCCTTCTTTCTGCCTGCCTCCCCCAGCCCCAATGGTACCTATAGACTTTTGAAAAAGACATCGTAAAGGATGAGACATCCTTTGCCAAAAGCAGTGTAGTGTAGGGGCAAGAACATTAGATTTATAGCCAGGAGACCTGAGTCTTAGTCCCAACTCCACTACTTACTGGACAAATGACCCAGGCTTCACCTGTCTCAGCCTCAGTTTCCTCACCTGGAAAAAATGGGATAAAGGCTTGCCCTACTTGGCTCACAAGATTGTTGTGAGGATCAATGAGATAATGTGTATGACTAATATAATAATGTATTAATGCCTGTGAAAGCATTTAAAGCCATAAAGCACCTAACAACCCAAACCCAGCACTCTTACTGACTTTACTCATCTAAAGTCATTTAATTGATCCACAAAAATGGCACTTTTGGTGAAGCTATGTGGGAAGTGGGTGGCTCCATAACAAGATATCCAAAATGGCAGCTCAAATTCAGATGAAAGAAACTTAAAATTGATTTTTACAAGGAACTCTGAAAAGGTTGGGCTGGGCTGGGCAAGATGAGTTAGATAAATAACAGATTCAACAGAAAGACTACTAAGGTATAGCTGGCAACCAGAAAATGGAAGAAAGAGAAGGTGGGTCAATTTTATTTGATTCAGCCAACATTTATTAAATGACTATTATATGCCAGTCACTGTACTAGGCACCAGGGATACAAGGAGAAATATGATGAATAGTCCCTAGATTGAAAGAAATGACATTTTCCTACGAAAGGGGGGAGGGAATACAACATGTATGCACTTTAATAGATTCTATGTAAATTCAGGAAGGAAAGTATGTCATTACCTGGGAAAATCAGGGAAGGCCTTGTATAGGAAGTGGCACCTGAGCTATGATTTGAAAGAAGCTAGGGATTCTATAATATGGAGAGGAAGAGAAAGGGTGTTCCAAGGACATGGAGCCACTAAAGAATGTTGGGAGAATGGGGAAATGCTCGCGGACCAGTTTGGCTATAATAGAGAGTGTGAAGGGAAGTAATGTGAAATAAGTTGGCAAGGTAAAGGGGAGCCAAATCATGGGGTCACATTAAAATACTCTCTGAGGTGTTTGCATTTTAGCCTAATGGTGATAGAGAACCACTGCAGATTGTTGAGTAGGGAAGATCGTGAGGTTAGATCTGCATTTTGGGAAATATTTTGGCAGCTCTGTGTAGAAGGTGGATGGCGAGGGAAGACATTGCAAACAGGAAGACCAATTAAGAGGCTATTGCAATAATCCCAGTGAGTGTGGAGATAGAATTATAGTAGAATGTATCTCTGAGACAAGAAGCAAAGAATTTAGTGATATCTTGGAAGGGAAATGGGAAAAGAGATGACTCTCCTCTCCAGAAATTTACAGATTAAGATGCAGCTCAAAATGACAACTCTCAGATGCATTGTTTTGGAAAAGAAAAATATATGGTCCACATCTGGGAAAGGGACCACTTATCTCCTTGTAGGCACAGAGCAATGGAAAGAGACTGAAACCTAACATAAAATGTGGAAAGGAGAAACCAATAACAAATACGTATGTAGTTGCTTAAAGATTTGAAGAGTGTTTGAGCCTCACTACAATCACTACAATGTAAATATTATTGTAAATATACATGTATTATTATCCTCTTTTTACAGATGAGGAAAATGAGGCTTAGTGACTTGTCCATGTTCACACATCCAGGAAGTGTCAGACTCAGGATTTAAACCTAGATCTTTCCTGACTTCAAATCCAACACTCTTCCTGCTACACCAGGCTCATTAGAACAAAAGCCTAAGGGTTCAGGAGTCAAATTCTCCTGAACTGTTTTTTCAAAGAGACATAAGTATGTGGGAAAAGAAATGGGATGGTGACTTCGAACTAAAAGAAATTGTGCTAAAAGTTTTTTTTTTAACCTGACACTTTCAAAAAAAATTGTGAACCCACTGGGTACTCCCCCCCAGGTCCTCAGGCCCCTGTACTGATACCCAAGACTGGAAAGAATTTGGCTTTATTGTTCAACTTGATATCTGGTCAACCCCGATCTTTCATTCCAACATGGACTCTACCTTCATGATAATATGGGTTTTCTTGGCAATGCAAGAAGTTCTTTTTTATGAAACAAGTAGATTTTCCTTTTTCACATTTTGGTTGGAAGTTAGTAAGACCTTCTCTGCATCGTACTTGGCAAAGCTTATTGGCTCATCATTGGTTCCACATATTAGTCCATGAATTAAGAAGAATATATGATATTTGGGGGGGCAATTGGTGGCACAGTGGATAGAGTGGCAGACTGGTGTCAGGAAGACTCATCTTCTTGGGTCCAAATCTAGCCTCAGACACTTACCAGTTGTGTGACCCTGGGCAAGTCACCTAACCCTGTTTGCCTCAGTTTCTTCATCTATAAAATGAGCTGAAGAAGGAAATGGCAAACCACTCCAGTATCCTTGCCAAGAAAACCCCAAATGGGGTCACAAAGAGTTGGACACAACTGAACAACAAAAATATGGTATTTTGGTTAGCACTGCCGCTGCTGACAAGGCCTCAACATTTTGAACCCACTCACGTATGACTTGTAAAATGTATCTACACTGGTTTCTTGGGACTGCTTCCAAAGGGAGGACAGAAGATGAAATTAGGTGAGTGCAAGGTGGGAAAAATAAAATAAAGAATCACAAAACTCCTTTATAGCTAAGTCTGGTAAAATGAAAACAGAATTAATTCTGGGCCTGTGTTGTATGGAATTCACAAAGGATATATCATAAAGGAAAGGGGAGGACTGAGAAAAGAGAATTTTGGTAATCAAGCACCATTACAAAAAAAGTCGCTAGCCAAAGTTGCCTATTCTTTGGAAAGGAAGATCTCTACTTTAATTGGAAGCTTACCTAGCTTTCAGTAGCCTGAGTCTTAGTCTCATGATGCTGTCCATGCTATTTATATCTTTCTATTAGAAAATGAGCCAGTTGGGCACAAAGACATTTCTACACTTTATTTTTGTAGCCACGGGGCCTAGCAATTAAATTCAACAAATATATGTTAGCTTAAATCGATTTTCTTCCAGGTTGTTGTTTGTCCTTTGTCCTTTAACCATGAAATCAGGGTCATGATTCACTTGCCATGATATGCAAGTGAATTGGATTGAAGTGAGGTAAACTGACTTTCTTCCAGATAGCATAGTGGTAAAAACACTGGCCCTGGAGCCAAAGGACCGGGGTTCTAATCACTCTTCTGATACTTATTACCTGGATGACCTTGAACAAGTTATTTAATGTCTCTCTCAGATTCAGTTCACTCCTCTGAAAAGTGATGGGGTTAAACAAGATGGCCTCAGAGGTCCCTTCCAATTCTAAACCCATAATTCTTTGTGGTGACTCACATGCCCATCAAGGAAGCCCATTCCTAAGTGGATGTTTAACACAGCAGGAGATATCATTAAGCCCTGCCTTGCTCTGCTTTCATAAAATTTAGAGCATCTGGAAGTTCTAAAAGTGACTCTCTCTTGAATTACTACCTCATAGACTTCTCTCCCGGATATGAAGAGGCCAATGGCTACTAAATCATAAGGAGGAATTGAAGTAATATCAGGACCTTGATCACTGATTGTCTCAGAAGAACCTGGGTCACAACAATGTATTGACTTAAGAAAGTGTCCCATTGTGGTGCTACTGCTGATGTTGTCATTGACTAGACATTTCTGAGTAAACCAAGTTATGGCTGATACAGTCTCTAAGTCCTTGCTGTAAACCTTATTGTTAGGGCTCTTATGTGAGTGCACAGCAAACTCATCTATAGTACTATCTTTTAGGAACTCTGTTCCCAAGACAGCTAATTATAGGGCACCATCACTCAGTAATCTTTGCTGGGCATGGGAAGAATAAGCATATAGAACTGATTTTCCGTGGTTTTCTTCACTGTTTTCATAGCACATGCTTCCATTTAGCTAAAAAAAAAATGTTATTTTTTAATTAAATTTCCCTTGAAATACACATGGGTTTAAATTAAGGGGGGGAAAGTATTGAGAGAAAGTGGAAAGATTTTGCTAGAAAGACTTGAAAATAAATCTCTAGAGGCCTTGTGAACCCCGCTAATGCAGCCCCAGGTCAGCTTCAGTTTGGATCAAATTTAGGTCAAAGATTTGGGTGAATTCTAATTTTATCTGAATTGCATGGAACTGCCATAGATTCTCAGAGTTAGAAGGAATCATAGAGTATTTCCAGCTATCACTTCTGGGTACTAGTTCTGCTCTCTGAGGCCAAGCAAAAGCAAGTCTAATCCTGCTTCCAAATGGTCATCCTTCCAGTAGTTGAAGACTACAATCATGTTACTGTCCACTCCTTCCAATTTTCTCTTTTTCAAATAAACGTCTTTCGTTCTGTTAATTAGTTCTATTATGGAATGGTTTTTAGTCACCTTATCGACACAGTCACAGTGCTGTTTTCTCCTGGTAGTTCCCAAAACACTCCAATATTTCAGATACGGCCTAAACAGGGTGGCATCCAATGAGATTATGACCTCTGGGATTGTAACCAGATGTTCTTGTAATGGGGGTAAATTCCAGTGACTTGAGCATGGGTTGGGATAGTAGAGCACCTTATGTGCAGGAAGGAATCAGAATCTGACTTTTTGGGTCAGCACATGCCCAAGTCACTATTCATCTTGAGTATCCTTTGGAATGGCAGAATGAAGGTCCCATATTAATAGCAGCATAATGTGATATGGTGGAGAAGAAAAGGATAGTCTTCCCTAGGTAGGCACAATTATGCTAGGAGAAGAGGAAGTCCAGGTCCCCATGGCATGTCCCTGAACTCTTGACCTGCCACCCCCCAGAAGAAAAGAGAGACATGGCAATGGCAGGGGATGAGTCTCTGAAGAAGGGCACACCCCAGCAATGGAAACTTAGGTGGGGAGGTCAAGGACCAGGAGGAGCAGGATTTATCACAGTACATGGTGCTCTCTGGAGAAAAACAAGATACAGGGCTAGTCTAGTCAAGTCAAGGCAGTAAGCATTTTTCAAGTTCTTCCTATGTGCCAGGCTCTCTGCTAAGCACTGGGGATACAAATGCATGAAGAAAGAAAGATACTTTCTGCCATCATGGAGCTTACATTCTAATGGGGAAAGATAATATATAAATGGAAATTGAAATGGATTGGGGGGGATGGGTAGTGGTAGAAGGAGAAGTACTTTCAAAGACCATGGTGCAGAAGTCCAGACAGTCAGGTGTTGAGCTCAAAGAATGAAGACCAAGGTTCACGTCGCACTGTAGAGAAAAAGCACCCCTTTCTGTTCCCTGATGGTGTGCTCTGGGGCAACCCCCCCCCGTCACCCTGTCATGGTTATGATTCTGATCATTTGCCTTATAACTGTTACTAGATCACCACTGCATAGCATTGTATAGTTAACATGATGGTTTCCGCATTAAAAATTCTACAAAGTAAGCAGATGGGAATACTGAAACTCAGAAAAGGTTTGACCTGCTCAAGGTCACACAGCTAGTAAATACTAGAATCAAGATCCAAATCCAGTTCTTCTGATTCCAAATCCAATATTCAGCTCACTACACCAACCACCTCTCCACACTATATTTTTACTAATTCATTTAATTAATTTTTATCAATTAAATAAAAAACAATTTATTTTTATTCATTCAATTTAACATCACTTTAGAGTTTTTCGGTATATCATTCAATATACATGTATGTGTGTCCATACAAACCTCTACATTTCTTCACAAGTTTCTGTTGATGTCTGCCCCCATCTTGTACTCCTGCATTTGATTTTTACCTAAGCGTAAGAATTTATATTTATTTGTATTAAATTTAATCTTAGAATTAGACTTTGACAGTTCAGGTCTGTCAAGAACCACTGAGATCTCGATTCTATTCCTCAATCAACTAGCTCTCCCATCAAACTTGGCATCATATGCAAATCTGATAAGCCTGCCATCTATTTTCATTCAATTCATTGATAAAACTTTTGATCATACCAGGACAAAGCACAGAGCTAATATCACAGCATTAACTAATACTGTTGCTCGACTATCTCTGAATCCATTTAATCGTACTGTCATTAGACTCCTATTCTTCCATTTTGTCTACAAGTTCATTGTGAGACTTTGTCAACTACCTTGCTGAAACTGCATCTACAGCATACCCCTGGTGGATCAGTCTGGTAACCCACTAACAAGGGGACTGAAGTTAGTACAGCATGACTGATTCTTCATGAACCCATGCTGGCTTGAAGTAATCACAGCTCCCTTTTCTCAGTGCTTACAAACTGTTTATTATACCATTCCAGAATTTGCTTGTTTTGTTTTTGTTTTTGTTTTTCCAGGGATTGACATCAAAACTCTTCTGTTAATTGTTTAAAAACACCTCCTTCTTCCCCTTTTAAGAAATGGGGATGTTTGCCCATTTCAGAGGGATCTTTCCTTTCCTTAATGATTCTCAAAAAATCATTGACATTGACTCAACTATCAAATCCTCCAGGTCAACAAGTCCCCCAGCATATAATTTTTCTAGGCCAGGTGATTCCATAAATAGCATTATGACAGAGATGAGAGAAAAGGACACTGGTAGTCATATGTGAAACCCTTCTCTTGAGTAGGTAAGACCAACACTCCAGCACTCCATGGTAGAAAAGGCTGGCTAAAGGTTTCCAGTGAGCTGGTAACCAGGAGTTTTTCTTAGGCATTAGTGAACTTGTTTTTCATCTCAGTTCTATCACTGAAAATCTTTTAGACTGAATTAGACTATGAGTTTCTCTTGGGTCTCCCTCCATTTCTTTAAGAGAATTATACCTTTTGTAACCCTTCATGAGTTACAAGAAGTCTGTGTACAACCCACACTAGCAAAGTGTCCTTGGCTGGCATTGCCCAAGCAAATGTCTTCCCTTTATTCTACCTTAGTTTTTTTTTTTTAAGTTTTCACTTAATTAGTGAAGTAAATTATCTTTATTCATTAATAATAGTTTATAATAATAATTTCTAGCCTTTATATAGGCTTTAAGATTGATAAAGCCTTTTATAAATATTACATTTGATCCTCACAACTATCCCGGGAGGTAGATGCTATTGTTTTGCCTATTTTTCAGATGAGGAAACTGAGGCAAACAAAGGTTAAATGACTAGTATACAGCTAGTAAGTGTCTGAGGCTAGATCTGAACTCAGAACTTTTTGCTTCCAGACATAGCTCTCTACCCACTGTGCCACCTAGCTGCCTTGTTATTTGTAACAAGATCAACTAAGAATGTCCAGATGTAAGTTCATCCTGGGCTTTTTAAACTTCTACTATTTTCAATATTTGTTTAACTAAAACTTTGTTTTCCTTTTTATTGAAAGTAAAGCTTTTTATCCCTAAAACAGTGTAAAAATAAAAATTAATCAAGAAAACTAGGGGGAAATGTAGATCTAAATGAATACTTAAATAATTACATCTAGAATAAGGAGTGATCAAATACCAAATCATAGGAAAAACTAACACTATGTAAAAGGGGATGATAACAATGAGACTTCACACCAAAATATGAAGACTACAGCTGAAATGGTCCTCAGAAGAAAAATACAAATATTCTGTGTGATCTGAGTAGCTTCAATCTGAACAAATAATATGAACTACCAGCCACACAAACTGAAAATTGGTAAAAGCAAAGACATTGAATCTGACTATCACCATTTTTAGAGGATTTTCTATGAAACAGTCAACACAATTAAAACAGAAAGAGTCCAGAGACAACCTCAGCCAGCAAAAACTTCATTTCTTTGCCAAATGCAGAGAAAGGGTGACCAAAATGAACATGAGTTTATAGTACTAGTTCATTAGCAAAACATGTAAATGGATCATGGAAAATCATTAGTATCACTGAAGGAAATGACAAAGAGCAACTTGCAAAATCCTAAAAACAACAACAAAAATCCAGGAAGCCCTTAGTACCTTAAGAGTCTCTCCTATGAAAGATTTACAGAAAAAACATAGACAAGATTCACACAGAAGGAGAAGATTTGGAGGGTTTTGTAATTCATACCAGTGGAGGCACACCAGTGAAATCACAGATCCATAGAAGTGTGCAGTGGTGGGGATTGAGCTTCAGGACCTTGGGATCTCAAATGCATATCACCATTGATCATATGAAAGGACTGACAAACTCTTTTAAGAGCACAAAAACAATGCCAACACAAAATACATAAAGTGCATTCTGTTCCAACAAGATTAGTTAGAGCTGGGCTTTGTACATGACTGTTCCCATAGTAATGCTATGGGGATTACTTACCATAGATTGCAAATGACATTCGTCAAAGCACTGAGTGGAGAAGTGCTCTGAATAACTAAATCAGTAGATTCGGAAAATTATCAATGACATGGGAGATTACAGAATTCTTGGCACTCTGTGATGGATCTATCATCACAAGAATCTGCTGGTTCTAATCATAGTTTTTATGCCCTCATAAGCTATGCTATTTTACTGAAGCTTGAGACTAGGGTAAATTACAAGACTGTGGGAGGAACAGCATCACTCAAAGTAAACCCAAATGACGAAAGTAAAACGCTTAGGAGCAACTCAGCTGAAGTGTCAGGACAAGAGCATATGGCAATGCTGGAAATAGAAACCTCAAGTGGGCAGCAAGACAGGGGGTCCCGATACGCTGAATAACTGACACATCCAAGGGACCAAATATCTTCCAAAAGAATTCTAAAAGCAGAATTCTGGGTAATACCCTGTTAGAAAAATTTGTATACAGCAAATAGTTGTATATCCAAATTCCATGTAGAAAAGTCAAATAAATGTTTTTTTTTCCTTTTGCACATTCTATAAACTATGCTTCCAGAAAAGTTAAAAATTGTAAGTAAATAAGCTGATATGGAGATTTGTTTAAACTAATTTTGAAAAAAAGAGTAAAAGAGGGAAGGAGAAGAGAGGAGAGGAGAGGAGAAGAAAAAAAGAGGAGAAGAGGGGGACATTTAGGGTATGCAAGAAGAGTCTGGAAAGAAATTACTGTGATTTTTTTAATGCTCTACTGTGTGGAAAATGTCTCTTAAGAGAGGGAAAAAGTGTATTCACTTAAAGAAAGCTCCCTCAAAAATCCAGCATTGAAAGTTGCTGAAATCAGTTGAGCCAGGTTAATGAATGATCTTGGATTAGTATATAAATGTCTGTACCTCGTGGGAAAGGAGGCATTACAAAGTAGTCAGCAATAAGTGACATGAAAATATATAACTGAAAAGGTCCCCAATAGAGAAATAGTCTCAGGGGCAAGGTGTCAGATACATACATGGTCACCTGGTTAGTTTGTTTTTAAATAGAAGTGCAAGTTAAGGGGGCATTCTCCAGTTTAGACTGCAAAGAAGAGTCAGAAGCTGAAACCAAGATGAAAGTAGCTTGAAAATCAGGGCTACATGAGGTCTTAGTTCAGAGTTAATACAGTTAACATGTAGTTAATACTAAAGTGGGCTCTCTCAAAGTAAATGCCCTACTGCTACTGGGAAATGGCTAAACAAATCATGGTGCACGAATGGAATGGAATGGTAGTATATTACTATGCTGTAAGAAATGATAACTATGATGAATACAAAGAAGCATGGAAAAACTTACTTGAACAAATGCAAAGTGAAGAAGGCAGATTCAGGAAAACGATATACACAATGACTTCAATAATGTAAATGGAACAAACAATAAAGGAAGCGAAAAATGAATGTTGCCAAAGTATAGAGAATAAGTTTGGCCCCAAATAAGAGATACGAGAACTCACTCCATACATATACATACTTTAGCAGAAAAGGGTCCACAGGTGTGTAACATTGCAAATAATATAATTTTTTTCAATGTACTGATTGGTTTTGATGATTTTTCTCTTTCCTCTTCTTTCAAATTTTTTGTTATTGTTGTTATAAAAAATGGCTCTCTAAGAGGAGGAGAAAAGCATAGGGAATGTAAAAAAATAAAACTTGTCAATAAAACTTATTTTTTAAAAATTAAACGATTCTTTTCATTTTAAGTCCTGACACTTGGATCACCATGTAGTTCTTCATGGGCTTAGATTCTGAGCTATTTTTTAATACCAAAAGTGTAAGAGATTTTTTTGAAAGTCATGGGTAAGTTTTAGGTGTGAAATGGCTTAGTTAGAATAAGAAGGGAAATGAAGCTTAGTTTAACAAATATCGATAATATGAGAAGCTTAAACTAAGACTGAAATTAATCTATAACTAGATATTTTTGTTTATTTGATCTTAGTCTGAATGCATATTATCTTAAAGTTAATATGTATACAAAATGAACATTTAACCAATATTTGTTGGTTTATTTAACCAATATTTAATCACCATTCTAATAAAGACAAAACTACAAGTGAATAATTTATTTATCACTGAATTATTTCTTATCAATTCCCAGAGAAAGTCTATTTCATTTCAATTCAACAAACATTTATTGGGTACCAATTATGTGCCTGGCACTACGCTAGGTAACAAATATCACAATGTCAGCAGAGTTTCAGCTCAATCTCAATCAACCAGCATTTAAATGTTAATGGAATGTAAGGTATATGTAAGACACTTATCACCCGTACCTTCTGCATCGAAAATAAGATAAACGAGAACTTATAGTTGTAATAATGTCCCTAAGACTTTACAAGATCCTGAGGTGACTTTTGAGTCATTAAATAGCAAAGTATGCACAATACTGTTTAATATTAAATATAGTTCTGAATAGTGAAATTATGTAAAAAAAAATTCATCCAAAGTTCATCTGATAACTAACAACTATAGTCAGAGGACCTGTGTTCAAATCCTGGCTCTGATACTTACTACCTCTTTGAACTTGGACATATCACTTTATCTCTTTAAATCTGTTTCCTCATCTGTAAAATAAGATGATCTTTAGGGTCCTTATATCTCTTTGAGAATATCCAATTAACCTAAATAGATCATTCTCTGAACATCTTGGATAAAAAAGAAATTGATTGCATTTGTATTCACAGAAAAAGAAACAACGTCTTCAAAGATTTTGTATTATCAAGGCTTGCTTCATGTTCCTTTATCACATACAAAAAGACTGGCTCAGTGAGGGAACTCGTGGTTCATTTCTCAGATGGCTACATGACTTGAAAGAGCAGGTGCTGTCAGAAATTGCATCCACATTTCTTGCTAAGAAAGTGGGCTCAGATTTCTTTCCTAATCATGGAAAAGATGGTACATTAATATGATTATTACCCTCCCTTTCTGGAAACTGCCAAGCAATCAGATGCATGAAACAGGCATTCAGGAGGCATGAAGTCATAGATAAGAGTCCCAAGCATTCTAGCAATGAAGCTCAAAGACTTCTGTCAACCTACAAGCTGAAACAAGTTTTTTTTCCAGTCCACTCTGTCCCTAGTAACCTGTGCCCAAGGACTGCTGAAAGACACTTCCAAAAATTCATATATGTAAGGAGCATCAGTGACCTCTGGGACAGCTCCAAGAAAATGCAACGTCCCCACAGGACTGTTTATGGATGAGATGGAAATAGGTACAAAATACTTTGAGAAATTAATGGAATTTTTTTATTCATTGATGGAATGTAAAAAGCTATATTAAATGAACAGGACATTCAGTTCTAACTGAATAGTAACCAAGAGAAACAAGATTTCTTCCTTCTGTCACTCACTTCCAATTCCTGGGAAATGAGGGTGGGTGGGAGGGAATAAGAAATTGGAAGTCCTTACAGGAAGATCAGCATTTTAGTCATTCATTCTGACTATATACACAGAAAAAGAAAGGGTCAGGTAAATGTTCACTGTAATTTATAAAAATTGGAAGGAAAAAAGACAAGGAGATCTCAATTCTACAGGAGTATCATGTTTTGCATTCTAAGTAATATCGTAGAACTACACACTGGAGGTCTAGAGCTGGAAGGGAACTTAGATTAGAGATCATACAGCCCAATCCTTTCATTTTAATAGAGGAGTAAACTGAGGCCCATAAAAAGCAAGTGACTTGTCTAAGAGTAGCATGCAGCAGAATTAGGTTTTCAATGGGGATCCTCCAATTCCATCACCATTTGTATTTCCTTTATACCTAGCTCGCATTTTTATAGAGTTTTCAAGTTTTGCAATGTGTTTTACATATATACATAACCTCTTTTGATCCTCATAATAACTGTGAAAGGTAGCTGTCATTATCCCCATTTTATAGATGAGGAAACCGAGGTTGAGGCAGATTCAATGACTATCCCAGGATTTGAACCCAGGAGATTTTTTGGTTCTAAGAACAGAGCTTTACCCATTATTCTGCATCATCTCTCTCATAAGTACACACACACACACACACACGTGAGAGAGGGAGAGAGAGAGGGGGAGAGAGAGAGAGAGAGAGAGAGAGAGAGAGAGAGAGAGAGAAAGTGAAGTTTGGAGTTATGATCAAGTAAAGTCTAGTCAGATTAATCTAATGCCTTTAAGAACTTCCGCAATCATTATGCGCTCCATCATCCATTCAACAAATATTTACATAATGACTTATGAACAAAGCAATTGATGTAAATAACTAATGATGTTTAATATAACTTGGACACATTCAACTCAAATCAATAGCTTTTCTCTGTTGCCTTATCAATTCTACAGTATCTATAATTAATGTCAATGTCAATCTTTCCCCCTGGTACTATGCCCATTTTAATTTTCAAAATAAAAGACCTGGCTCTGCACTAGCTAGCTGTGTGAACTTGGGCACATCAAAACCACTCTGGACCTCAATGTTCTTATCTATAAAATGAGGGAGTCATATTTGATGGCTTCCAAGGTCTCTTCCAGTACAATATCTATGATTCCATTATTTTATGATCCAGCTTTCAAACAACCAAACCTGCCCATCCTGCCCAACAGTAACCAACATGGATTAAATCAGGTGTGCAGTCAAGATAAGCCTTAAAAGTCACAATGGTGTGATTTCAGGAACAAAATTCTCCACCTGGTTGTTGGTGCACAGAATTCCTTTTTCAGGGTAATTAGAGGTCAGATTCAAAATGCAAAATGCTTGAAAAAAAATCAGTGTAAAGAAATTCATTCACACAAAAGGAATCATTTTTATCAGCCTACCGTTGCAAAAAAGGATATCAGCTCCCATGAAAGGCAGTTGCATAGAGCAGTAAATAAGTTACTGAATTCAGATCCTACCTCATATACTTACTACCAATGCGACCTTGGGTAAATCATTCAATTTCTCAGCCTCAATTTCCTCATCTATAAAATGTTGATGCTAATAGAACCTATTTCACAAAATTGTTGTAAGGATCAAGTGAGATGACGTGTAAAATACTTTGCAAACCTTAAAATGATATGTAAAGTCTAACTATTATTATTGGTATTAGTAATAAAAAATTAATAATTATTTATTAATCATAATTATAAGGAGTCTATATAATATTATTTTATTTGATAATTATTGAATAATTGATAATAATAATAAGATTCTTTCATGTTTTTCTTTAGTAAAGGGGATGAATAATCAGAAGGCCACTGAGTACCTAAAAGGAGGAGAGGCAGCCATAGAGTTGGGAAAAACTCAATTCAATAAACATTTAAGTGTCTACTATGCATCAGGCACTGTTCTAAGCACTAGAGGCAAAAAGACACAGCCACAGATCACAGAGTGTTAAAGCATTGGAAGGGGATGGCCTCTGCATCAGGGCAGCCCCAAATCATGGTTCTTTGCTGAAAAGAAAACTTTTCTTCTGAGGTCTTCAACCTTTGGCTCCTTCCCTTTTCTTCCGACTATTTTCTCTGCCCCTAGTAGAATTTTCTTGGCAAAGATACTGGAGTGGTTTGGCATTTTCTTTTCCAGCTCATCCCTCTGCTTGTTAATGCATAATCAGGGTGTGCAAGTACAACCATATATGAATATGAAAATAGTTGGGGGAGCAATAGTCACTCAAACTTGATTTTCATCTAATCTTGTCAAAAGAGGGAGATCACACACAAACACAAACACACATAGAGTTTGGAGTGGGAATACACTAAGCTCAACAAGAATATAAATAGGAACAAGAAAGGGTCCAGAGGAGAGTAGGAGGGAGGGTAAACTCAGGGCAGATAGGTGGCACAGTAGATAGAGCACTTGGCCTGTAGTTAGGAAGACTCATCTTCCTAAGTTCAAATCTGGTCTCATGCACATTTGCTAACTGTATGACCCTGGGCAAGTCACTTAACCCTGTTTGCCTCCAGTATCTTTGCTAAGAAAACTCCAAATGGAATCATGAAGAGTCAAACACAATTGAAACGACTGAACAACAACAAAATTTAGAGAAGGCTTAGTCATAAGCAAAAGAAACCTTCAGTTTGGAAAAGGGATAGAGAAAAAAAGATTAAAAGCAGGGGAAAGAAAGGGTAACAAATCGAAATAAAAAAAAGAAAGGAGTATGGAAAGGAAAAAAGTATGAGAGAACAGGATGGAGGGAAAGAAAGAAATAACTATCATAACTGTGAATGTAAACAGGATAAACTCACTTAAAGTATGAAAGAATTTAGCAAAATGGATTTGTAAGTAAATTTCCTAATATGTTGTTTATAAGAAATATAGCTGAAACATAAAGACTCATGGACAGTTAAAATAAGGAGTTAGGACAAAGTCTATTATTCATCATCTGAACACATAAAAAAGTGAGAGTAGTAGCAACTATGACCTCAGACAAGGCAACAGCAAAAATAATCTTAATTAAGAGTTATAAAGAGCAAAACTACACATTTTTTATTTTTTATTAATTTATTTTCATTTATCAACAATCACTTCCATAAGTTTTTGAGTTTTAAATTTTTCTCCCACTTCCTTCCTGCATCCCTCCCCAAGACAGTGCACAATCTGATATAGGCTATACATATACATTCCTATTAAACATATTTTCACATTAGTGATGTTGTAAGGAAGAATTAGAACCAATAGGAGGAACCACAACAAAGAGAAAACAAAACAAAAGAAAAAATAGCAAATAGTATGCTTCGATCTGCATTCAAGCTCCGTAGCTCTTTCTTTGGATGTGGATAGCATTTTCCATCATGAGACCTTTGGAGATGTCTTAGATCCTTGCATTGCTGAGAAGGGCTAAGTCTATCAATGTTAGTCATCGAAGAAAGTGGCTGTTAATGATAGTCTCCTGGTTCTGCTCACTTCACTCAGCATCAGTCCATACAAGTACAGGAAAGCTACATCATGCTAGAAGATACTGTAGGCAATGAAATTATTTGAACATATATGTACCAAATAGCATAGTTTCTAAAGGGAAAAAATTAACAAGACAAGATAGACAGTAAAGCTAAAATAACAACTATAAAACTATATTTTATCTTTTGTCAAACCTAGATAAATCTAATTTTTAAAATAAACAAGAAAGTTTTTTTAACTTGAAAAAAATTATAAAAGAAAATAGATATGATAGACCTCTGGAGATTGCCAGATGAAAAGAGAAAGGACTATACTTATTTCTCAGTTGTGCATGGCACCTTTCCCAAAAGTCAGTTAAACTTTAGGACATTAAAAACCTCATACATAAATATAGAAAAGCAGAACTATCACATCTATCCTTTACCAATCACAATGCAATAAAATTATATTAAATAAAAGACAGATAAAAAAGTATTAAAATCAAGTAGAGATTAAATAATTTAATCACAAAGAATTGTTGGGTCAAGGAAGAAATCATAGAAGTGATAGATAATTTCATTAAAGATAATGTCAACAATGAGACAACATATTGAAATTTTGGAGATGTAACCAAAGCAATTCTTAGGGGAAAATTTATATCTCTAAACATTTGCATTAACGAAAAGAAGGAAGAACAGATCAATGAATCGAGAATGTAACTAAAAATACTAGAAAACTAAAAAGTTTCAAAATTCTAATTAAACATCTAAATGCAAGTCTTATAGATCAAAGTAGAGGTTAACAAAATTGAAAACAAGAACACCATTGAAACAATAAGTGAAACTATTTTAAAGAATAATAAAATAAACAAACCATTATCTACTTTGATTCTTAAAAAACAAAAGGAAAACCAAATTATCAATGTAAAAAATCAAAAGTATTCACAATAAACAAAAGATTTTATTAGAAACTAGTTTACTCAACTATATTTTAATAAAACATAACTTAAATGAAATAAATTAATATTTACAAAAATATGAAAAATCAACAGAACAAGAAATAGAGGATTTAAGCAACCCAATTTCAGAGAAGAAATTAAGCCATAAATGAATTTCCAAAGAAAAAATTCCAGAACCAGAAGAATTCACAACTGAATTTTATTAAACACTCAAAGAACATTTAATTCCAGTATTATCCAAGCTATTCTTTTAAAAAGCAAAAAAAGAGAAACTACCAAATCCCTTCCATTACATAATTATGGTGTAGATAAAAAAAATCAAGAAGATTAAAATAGAAAACAAAAGCTATAAATCAATATCTTTAATGACTATCAACGCAAAATTGTTAAATATAATATTAACCAAGAGACAAAAATAATATATAACAAGGATTATATACTACAGGCAGGCTGAATTATACTAAAAGAACAGGGCCAGTTCAATACTAGGAAAACTATAAATATAAGTGACTTTATTAATAAAAAAACAACAAAAATGAATAGCTGCAGAAAAAGCTGTTGACAAAATGCAATATCCATTTCTGTTAAAAATAAAAAACAGAAAATATAGGAATAAAGAGACCTCCGCTCAAAATGATAAATAGCATCTGTATAAAACCAAGAGCTACATATTTGTGTGTGTGTGTGTGTGTGTGTGTGTGTGTGTGTGTATACAGAGAGAGAGAGAGAGAGAAGAAAGGGAAGTTAAAGGAATAACCACAAATAAGATAAAAGAAAATTATCAATTTTTACAGATGATGTGAGGGTGGCTTTAAAAAACCCTAAAGAGTGAACTAAAAATTAATTGAAACAATAACTTCAGCAAACTTTCATGTTATAAAATCCACCCAAATCATTAGTATTTCTATATAATTTTTTAAAAACCCATAAGGAAGAGAAAAAAAGGAAAGTCCATTTAAAATAACTACAGAATACAAAATACATGGGAATTACCTACCAAGATACAGAAGAACTATATTAATACAACTACTAGCTATAGTTTATAGAAATAAAAAGGACCAAATAATTGGAGAAATATAAATTGCTCATGAGTCAAATGAATCAGTACAATAAAAATGACAATGCTACTTAAATTAATATACTTATTCAATGCCATACAAATCAAACTTCCAAAGGATTACTTTATAGAGCTAGAGTAAATAACAATGAAATTCATGTAGAGGAAAAGAAGATCAAGAATTTCAAGAGAAATAATCAAAAGAAGTAGGAAGAAAGGGGGCCTGGCAGTGCCAAAACTCAAACTAGAGGACAAATCAGAAATTCTCAAAACAATTGGGTGCTGGTTAAAAAATTGAGAAATTGAGCAGTGAGCAGATTGGGTACACAACACACAAAAGCCAATGTATCTAGTAGCCTAGTATTCTATAAACACAAAATCCCCACCTACTAATATAAAGACTCACTATTTAGCAAAAACTGCTAGGAAAATTCAATGGCAGAATGGAGGAAATTAGATTTAACGTAACACCTCATAACTTATACCAAGATAAGCTCCAAATAGATTTATGACCTAGATGTGAAAGGTCACATCATAAACAAATTAGAAAAATATGGGGGTGGGGGGAATTACCTATCAGAGCTATGAATAGAAGAAAAATTCAAGATGAAATAAGAGATGGAAAGGATCAGAGGAGGTGATATGGAAATTTTGATTACATAAAATTAGTTTTTACATAAAAATCTATTAAAGCTCAGATTAAAAGGGAACCATGTAACTAGGGGAAAAATCTTGACAATAAATTTCTCTTATAAAGATCTTATTTTTAAGACATATAGGGAAGAGATTCAAATTTATATGAATAAAAACCATTTCCCAACTCATAAATGGTCTAAGGATATGAATGGATATTTCTCAAGGGAAGAAGCCCAGGCTACCCATAGCTATATGAAAGACAAAAGTTCCAAACCAATGTCAATTAGAGAAATGCAAATTAAAACAACTCTGAGATTCTACGTTATAACTATCATATTGGCAAGTATGACAAAAAAGGTAAATAATAAATGTTGGAGGAGCTGTGAGAAAACTGGCACACTGATACACTCTTGGTGGACCTTTAAATGGGTACAACCATTCTGGAAAGCAATTTGGAAGCATACACCAAAAATCACTAAAGTACGCATACCTTTTCATCCAGCTCTATTACCACTAGATCTGTATACCCCAAAGCTCTTTTTCCAGTGGCAAAAACCTGAAAATTAAAGGGATGACCATTAATGGAGGAATGGCCAAATAACTTGTGGTATGTAAATATGATGGAATACTATAGTGCTATTAGAAATGAGGCAATAGATTATTTGAAAGGGACATGGAAAGACTTGAAATGATACAGAGTGAAAAAAGTAGAACCAGAAGAATTAAATTGTAACATCAATATTATAAAAATGAACAATTTTGAAGATTTGTAAACTGGTGAAGGGTGAAATGGACAGAACAAGGAGATTAATTTATATAATAACAACAAAATAAAGACAAACTTTGAAAGTTGTAAGAACTATGATCAATATAATGACCATCTATGATTAGAGGAACAATGATGAAACATACTATCTCATTTTTGACAGAGAGGTGATAGATTTAGGGTAGAGAATTAGACATATACACGATATGTATACATATATGTATACATGTATGTGTATATGTATGTATATATGTATGCGTGTATAGATACAGATATACAGAGAGAGAGAGAGAGGAAACATAGCTAATGAGGGAATTTGATTTGCTTGACTGATAGGGCAGATTGGTGGTGTAGTGGATAGAGTGCCCACCTGGAATAAGGAGGATCTGAGTTCAAATCCTGCCTCAGATATTTACTAGCTGTGTGACCCTGGGCAAGTCACTTAACCCTCTTTGCTTTGGTTTCCTCATTTGTAAAATGAGCAAGAGAAGGAAATTGTAAATCACTCCAGCACCTTTGCCAAGAAAATCCCAAATGGGGTCATGAAGAGCCAGACATGACTGAAAAAACTGAACAGTAGCAACGACAAAATATTAGTTATAAGAAACTTGTTTTTCTTTTCTCTTTTCTTCAGCAGTATGGGAGGGAGAAGGGAGAGAAAATAGATTTCTGTTAATTTTTACAAAATAGAGAGGTTGAGGGCGTTTTGCTATAGACATGTAACATTGCACGTACTTTCAGTTGAGGTCTCTGTATAGTTAGGTTTGTTCTTAATTGTTTTACTTTGTTACAAGAGATCTGTAAATGTTTGTAAAGACAAAACATGTTAATAAATATGCCTTTAAAAAAAAGAAATGGAATTTATCAGGAATGTAGATTTATTTTATTTCAGCTAGTCATTCTTTAAATTCTGAGGTTAACTGTTAAATCATTTTAATATGCATCAAAAATGTTCTGATGC
Organism: Vombatus ursinus; assembly: GCF_900497805.2. Lineage (NCBI taxonomy): Eukaryota > Metazoa > Chordata > Mammalia > Diprotodontia > Vombatidae > Vombatus > Vombatus ursinus. The sequence continues at coordinate 7,577,593 of NW_020951478.1, forward strand.
TCCTAAAGCCTTTGCATTTTAGGATATTTATTAAGGATAGATAGACATAAAGAAAATGAATAAAATTAAGATTTCTACTTTTAAAAATCTTGAATTTACATGTTTCCTGACAAAAAACAAAATGATTTGTACGTAATATTGGATTGATATCTCCTGTATTTCTGGGGTAGGAAAGCCCTGTGATTTTAATAGTGAAAATTCTATAGATTTAGGCCTGATTTTTTCATAAAGCCTAACAGGATCATAAATTTGGAGCTGGAAAGGATGTCAGAGAAATCCAATTCAACCCCTTTGTTTTATAGATGAATAACTGAGGCTCAGTGAGATTTCCCACGGTCCCACAGGGAGTAAATGGAAGAGCTGGGATTGAAACTCAGGTCCTCTCACTGCCAATCCAGCCCACCCTTTGCTGTGCCAAGGAAGCCACCACCAAAAATGGAGCGCTCCAATGTAAGTTCCTTGAGAGTAAGGATTGTTTGTTTATTATTTTTATATCCCCAATACCTAACCTATGTGCCTGGCACACAATAAGGCTTATTAGACACTAACTAAATGCTTACTAATTAATCGATTATTTAATTACTTAGACAAAGAGGGAGGAGTCAGGGTCTGAATCGGGTCACTAAAAATAGGATCTCTGTCTGCACCAACGTTACCCCTCCCCTTTCTCTTAGCTACCCCACAGTGCTCCATGCACCTTCTCACACCCTTTTACCCCCAGGCAATGGAAAATTGTCCTGCTTTTTAAGGAGTACTCTTTTAGGCAAAGGATCCCAGCCAGTTAAATCCTTAGGCTTCAAACAAAGATTTCCAAAAGGATCTCCATTAATTAATTTTCAAATAAACAGATCTTCTTAGAGAGGGGTCTGGTTCTTTTGGGTGGGGCCCCTCCCAGAAAGGCAAAAGCTTCTTGCACATTGTCTGACTAATTTTTATTGTTCGTTTTGAGTAGGAGGAAGGTTGGCATTTGTTTTAAGTATTTCTCTGAGGAGGAGGAAATTGTGTGCCAATGAAAAGGAAACTGGAGCTTACCCCTTCATATATAAACATTTAAAGAGAGTGTTTGCCAGTTTTTCAAAGGCCATGCTAATGCTTACATTGGAATATAGGACCTTAGCTAGGCTTAATGATATAGTGTCTTGAATTTCTGAATATCACCATCATTAACAAACATTTATTGTCCAAACTCCTATTACACCCCAGGTAGGTAGGTCCTGTGCTAGGCCCTGTGGGATGCAAAAAAAGAATCAGTTATTGAACTTTTAATTAATTAATTGGTTCACTCGTTTATTTATTTCTTCACTTATTTAGATTTATTTATTTAGGCAGATAGGACATTGAATTTAATTCAATTAAGTATTTATTAAGCACCTACTAGAGGTAGAGAACTATTGTAGGCATTAAGGGAGATGAAGAAATTGAGATGATACTGAGTCACCACGTTAGCAAGTTTCTAGTCCAGTACCAGAGTCTAACACATACACAAATCACTTTAATAGAAAATAATAGAGGGGCGGAGTCAAGATGGCAGAGGGAAAGCAGTGACTTTCTAGAGCTCTCCCCCAAACCCCTCCAAATACCTACAAAAAATGGCTCTAAACAAATTCTAAAGTAGCAGAACCCACAAAAAGACACAGTGAAACAAATTCCCAGCCCAAGACAACCTGGATGGTTGATCAGAAAGGCATATCGCGCCTGGCTGGGAGAGGAGCGCAGTTCGGTGTGGGCACGCAGGCCCCAGCAACCCTTCAGAGGACTGAATCATGGGCAGCTATGGTGGTTTCCAGACTTCTCAACCCATGAATGCCAAAGACAACTTAGAAGGTCAGTGGGAAAAGTCTGTGACTGCAGTGAGAGAAGAAGCTAGATCTCAGCCACCCTAAGGACAGCGGCTGGCTTCTGAGCTTCTGGCCCACAGACTGAGGGGGAATCCAGTGGCTGATCATAGGGGGATTGCAAGGATCTCTTTGCCAGGGCTGAGGCAGGAATCTCTTGCTTTGCCCATGCTTGGATCTGGGTCACAGTTCTGAGGGGTGGTCCTGGGGAGAGGAGATCGCTGGCGTGATGGAACTTGTTGTGGCAGTGGAAATGAAACACCTTGCCCCTTATCATAGCACCTGGTAAGAACTGACACTTTTCAGATCCCTAGAAGTATCTCTGAAAACAGCTGCACAAACCCCCAAAGCTTGGAACAGTACATTGTCCACATTGGAAACAGACTCTTACCTTAACAAAGAGTTTAAAACTCAGGTAATTGGTTGGGATCATAAGCAAGCAGCACAAAAAGAGTCAGACTATATTATCTTACTTTGGTGACAAAGAAGATCAAAACATACAACCAGAAGAAGACAACAAAGTCAAAGCTCCTACATCCAAAGCCGCCAAGAAAAATATGAATCAGTCCCAGGCCTTGGAAGAGCTCAAAAGGGATTTTAAGAAGCAAGTAAGAGAAGTAGAGGAAAAACTGAGTGATGCAAGAAAATCATGAAAAGCAAGTTAACAGCTTGCTAAAGGAGACCCAAAAAAATACTGAAGAAAATTACACCTTAAAAATTAGCCTAACCCAAATGGCAAAAGAGGTCCAAAAATCCAATGAGGAGAAGAATGCCCTAAAGAGCAAAATTGGACAAATGGAAAAGGAAGTCCAAAAGATTACTGAAGAAAATACTTCCTTAAAAACTAGAATAGAGCAATTGGAAGCTAGTGACTTTATGAGAAATCAAGATATTGTAAAAACAAATCCAAAAGAATGAAAAATTAGAAAACAATGTGAAATATCTCATTGGAAAAACAACTGATCTGGAAAATAGATCCAGGAGAGAGAATTTAAAAATTATTGGACTATCTGAAAGCCATGATCAAAAAAAGAGCCTAAACATCATCTTTCAAGAAATTATCAAGGAAAACTGCCCTGATATTTTAGAACCAGAGGGCAAAATAGAAATGGAAAGAATCCACCGATCTCCTCCTGAAAGAGATCCCCAAAGGAAACTCCTAGGAATATTGTAGCCAAATTCCAGAGTTCCCAGGTCAAGGAGAAAATATTACAAGCAGCCAGAAAGAAACAATTCAAGTATTGTGGAAACACAATCAGGATAACACAAGATTTAGCTGCTTCTACATTAAGGGACTGCAGGGCATGGAATATAATATTCCGGAGGGCAAAGGAGATAGGATTACAATCAAGAATCACCTACCCAGCAAAACTGAGTATAATTCTTCAAGGGAAAAAATGGTCATTTAGTGAAATAGAGGACTTTCAAGCATTCTTGATGAAAAGACCAGAGCTGAATAGAAAATTTGACTTTCTAATACAAGACTCAAGTGGAAAATGAAGAGGTAATCAGGAAAGAGAAATCATAAAAGACTTATTAAGGTTGAACTGTTTACATTCCTGCATGGAAAGATGATATTTGTAACTCATAAGACCTTTGTCAGTATTAGGGTAGTTGGAGGGAAAAAATTATATGTATGTATATGTATATATAGATAGATAGATGGATAGATAGATAGAGGGCACAGGGTGAGTTGAAGATGAAGGGGTAATATCTGGAGAATAAAATTAAGGGGTGAGAGAGGATTATACTAGGAGAAGGAGAAAGGGAAAGGTAGAACGGGGTAAATTATCTCACGAAAAAAACAGAAAAGAAAAGGCTCTTATAGTGGAGGGGAACCGGGGAAGGTGAGAGGAAATGAGTGAATCTTATTCTCATAGGATTTGACTTAAGGAGGGAATAACATACACATTCAATTGAGTATGGAAATCTGTCTTACCCTACAGGAAAATAGGAGGGGAAGGGGACAAGAGAGTAGGGGGATGATAGAGAGGAGGGCAGATTGGGAAAGGGGGTAATCAGAAGCAAATACTTCTGAGGAGGGACAGGGTCAAAAGAAAGAATAGAATAAATGGGGGGGCAGGATAGGATTAAGGGAAATAGAGTTAGTTTTTCACAGCATGTCTATTATGGAAGTGTTCTGCATAACTGCACAAGTATAGCCTATATTGAGTTGCTTGCCTTATCAATGAGGGTGGGTGGGGAGGGAGGAAGGGAGAAAACTTGGAACCCAAAGTTTAAAAAAACACATGTTTAAAAAAAATGTTTTCACATGCAACTGGGAAATAAGAAATACAGGAAATGGGGTACAGAAATCTATATTGCCCTACAGGAAAATAGAGGGGAAGGGGATAAGAGAAGGGGGGCAAGATAGCAGGGAAAGCAGACTAGGGGAAGAGGTATTCAGAATGCATGCCATCTTGGGGTAGAGGGGAGGGGCAAGATGGGGTGAAAATTCGGAACTCAAAATCTTGTGGAAGTAAATGTTGAAAACTAAAAATAAATAAATAAATTTTTTAAAAAAGAAAATAATATAGGAGAAGAACATAAGATGCAAGTATATAAATTGCTATTTATGGTTTGAGGGACAGGGAGTGGGGGAAGGGGAAATGAAGTAATTATCCCTTGGAGAAATCAGGGAAGTTTTCCTAGAGGAGGCATTTGAGTTGGGTTTTAAAGGAGAGGTAGGAATTCAATGGATGAAGATGTCAGTTCAGGCCTGGGGGACTTTCAATGAGGGACATTCACCTGGATGGGATAGTTGTCCAGTTACTAGCATATTAAAATAGATAAGGTATGGAGAGGGGAGGAATGTGAGAGATAGAGGGATGAAATGGTGCCAGATGTTGGAGGTCTTCAAATGCCAAACAAAGGAGTCTGAACTTCACTGGAGGACAGAGAACCATTCACAGAAGAAGATCCAATATGTGCAGTTTGTAGCTATGCAAATCATAATCACAGTAACTAAATTAATTTACAAATTTAGTGCTATACCAATCAAACTATCAAGAAAGTACCTTATAGGCTAAGAAATAGAGTGGAGGATCAGTGGAATAGGTTAGGTACACAGGACACAATAGCCAATAACTATAATATAATATAGTAGATAGGTAGATAGATAGTACATAGATAAACCCAAAGACTCCAACTTCTGGGATAAGAACTCACTATTTAACAAAAACTGCTGGAAAAACTGCAAAATAATATGGCAAAAACTAAGCAAAGAACAACTTCTTATACCATATACCAAAATGGGTACACTGTTTAGATATAAGGGTTGATAATATAAGCAAACTAGGAGAATAATGAATAGTTTACTTGTCAGATCTATGGAGAAGGAAAAAGAGATAGAGAACATTATAAAATGCAAATTGGATAATTTTGATTACATTAAATTAAAAAGATTTTGCACAAACAAAGCCAATGCAGCCAAGATTAGAAGGGAAGCAGAAAGCTGGAAAATAATTTTTATAGCCATATCTCTGATAAAGGTCTCATTTCTAAAATATATACAAAATTGGGTCAAATTTATTAGAATACAAATCATTCCCCAACTGATAAATGGTCAAAGGATACGAACAGGCACTTTTCAGATGAAGAAATTAAAGCTAACTATAGTCATATGAAAAAATGCTCTAAATCACTATTGATTACAGAAATGCAAATTAAAACAACTCTGAGGTACCACCTCACACCTATAAGATTGGCTAACATGACAAGACAGGAAAGTGATAAATGTTGGTGAAGATGTGGGAATATTGAACACCAATGCCTTGTTGGTGGAGTTGTGAACTGATCCAACCATTCTGGAAAGCAAAAGGGCTATAAAACTGTGCATACCTTTTGATCCAGCAAAACCACTACTAGGTTTGTATCCCAAAGAGATTATAAAAAAAGGGAAAAGGACCCACATGCACAAAAATATTTCTAGCAGTTCTTTTTGATGTGGCAAAGAATTGGAAATTGAAGGGATGCCCATCAATTGGGGAATGGCTGAACAAGTTATGGTATACTATTGTGCTGTAAGAAATGACGAGCAGGCAGATTTCAGAAAAAATCTGTAAAGACTTACATGAACTGATGCTGAGTGAAGTGAGCAGAACCAGGAGAACATTGTACACAGTAACAGCCACATTACGTAAGGACTAACTTTGATAGACTTAGCTCTTCTCAGCAATACAATGATTCAAGACAACTCCAAAAGACTCATGATGGAAAATGCTATCCACATCCAGAGAAAGAACTACGGAATCTGAATGCAGACTGAAGCATACCATCTTCTCTTTCTGTTGTTTTTTCTTTCTCATAGCTATATCAGATTGCTTGCTGTCTTGGGTAGAGGAATGAGGGTGGAGGAGGGAGGGAGAAAAAAAAATGAAACTCAAAATCTTATAAAAGTGAATGTTGAAAGTTATCTTTACATGTAATTGGAATAAATAAAATACTATTAAGTGAAATAAAAACGTACCTTATAGAACTAGACAAAATAATTACAAAATTTATTTGGAGAAAGACCTAGAATCTCAAGGGAGACTGATAAGGGAGAAAAAAGATAAGAATTGCTTATTTTATACTTAATAAAAGACAGGTTGTTGTTGTTGCCTGTCCTTCATTCTCAAAGGGGGCCATGACATCACGAAGATGATGCCATGACTTGCAAGTGAACGGGGTTTAAGTGACGGAGAGTTGTGCAAAGCTGCCAGTTTCCCTTTCTCCTCTGGAGCCATCGGTGGTCAGTGGCAAGATGTACGAGATGACCGGAGATGACTCCAGATGCAGGGGGAGACCTTGACCTTCTTGAGTTAAGATCTTTCCTGGGTCCCACCTCCACCACTCTGCTCATTTGTACAGTCTCAAGAACTTCAGCCTCTTCTTCTATCTCTTTTGCATACATTTTTCTAATCTCTCATATATGTGCCTTTCTCTCTGGTCTCTACACTAGTTCAAGCCCCTATCACCCTTCTGGACAACAGAAGGCAGCAACAGCTTCCTGTTCTCTAATCCCTTCTCTAATCCATCTTTCACAAACTAGTCTTCCTAAAGTATAAGTATGAACATACTACTCCTTTGCTCAAAAACCTTCAGTGGTTCCCACTTGCTTCTAGGATAAAATAAAAACTTCCTCCTCCTGATATTTGAAGCCTTCTATTCTCTGACTTCAAGTTACCCTTCCAGACTTATTTCATATAAATCCCTTTTGCATACTTTGTTGTTCAGTTGTGTCCTACTCTTTGCAACCCCATTTGAGATTTTCTTGGAAGAGATACTTCAGTGATTTGCCATTTCCTTCTCCAGCTCATTTTACAGATGAAGAAACTGAGGCAAACAAAGTTAAGTAACTTGCCCAGGGTCACACAGCCAATAAGTGTCTGAGGTTAGATTTGAACTTAGGAATATGAGTCTTCCTGACTTCAGGCCCAGGACTCTATCCACTGCATCGCTATATTTGTTATAAGCCAACCTCCATACCTTCTCATGAGCTGTTCTACCTAAGTTTGAACCATACTGCCTCCTCATTACAACCTCTTGGAATCCTTTCAGGGGGATGCTGGAGCCAGTTCAAACCACTGATTATTAAATTTTAAGTGTGAGCATTTACACTTAGAAAATCAGTGAACATGACCAATCAGAACTTTATTGTTTTGTTGATTGTCTGGATTTAAGAAAATGATAGAGAAAAATAACGCAGATTTAACTTAGTGTGTCATGTATATAATACAAAATAATGTAACATTATATGTGATAATATATAACACATGATACATGTGCTATGATACTATAATACTATAATACTATACAATTATATATCATATATAATTCTATAATATATACTATATATTCCACACTCCTTCCCCAGCCTCTCCAACCACTCTGTGCTGCCTTAGTTTCCTTCCCACCTTAGCTTTGGCTCAGGTAAGTGCCTCCTCTGTTAAGCTTTCCTGATCTCCCCCAAATCCCCTCTTCCTTCTCAAGTCATCTTGTATTTACTTGTCTGTGTACATGTAGAATATACAAGTTCCTTGAAGTCAATAACTTTTGTTTTTGCCTTTGTATCAGCAGTACCTAGAACATAATAAATTGTAATTGACTACCACATCCCAGTTGTCTTGTATTTATCTTGTATATTGTTTACATGCATACTTACGCATTATATTATGTAATGTACATTATAGTTATATGCAAAATACATTATACGATATACATTATATTATATAATGTACATAAGTACATTACATGTGCTTATATGTATATAAATATTTTCTCCCTACTAGAACAAAGTCTCCTTGAGGGTAAGGACTATTTCATTGTTATCTTTGTATTTCTAGTGCCTGGCACTTAGTAGGTGTTAAACACATTTTTGTTGATTGATTAATTTTACATTAATAAAGTTCTTGAAACATAGTAGTTGCTCAATAAATTCTGTTGATTGTATAAGTAACATTCTACTCTCAGCTTGGAAAATATTAGGTTACCTTTTCTGTTATGCTAATATTGGGTTACCTTTTTAGCCTATGCTGCTGTATATTGAGGGCTTTGTTTTTTTGTTTGTTTGGTTGGTTGGTTGGTTGGTTTTTTGTTTGTTTTTGTAATTTGCTCAATGCGAAGTAATAGGAAAGATAGATTAATATTTGTTACTTAGCAAACAAAAATAACAAGCTTATTTTTAAAGTAAAAAAGAAAAAAAAAGCTCCTTCATAGGAAAGATAAGAAGGTGGAAGACTTCAAGATGTCAGACCTTCTCCCTTCTTCTGGTAGTGGATTAATTTCTAGTGTGCGCTTGAAGAAGGTGCTAATTCAGGAGAATCTGTAGAGCCCTATCAACTTCTTCCTGTGGTGAATTCAATTTTCCTCATTCAGTAAGACAGAGAGTTTGTTATGTATCCTGAGATAAGGAGGTGGGCTATGAAAGCCTTTTTATCGTTTCTTTTCTTTTTGCCTGAAAGGGGCTGAGCTAGGCTTTCAGCAAGATTATTAGAGGTGGCATTATAACTGAGAGCATTTTAAAGTTTGCAAAGCCTCTACCTACAGTATTGTGTTTGAGACTTAGAATGGCCCTCTGAAGTATTACTATATGCACTATCACCATTTCACAGATGAAGAAACTGAGTTAAGAGAAGCAGTGACATGTTAGTCACACAACTATCATATGTTAGAGGGGCATAATTTCAAGCCTTGTTTGGTTATATTAGCAGGCAGGAGGAAAGGGTCAGTGGGAGCAGGCTGGCCACAAACCTGGGAGGCAGAGGGAGGACCGACTGCTTGCTGCTGGTCAAACAGTCAAGGAAACTTTCCGATTCCTGAAATAAAAGTGCTAAGGAAAGAAGGATAAACATTCTAAAGGAACAACAAGGAGGGGGCTTCACTGAGCTCTCCCTCTGAGGAAGGGAATGAAAAGAAATAGAATAAGAATTGAACAAGTGTTTGTAAACTTTGCCAGGGAGACTGGCTGGAAGCTGAAAGCTTAAACTGGCTCCCAAAATAGAGGGAGGCCTCTACCAGACTGACTTCATGTGAAAACCATAGCTGTTTTTCTATATACCTGCCTGTACCAGGCAGAGTCAATGAAGACCTGAAGAAATTGGCATGTTTTTTTCCATATGTGAAACCTGCATTCTTTGTTTTTTTTTTCTTTTTGGTGAGGCAATCAGGGCTAAGTGACTTGCCCATGGCCACACAGGTAAGTAAGTGTCATTTGTCTGAGACTGGATTTGAACTCAGGTCCTCCTGACTCCAAGGCCGAACTCCATCTACTGCATCACCTAGCTGTCCCTGTAACCTGCATTCTTGTTACATATACCTGCCTAGATCTATGATGTAATCACATTCATACAAGTATGATGCTCATTGAAGACTGGCAGAGCATTCTCATGCTCCTAGCCACCACAGAAGCCAGTACTACACCAGGCATCCCCAGGAGCTGAATAATGTTTCTAAGGTGTTCTCTTCCAGAGACAGGTAGCAGGGTATACAGAGCAGCCTTGGAGTTAAGAAATCCTGCTTCTCACACATATTGGATGTATGATCCTGGGTGAGTCACTTCACAATTTGCTGAGTTATGATCTGTATTAGTATAGGGAGTTTCTTCCCTGAAAGTTCTCAATAGGGATGAAAACAGAGGTTCAGACTCTGCCCCCATCACCCCACAAAATATCAGAAGGTAGATGTCTTGGTAAGGATAAATAAGTTAGTGAGATGTGGATGTGTGGATTAAATACTTCTTCCTGAATTTCATGAAGAAGGTAAATGAAGGGATGTTGCACTAAGTATTTAGGGAAACGCCCGCTAATGAATAATAATGAGATATCAAAAGAAAAGTCATGAACAGCTGTAGTACCTGCAACAAACTAGCTTCCATGATAGGCTTCTATTATAAAGTATTGCCCTAAGGAATCATGTGTGTTTATCTCTATCCATCTATATTTATCTATATTTTTTTCTTCCCTCTTTGAACCAGTTCAGATGAGAATGAAGTTCAAGTATTGCTTGTTCCTCCCCATTTCCCCTTCATTTTAAAAACTCTTCCTTGTGCTTATCTTTTATGTGAGATAATTTTCCTAATACTTCTCCTTTCCCCTTCTCCCAGTACATCACTCTTCTTACCCTTCCATTTTTCTTTTGAAGTCATCCCAATATTATAGACTCACATCCATGCCCTCTGTCTAAGTAGCTTCTTTCCAATTGTCCTAATGATAATAAAGTTTTTAGGGGTTTACGTGTATTAACTTTCCATTTGGGAATGTAAACAGTTTAACCTTATTAAGTTCCTTATGATTTCTCATTCATGTTTATCATTTCATGTTTCTTATGAACTATGTTTGAATGCCAAATTTTCTATTCAGTCCTGGTCTTTTCATCAGGAATGCTTGAAAGTCTTCTATTTCATTAAGTATCCATTTTCCTCCCTGAAGAATTACATTCAGTTTTTCTGGGTAGGTTCTTTTTTTATTGTTATCCTAGCTCCTTTGCCTCCTGGAATATCATATTCCAAGCCCTCCACACTTTTATAGTTGTAGTTGCTGTCTTGTGTAATCCTGCCTCTATTTGAGTTGGTTCCTTATGGTTGCTTGAAGTATTTTCTCCTTGACTTGGGAGTGCCAGAATTTGGCTATACTACTCCTGAGAGTTTCTATTTTGGGATCTCCTTCACAAGGTGATCAGTGGATTCTTTCAATTTCTATTTTGCCCTCTGGTTCTAAAATATCTGGGCATTTTCCTTGATAATTTCTTGAAATATGTCTAGGCTGTTTTAGATTATGGCTTTCAGGTAGTCAAATAATTCATAAATTATCTCTCCTCAATCTTCTTCCTTGTCAATTTTTTCCCTATTAGATATTTTGCATTTTCTTTTATTTTTTCATTCTTTTGACTCTGTTTTATTGTTTATTGATATTTCATATAGTCATTAGCTTCCACTAGATCAACTGTAACTTTTAAGGAATTATTTTCTTTAGTGATTTTATTCTTCTTTTACGATTTGGCCAATTCTGATTTTTTTTCTAATTTTTAGGCAATTGGGGTTAAGTGACTTGCCCAGGGTCACACAGCTAGTAAGTGTCAAGTGTTTGGTCTGAGGTTGGATTTGAACTCAGGTCCTCCTGACTTCAGGGCCAGTGCTCTATCCACTGTGCCACCTAGCTGCCCCAGACAATTCTGATTTTTAAGAAGTTTTTTTTCAGTATTTTTCTGTGCCTCTTTCACCAAGTTGTTAATTCTCTTTTCATATTTTTCTTACATTGCTGTCCTTTCCCCCTGCCCCAATTTTTCCTGTCTCATTCTTATTTGGTTTTAATTTTTTTTTTTTTTTTGCTTTTTAAAAAAAATCTTTCTTTAGTTCTTCTAGGAATTCTTATTGGGCTTGTGCTTAATTTGCATTTTTCTTTGAGGCTTTGCTTATAGTTGTTTTCAAGTCATTGTCTTCTAAATTTGTATTTTAAGTTTCCTTGCCACCACGATAGCTTTTTATGCTCATGGATTTGGGTTTTTTTAAGTTATTTGTTCATTTTTCCAGCTTATTTCTTGACTTTAGACTTTTTATGAGAGTTGTACTCTACTTATCTCTGGTAGCAGGAGTGGGGGACATGTGGGAGGCAGGTAGTAACTACCTTGAGTTTTAGGCTTTTAGGTCCCAATGTTTTACAGCTAGGTCTGGGGCCCTGTAAGTTTTCAGTGCTTCCAAGGTGGTGTGACTCAGGAAGAGGCCTGGTCACTGCCCTTCTGGTCTGCACTCTGGTCCTTACCCAGGTAAGGTTCCTGCTCTCTTGTGAACACAACTGCTCTGATCTGCCCTGGAACTGTGACCCAGAACTGTGTAATGGGCAGTGGCGTTGCCAGATGTTTCTTGGTCCTGTGCCCAGTACTAGTATGGGAGTACCTGCAATCTCTTTTGGACCAGAAGTTCAATCCTCTTACCATCTCTGGGCACTGAGTGTTTCTGGTACTGCTGCCACCACCACCACCACTAGTACCTCTAAGGCCCACAGCTAGTGTCACTTCTCCCTAAATGTCCTCAGGCCTCTCTTTCTGTTCTCTCAAGCTGTCCTGGCCTGGAAAAATGACTCATTGTGATTTTTTGTTGTTGTTGTGCCACTTAGAATTCAATTTTTGTTGCTTTATAAAATTGTTTAGAGGAGGGTATTGGGAGAATTCTGCAAAGATGGTCACTTTACCATCTTGGCTCTGCCCCTGAAGGTAATCTTTGTAAAGTACTTAGAACAGTGCCAGGCATATAGTAGGTGCTATATAAATGCTTATTCCTTCTCCTTCCCTTTCCCTCTCCCAAGCTACAATAAATCTGATCTGTTTCTTTGGATTAGCAAGGCTTCATGCATGTGTGCACAGTGTGGCTTAAGGTGGTATGCGGGCATGGAGTGAAAGAAATGGGAAGGAATATGGGAGAGTAGAGGGAGTCCTGTGTGTACAATGAGGCCTCCTTGTCCATCAAATGCTGCTCAAGATGTTTTGTGCCCCAGTGATTGATGAGTCCATAAAGGTTGAGCTGAATTCGTAAGGGGAACTCCTTTTACACATAATATTTCTAAATATGGGAAGCTCATAAACAGACTTGACAAAATACACTGGAATAGGGACAGAAATTGAAAGGGGAAGCAGTGTCATTTTTTCCCCCACTGGAATATTTCTATCATGTTTCTTCTCCAAAAACAAAAGCAAAAGCAGAACCAAACAAACAAATCTTCTGTTTTGCTCTTACTTCAACTTTAGAAGGGAGCATGATTTATATTTATTTACTTTTGCACTAACTTTAAAGCTGGAATCTCCTTGCATTATTACAGCCATCCACTAACTCTTTTCTTCCTAAATTAGAAAAGCTGCTCTTCATCTATTTTTAGACTTTCTGGTGACTTCTCTGGGAAACCGTTGATGAATAGAGAAGGAGAGCCAGAGCACAGCAGGCAGATACCTGAGACCCAGAGGTGGAGCCAAGAATATCCCCCATAACCACAGTCTGCATGCAACACCTGGAGAAACCATCCTGCTCGGACTTCATACCTGGAAATACTGACTGGGAAAGCCCACACCAGGTAGCTCATGCGATGGGCCCAAATAGCATTCTCCAGGCTAGTGGACCTACTGAGAAACTTGAGCTCACATCTCTGACTCTTGAGGGTGTTGTGACTAATGGTGATTACAGCTCCGTGTTCACTAAAATATCCAAGCTAGCCTGTTTCATGATAGTTTAACAAAAAAAAAAAAAAAGAAGTCTGGAAATAATAAAGTGTGTGGCCACTGACAGAGAAAAGACTGAACAAATCACAGCATCTGAATGTGATAAAATATCTTGGCACCAAGAGAAACAAGGACATGGAGGAATTCAGAGAAACCCAAGAAGATCTTACTGTACTGACAGAGAGAAAGAAGATCCCACATTATCAACACTAATGCAATGAAGAGAACATTAGAAGAAAGCTGAATAATAATAGTCACCTAGCATTTCTATGGTACTTAAAGTTTGCAAAGCAAATTTACAAATTGTCTCATTTTATCTTTACAACATCTGAGAAAACTGAGGCAGACGGAGATGAAATGACTTGCCCAGGGTCACACAATCAGTAAGTATCTGAGGTTGGATGTGAATTCAGGTCTTCCTGATTCCAGGCACGTCACTCTAACCACTGCACCACTTAGCTACCTCTAAGTAGTAATTGTAATTGCTCAGAAAACAGATGACTAAAACTCATCTCCCTTCTTCCAAGAAAAAGGTGGGGGCCAAGAAGTTAATTATGTTGCCCATGTAGGAGTAATGGTTTTGTCTTTTGGGTTTGCTTGGCAGCTTTTCTTTGTTGGGGGAAGGAAGTGATGGTGGTGGAGGGGGTATATATCTAAAAATCAACAGGATGTCAAAATAAAAGAAATAAAACATTTTAATAATGATGATAAAAATAATAATAACAGCAATAAGTGATATGATTGCTATTCCTTCAGGCTAATTCTCCAGCTTACAAAATGGAATCTGTAGTGTCATGAGTTCTGTACAGGTTTATGAGGCAATAATGTAAACTCATTGCAAGAATGAATTGCTTTGAGGGGCAGCTAGGTGGCTCAGTGGATAGAGAACCAACCCTGGAGTCAGAAGAACTTGAATTCAAATCTGGTCTCAGACACTTGACACTTACGAGCTGTGTGACCCTGGGCAAGTCACTTAACCTCCAATTGAAAAAAAAAAGAAAGAAAAGAATGAATTCCTTCATTCCTTGTACTTAATAAAGAGTTGATTGATTAAGGGGAGATTTTGCAAAATAGGCCTTTCTCCTCTGCATAGGTCCACAGGACACATTGCTTTGCCTTGTTGAGATGAAAGGAGTGAACAGGGTTCTCTAATTGTATATGGAGGGCTTTAGTCAATCAAGGGGTATATTTTCTTTTTTTTTCAGTTTTTAAAAATTAATTATTTTATTTTTAGTTCTCAACATCTACTTCCACAAGATTTTGAGTTCCAAATTTTCTCCCCATCTCTTCCATCCCCTCACCCCAAGACAGCGTGCATTCTGAATACTCCTTCCCCTAATCTGCCCTCCCTTCTATCACCCTCCCCTTCTCTTATCCCCTTCCCCTTCTATTTTCCTGTAGGGCAGGATAGATTTCTATACCCCTGTGCTTGTGTCTTATTTCCCAGTTGCATGTGAAAACAATTTTTAACATTTGTTTTAAAACTTTGGGTTCCAAATTTTCTCCCTTCCTCCCTCCCCACCCACCCTCATTGAGAAGGCAAGCCACTCGACACAGGTTATACTTGTCATGCAAAACACTTCCATAGTAGTCATGTTGTAAAAGACTAACTATATTTCCCTTCATCCTATCCCATTCAAGGGGTATATTTTCAAAAATCACTCACAAGCTGTCTCATAAAGCATCATAATTACTGCAGGCAGAGCTAGATTTGACCTTAGAGATTATTTGGTCTAATCCTCTTATTTTTTACAGATGAAGAAACAGAGGCCCAGAGTAGTTGCCCAATCTGCCCAAAGTCACAAAGATAATTAGTCTCATCACCAGCATCTGAACTCAAG
Organism: Vombatus ursinus; assembly: GCF_900497805.2. Taxonomy (NCBI): domain Eukaryota; kingdom Metazoa; phylum Chordata; class Mammalia; order Diprotodontia; family Vombatidae; genus Vombatus; species Vombatus ursinus. The sequence goes on from NW_020951478.1 coordinate 7,592,954, forward strand.
TCCTTTGGCAATAAATCCAATGGTCTTTCCATCATACGATAACTGAGTTGTCTTCACCTATTATGAAACAGTAGCCCAACAGACCCACTAATCCGTAACACCCATAGAGACTTTAATGGGAAGGGCCTTTAGAAATCATCTAGTCATTTTGCAGATGAGGAAACTGAGGCCTAGAGAAGGGAAGTGACCTACCAAAGCTCACTCAACTATAACTATCCATGAAATAAATTGGCATAAAGTCCTAGTCCCTGAAATGTATTAGTACTATCTGGATCATCGAGCGTTTTCTCTGTTTATTTGTTTTGTTTCAGTTTTAATCTCATGAATCATAAAATTTGGATGAAAGATTCTGAGCAGGCTTAGCCTACAGGTCAAGAAACTACCCCATGTCACATTCAGACACCACCTCTTAGTAAGGGCCATACAATGTTGGCTCTCCTTCCTGGAATCATAAGTACATAGACCTTTAGAATCTTTGGCCAAAATACAACTTAGAGCAGATGAAAACTTTTTAGCTAACCAACTTTTTCCCCTTCATTCCCCCCAATTCAGCCTCCTCAGAAAAAATATGTATATTATCCGATTGATAAGACTCATCCCAAATGCACACACTTTAGATCCAAATAGGCTCCCGTAACCACATTAGTCAGTCCAGACACATTAATCCATTACTTAATGCATTACTCAGATCTCAGTAACAGGCAGCATGTGACCGCGAGTCAAGTTCTGCTCTGCATGGATGAAAATAATAATACTGAAAAAACCTGCACCTGTGAGACAAGATTCACTAGTTTGGAAACTGCTGACTCTTTCTGTGTTTTCTAATGTGTAATTAAAATCTTATGTTGCATGTTTTATTTTTCCAGCACACAGCATCTTTGTGCTGGTGATCACATTTTCAACAATCACCACCTAATCAGACTTTACTCTAATCAAAAATGAGTCACTGACTTTGTTTTTATTTTTACTCCCTCAATGTTTTACTTCACAAAAGCCAGAGATAATGCATAGACTTATCACTGTAGAAACATAAAGGTGGGGAGAGAGGGCATGACTATTCATTAGGAAATTGATACAATGGCAAAAAAAAAAATGATGGATGGTGTAGTTATTGTAAAGGAAAATCATGTCCTGAATGCTGAGGTTAAGTCAGCCACCTCTTCTCCCCCAGAAAAAAAAAAAAATTGTTTCTGATGCAAATGGTTTGAATTAGTGCCATGGTTATTTATAACAATAGTCTGGTTAGGGATCTTACTTGCTATTCATCAAGAAAATGTCCTGTAGGATTAAAGGAGCCCAAAGAAAACAATTTTTTAAATAAATGAAATGTCCTTTTGGGTGGGAAGCAGCTATATTTGTATTCAGGACCACGACTCCAGGGTTGAATACTCAAAGCACAAGACCACTGGGACACAGATCCTGAAAGCTGACATTGGGAAAGGCCAGTGGACACATGTGCACCAGCTGAAGTGCCCACAAATGCGTCAGTGTCTTGGTAAGTTCATGAGCCACGTAGCAAGTAGGAAGGAGAGACTTAGGGTGGACTACTTCAGCTCTCTAAGTCATTAGGGGGTCCAGCATAATAAAGTACTCACTGAATATAAGTTTGAGGAGAAAAAAAAGCAATACAAGAAATTTGGGTGTTTAAAAAACATTTGTTTAATACATTTTGTTTTTACGTCACCTTTGATCCCAAATATCTCCCTCCCTTCACCCAACCCGGAGAAACATCCTTTGTAATAAAGAATGAAAAAGAAAGGAAAAAAAATTAATGTAGCAAAACCAGTCAACACAGGAACTTTGCCTGACTGTGCAATGTTCCACGCTGGGTGTTTATTTTTGTTGTAAGTAATCACTGAAAAACATTACCCTTGTGATAAAAAAAAAAAAGCCTGATATATACCAAAAGATTTATAACAACACTTTTATTTTTGGTAGCAAAGAACCGGAAACATAGTAGATACCCATCAATTAGGGAATGTCTGAATGAGTTGTAGCACATGAATATAATGTAACATTACTGTGAGACGAGAAACAACGATGATGATAAGAATATAATGAATTTAGAGAAGCATGGTAAGATATAGAACAGATGATTCCCAGTGGTGATAACAAACTCAATTGTAAAATATCCTATACATATATACTAGGGAGTTAAGGATATAGTGTTTGTGTGTGTGTGTGTGTGTGTGTGTGTGTGTATGCTAAGCATATAGTATATAAATAGCTATATATAAAATATATGTATGTTTATATATATGTGTGTGTGTTTATTGACACATGTGTACATGCTAAAAGTCAAATTGTAATTTTACCTCTTTGATAGGAAGGTAACATCTCAGTATAGTATATCAATCATTATACATATATATTATGTATTATAAAATAGAATGAGGGCAGTTTTTACAAATAAAATTTTATTGATCCCTTTTATCTTTATATAACCTACCTTTCCCAGTTTAATGTTTTACATCCCCCTACCCCTTCTACTTCCATGAAATCCTTTGTAACACAGAGCAAAACAGAAGTGATAAAACAATTCAGTGAAACTAATCGATACATTGAAAATATCTGACATCATATGAAGTGTTCTACACTCATGGTGCCTTGCTCTGTCTCCTGTCTCTTCTTTGGGACCAAGCTTGGTCAGTATAATTTTAAGCTGTTCAGTTTCAATTGCTCTGTTTTCTTCTTTCCATTGACTTTGTTATCACCACTGGGAATCATCTGTTCCTATACCTTTCCATGCTTCTCTAAATTCATTATATTCTTATCATCATGTATGTATGTATACATACATATATATATTATAGCATACATGTATACTATATGCTTACCTCCCTACCAAAAAAAAAGTAAAACACCTTTCTATCTATAGTCTTCATGTCTACATCAGTGGGCTGGCAACCAGAGAATCATATTAAATGAGGAAATGGAAGGAAAATTACCTGGCATATGGTGTGGGTAGAAGGATCCTTTTAAGGATACAAGCATACTTTGGGGATATTACAGGTTTGGTTCCAGACCAACTCAATAAAGCAAATATCTCAGTAAAGCAAGTCACATGAATTTTTTGGTTTCCCAGTACATATAAAAGTTATCTTTACACTACACTGTAGTCTAGTAAGTGTGCAATAGTATTGTGTCTAAAAAATGTACATACCTTACTTCAAAAATACTTTATTGCTAAAAAATGCTCACCATCATTTGCACCTTCAGCAAGGCATAATCTTTTTGCTAGTGGAGGGTCTTGCCTTGATGTTGATGGTTCCCAACTGAACAGGATGGTGGCTGCTGAAGGCTGGGTTGGCTGTGGCAATTTCTTAAAATAAGAAAACAATGAAGTTTGCCTCTCTATTGATTTTTCTTTCACTTGAGCACTGAGAGGCCACTGTAGGGTTATTAATTGGCCTAATTTCAATATTGTTGTGTCTCAGGGAATAGGGAGGCCAGAGGAGAGAAAGAAAGACAGGGAATGGCTGGTCTTGGAGCAGTCAGAAGACACACAGTATTTATCAATTAAGTTCTCCTTCTTATACCTTCTCATAATTATAATAGTAACATCAAAGATCACTTATCACTGATCACCATAACAGACAAAATAATAATGAAAAAAAATTTGAAATATTGCAAGAATTACTAAAATGTGACACAGAGACACAATGTGAGAACATGCTGTTAAAAAAAGTGCTGCCAACTATGCCCAAAGGGCTATAAAATTATGTCTGTCCTTTTATCCAGCAATAGCACCGCTAGGACTATATCCCAAAAACATCCAAAAAAAGGGGAAAGGACTTACTTGTACAAAATATTTGTAAGTAGCTCTTTTTGTAGTGGCTAAGAAATGGAAATCCAAGAGATGCTCATCAATTGGGAATGGTTGAACAAACTATGGTATATGATTGTAATGGAATATTTTTGTGCTATAAGAAATGACAAGCAGGATGATTTCAGAAAAATCTGGAAAGACTTACATGAACTGATGCATAGTGAAGTGAACAGAACCAGAAGAAAGTTGTAAACAGGAACATCAATATTGTTTGATGAAGAACTGTGAATGACTTAGTTATTCTCAGCAATGCAATGATCTAAAACAATCCCCAAGGACTAATGATGAAGCATGCTATCCACCTCCAGAGAAAGAACTGATATTGATTGAATACAGACTGAAGCATGTTATTTTTCACTTGCTTTCATTATTTTTCTTTTATTCTAGTCATCTTGTACAAAAATGACAAATATGGAAATGTTTTACATAATTGCACATATACAACCTATATCTGATTGCTTACTGTCTCAGGGAGGGGGAAGGGGAGGGAGAGAGGGATAGAATTTGGAATTCAACACTTTAAATAAAAATGTTAAAAAAAAACTGGAAAACAAAAAACCCACACAGTGTCTGTGAAGTGAAATAAAAGGAAGTATGTCTATACTGGAAAATCCAGCTGAAGGCAATGGAGCAGCTGACACTTCCTGATTGGTCTCCATAGACAACTAGAGTAGACAGAATTATTAGAGGTAAGCAGAGTAGGATGTTGAAGCAAGATATGGGAGAAAAGAGCACTGGACTTAAAAACCAGATACCTGGGTCCTATCCCTGGTTCTATTGCCAACTTTCTGTGTGACCTTGGAAATGTTCCTCCTCAATTGTCTCAACTGTAAAATAAGAGGATTGGGCTAGCTGATTTTTAAGATCCCTTCCTTCCCTGAAATCAATACTTTATATATTTCAAATGTTTTAAAGATAAAATTCACTAAATTTGAGTTGAAATATGGCCAAAAAATCCAGTTTCCTGAATTTCATCTTTTAAATGTTTAAATCAAAATATACTACAACTGTTGTCTTATAACCATAGCTCACATTTATCTAATGCTTCTCAGTTTCAAAAAAAAAAATGATTTCCAAAAAGCTGCTTCATGAAAAAAGAAGCGTAGCTATCATTAACCCAATTTAGATGAGGAAGCTGTCTTAGGCGCACAAACTGATCTCACAGTCACAGAGCTGACAAGTGTCGAAGCTGGGATTCAAACCCCAATCTTTGACTTCAAGGCCACTGCTTAAAGAGTGCTCTTGAATCACATTTTACAGTGTATTATCTGCTGGGCTGTAATTACAGCGTTGAGAGTTTGGAAAATGGATTTCCTTGTGTACTCTACTGAATACAGAATAGATATATTAGAAAAGAAGCAAAATATTGGCAGACAGAGGAAAAACTTGAAGCAATTACCTACTAAACTCCCTCAATGGGATCAGGCAGCCATATGCCAATGTGTTCCTTATTAACAGGCTTTGTTAGCCTGAATTATGGATTATAGATTATTTACTATGGGAAGGGATCTCCAGATCAGCTAACTCAACTTGCTTATTTTATAATTGAGGCCAAGAGAGTTCAAGACATTTGCCTAAGATTCCACAGCAAATGAGGTAGACCTAGGACTAGTATTCCCAGCTCCATTCTCTGCACCATGCTAATATTTCCTCAACTTCCTTCTTTGCTTACCTATTAACATATAAAATATTGAAACTCAAACTTTTTTTAAGCTGTGCTATGTTCCAAAAGCTGTTTAAACTAATTCAAAAAACATTTTTAAAAAATTAGTTGTTTTGGTGTCGTGTACACATAGCATAGAATTACAGAAGAACCAGTTCGCTTTAATTGTTTATAAAGTAGCCATATAAAAATAATCTTTAAAGCAGAGGGAATGCTAATATTTATATCTATCTAAGGGAAAATAATAACAATTTGTGATTTACCCCCCCAACATGTACCCCAAGGGCATATATTTTGAAGGGAGGATTTTATTTCATAACATAAATTGTTTTCTATATAGCCCCAAAGAAATGATTTATTAATAGTGAGCTATAGAAAAAGAGGCCCATAATTAGCAGCTTGGGCAGAGTCAGACATAAACATATATTTTGTTTATGAAACATGTCAGTGTGAAATGAAAATCACATCTTCCTGAATGTCACAACAGGGTCAAAAAGCAAAGGAAAAGGACATCTATTTAGGACTAAGATTTCAGAGTGAAACCAAAGCTGGACGCAACACAGACATACTCATGCACACATACATACACACGTATGTACACACAAGCACATACCCCTTCCTAACATATTTTTTTCTGGTTTCTTTATCATCAACATCCTTATGACTATTATTTCAACTTCTAAAGCAGATCCAGTTTTAACACACTATAATATTCTGGATGTTGACCAAAGTAGATGATAATCTTCCCATATTGAGATAAGTATTTCCTCACCATGTGAATTGACAGTCACATTTAATGAATTCGTAATGATTTATATTATTGAATTAGTGCATGCAGAACCCTCCTGGTCCATGAGATAACTGGCTATGCCTTGATGGCCCTAATCTTCATATTTATTTATTTATTTTAGCTCCTCTGCCCTAGCTCCATTTACTAACAGCTGTTCTTAGGGTTTGGTCTCTTAGTGCAATAGCAGTATCAATGATCCTAAGACTGACTGATATTTATCAGTGACTGATTAGTCCACTGTCCAGAATTCATTGCTCTGTTTTCAATCATTCATTTATTCAACAAGCATTTGTTACACTCCTGATATGAGTCAGGCATTAAGACTAAAGCATTTTACAACTCTGTTTCAATGCATTTTGTCCATGGTGGCTATTTTCTAAAGTACCATCAGATTCAGGACATCTAGGTGGTACCGTGAATAGAGCACTGGATTTAGAATGAGGAAGACTCTTCTTCATGAGTTCAAATCTGGCCTCAGACACTTACTAGCTATATGACCATGGGCAAGTCACTTAACCTGGTTTGCCTCAGTTTCCTCATCTGTAAAATGAGCCGGAGAAGGAAATAGCAAACCACTCCAGTATCCTTGTCAAGAAAATTCCAAATGTAATCAGGGAGAGTCATGAGTGAAATGACTGAACAACAACTGTCAGATTCAGACTTATGCCACAATATGAATTCATTTTAGTATTCATCCTCAAGCTAAGAGTTGCTCATGGATGATTTTAGTATTACTACTCTGCTTATGACCTATTCACGGCCCTCAACATCAAGCAAATTTTGCTTTCTGGTGAACTGGATGCCTCACTGGGCATTCTCCACCTGGCTTCAGTCATAGATGACACACTGTGTCACTAGTGCTTGAAGTGACTGGGGACATTTAATCTGAAAAACAGAAGACAATCTTGGAACAGGATGGATTTTTTATCTTTGAATATTTGAAGGCTATCATCGAGGAGATGGATTAGACTCATTTTGTTTGACTCTCACACTTACTCATAGAAATACAAAGATTTTGACTCAATGAGGAAGCTGGGGAAAAACTCCTAGTATTGAGAGTGAAATTGGCTTCCTTGTGACATAGTGAATTTAGCAACCTTAGAGAGAGCCAGGAAGGCCAGAGCTAGGGAATCACCTCATCAGGAATATTGAGGGGAATTCTTATGTGCAGGGTAAGGTTGGACTAGATGGTCTCTCAGGATTTCCAGGTCTAGACTTCTAAAAGCCTACAATTATTTTTTCCCACTTCCATTTTTTGTATATAAACACCGCTAAGCTGATGTGGGTAAATACCATGAAAGTCTTTTTGCTTTCAAATCCACACTGGCTATTGTGTCCTTTGAAAATTTTCTGTTGAAAGTTATTCAACATTTCCAAGTTTCAACAGTAGTAACTTGATCAAATTTGCTGATTAATTTATTAAGACTACATTGTGGCTCCATTTTGCAATGGGGGAACAATGGAAATTGTAGATGTAAATTATTCTTCTTCCACCAACTAGTGTTAGTTGACACAAATAATGAAAGTAAACTTTTCTTCACTTGTGAAAATTATAATAAATATCAACTCCTTCAAAAACTTATACTTTACCATCTCTAACCTGCTTCTCCCTCTTCTCTACTATATAAAATAATTATCTCATTCATTTTATTATCCATTAATAAGAAGGACCAAGTCTAAAATGAAATCTAAAATGAAGTTTAATAGGAACAAATATAAAGTCTTAAGCATAAGTTGAAAAAATCCATTTTAAAAACAATAATAATAATAATAAAACCAAGAAAAGAAAACTAGGTTAGATGGCCAATGCTGTCTGGATGTTTGTTAGCGGACTACAAGCTCAATGTGAGTTGGCAGAGTGATATGGTAGCATCAAGACATAGTGTCCAGGATTAGGGAGGTAATTATTTCAAGGTATTTGACCCTGGTCAGATCAGAACTGAAGCACTGGGGTCTGTCCTGGGAGCCACACTTTAGGAATGACATTGATAAGCTCGAAGAGCATCCTAAGGAAGGCAACCCATTGATGAAGAGGCTTTGGATTATACCATGTTAGGATTGGTTGGAGCAACCAGGGCATTTAGCTAGGATAAAATAAGTGTAAGGGGGCTATATTTAAGCATTTGAATGGTTGGAATATGGAAGAAGGGAATAGACTTATTCTGTTTGCCACTGGGGACAAAACAGGGAGCAAAAATTTAGGCTTGATATAAACCTTCCTAATTTAGGTTTAATGAAAAGCATCCTAATGATCAAAGTTATCCAGAAGTGAAATGGGCTCCCTCAGGAGATAGTGGGTTCCCCGTTACAAGAAGTTTTCAAGGATGTTTGACCATTTGTTAGGTATTGTTACAGAAAGTACTCTTATAAAGGTATGGTTTGGTCTAGTTGGCCTTCAAAGTGCAATTCTATGATTCTGTAAATGGCCGAAAAGTCCTTTGGGTATGTGCAAAATGACTTATTGATTGTTTAATTTTTTTAATTTAAAATCAAAGTTTCATTAACATTTAATTTGTTCAAAGTAAAAAAAAAACTATCTGTAATACTTCCAGTGACATACAATGTTGTGATAATAGCTCATGTGTACATAGAGCTTCAAAGTTTGCAAAGCACTTTATAGGCAACATTTTATATGAGCTTTAGAATCCTCTGAGATAGGTATTATTATCACTTCCATTTTACAGATGAGAAAAGTGAGGATCAGAGAAATTAAGTGGTCAGGTTCACCCACCTCGTAAGTATCTGAGGTGGGATTTGAAGTCAATTCTTCCTGACTCCAAGTCCAGGGCTCTAATCTACTTGGCCATGTTACCAATATACCACACTACCTAACCTTTCTTCTTTGGTAGGACTTGCCAGAACTTGAACACCATTGACATAGCTTTCAAGGTCATAGCAAAAGGAATTTCAGAAGGGGACACAAAGAGGCAATGCCATTTTGTCACTGTCCTGTCAAATTTAAAATGCACTTAGTGGAAAAATAAAGTACATAATAGTTTAATTCCGTGTAAAACCCACTCTTCCATCCTGTATATAATTGAACCATCCTTATTTGTTAAATTCATAATAAAAGAAATTTTAAAAAAACCTATGGTAACCTCCATTCCTCAGAGCTCACAGGAAGAAAAACATATCCACCTTATTTCACATGACAATCACTTTTTTGAAAGTAGAACAATATCAAAATGTAGCCAGTGCTTTCGCTTCCTGATTTCCTATCTCCATGCATCATCTTGCATCATCCCAGCTCAGAGTTGGGTCATTCTGTGCTGTGACTTCCTCTAAGATCTCAGTCTCTTACTTTTCCTAAGCTTGAAAGAGGCTCCTTTCCATCCATTCTCAGATGATGACAAAGATGTAGCAGACGCATAAGCCAGGGCTGCCATTTCTGGCGTGCGCACTTCCTTACCCACAGGAACCCCCCAGCCAGCTTCCTTAGCAATACACAGGTGTCCAGGATACTAACTCACTCCACCGTTCAGTGGTATTGGGCCCACTGCCCAGCCATACAGAGCAGAATGTGGACAACATGAGTAGACAAAGCTTGCCTATTTTACTTAGGTCCAAATTACAGCTCTTTCTAGATTACAAAGTTCTTTCTTCAAAAACAACCTGGTGAAGTAGGAAGTATGGTTATTATCTCCCCTTTTACATGTGAGGAAAACTCAGCTCAGAGAATATTAAGTGATTTTCCAATAGTCACACAGCTAGCAATGGCAAGAGAGTTCTGAAAACCAAATGTCCTGGATTTTAGGGGCATATGTACCCTGTCTCTGTATAGCTTTAAAATGAGAAGTTAGAAAATGTTGTAGGCTACCATATAGGCTCTCAAAAAGAAGATTTACCAACCCGTTTTAAAAATCTGACTCTTACCTCAAGTATTCTACTTTTGCTTCCTGTCTCCCTAAATCCAATAGACTCTCTTCCTCCTGTATTTTCTGTATTTTCTGATTTCACCCTTCTCCTTGCCTTTGGGCAATTGAGGAAAAATAAAGGGAAATTGTGAGCACCTGTTACTGCCTGGACTCACTTCCTCCTTCTCCCCTTCCCTGATGCCCCCCTCCCCATTTCCTTCTCTCCATGCAGTTACTTACAGGAGATCTATTCATTTCGCAAACAACTCTCGGAAACTCCCAGCCCAGCATCAGCTGAGTAATAACCATTTGGAATACCGTTTGCATTTACTTCATACCAGTCGGGGGAGGGAATCTTGACATTCTCTCCTGCAATAAAACACCCTTTGTGCTCCCAAGTCAACCTGGGGGTTCCCCTGCAGGATTCATTTTTTGTGTAAGTGATGTGATTCTCCAGCATTCTCAGACCTAGAATGAATGACCTCCTCTTGCCAATTCCCCTGTTCCAGATGGTGTCACCAATCTATGAATTTGCCACATTCATAGGATCAGAGATTGAGAGCAAGAAGGAAACAAGAGACCTTTAGAGACCATCAAATTCAACCTCTGCTCTCGTTAGATGAAAGAAGAAATGTAGACCCAGAAAAGTTAAGTGAATTGACCGATGTCACAAAGGTGGTAAGTCATTCCATCTTCTGTGCATTTGCTCACAGGCCCCATCTATCTATCTAAATCCTCCTCCTCCACATCACGTTATTCTTCTGCCATGCATCCTTTCCCAACTACTCTGGACTGCACTGATTTCTCTTTCTCTTCTCCGAATTACTATGGCATTTTTAACCTCAAACATTTGGGCGTTTATTCAAATAACATTTCAGACTGTTTCATCATATGTGTCTTATCTACCCAGTGCTTAAACCAGTGGTGTTAAATTCAAATAAAGGGAATGGAGGGACACTGATTGGTACATATAGATCCCTGAGGGCTGCATATTGACTTCATTTTAAAATGTAATGTTATCTATGTTTTTGTTGTATTTTGGACAATACTGTTAATTATATTTATTTTGTTTATTTGATTAGTTGATTGATTTTCTTTAATGTTTCCCAGTTAGATTTTAATCCAGTTTCAGCATTGGGTTCTTCTGGCCAGGCAGCATGTTTGACACCTCTGTCATAAATCACTTTTTTGAAGTCAGTGCCTGGAATATTTTGTTGCTGTTCAGTCGTTTTTTAGTCATGTACAACTCTTCACGACTCCATTTAAGTCTTTCTCTGCAAAGTTACTGGAGTGAGTTGCAATTTCCTTCTCTAGCTCATTTTTATAGATGAGGAAACTGAGGCAAGCAGGGTAAAGTGACTTACCCAGGGTCACACAGCTATTAAGTGTCTGAGGCCAAATTTGAATTCAGGAAGATGAGTCTTCCTGACTCTTGGACTGGCACTTTATCCACTGTGCCACCTAGCTGATCTACCTGGCATATAGTAGGTGCTTAACTAACAGTGTGTGGAGTTCATAGCATGTAGTCAATAATATTTGTTAAATCAAATAGGATTAATAAACAGCTAAGAAATGAATCTTCTGCTTGCAAGGGGATGAGTCAGACTAAGTACCTTTTATTTCCTTTTAGCATTAAAGCTCTGTGTGCAACTAGGACTTGAATGGAAAATGAGGTAACCTATAATAGCAAATCAGCATGGGAAATAAGCCTCATATATGCCAAGGGGGGGGGTATTTAGGCACACATAGGAAGACAACATTGCTCATCCTCCTAACACATCTGTGGATAGCTTCTTTCACCTCTAAGACATCTTGTAATATTCTGGGCTACTTCTGCTTATTCTATTAACTGGGCCTGGGTTCAGTGCAACTAGATATTAAATTTTAAAAATCAAATTCAATTGAAATATACTATCAAAACAAAGTTTTGCACTTTCATCATTAACTATACGCAATATAACTCTTTGGGATCTACAAACACAAACAATAAGGCCATTACCACCATGAAGTTTTATAGACTGGGTCTGATCTTAAGAACAGGAACAAAAACAGAGGCTAATTTGTCCATTGTTTAATTTTGATCCTTTGCTCAACTGATAGGAAGAAAGAGAAATCTTCCTGATTTTCAGGATGCCTCTAATTTTCTATCATCCAAGAGAAGGAGGGAAAAACCCAGAAACCCTCTCCTTCTCACATAATGGGCTTCATTGAAAAGTAGACACTTCTCTCTGTTTGCTTAAGCAGGAGAGCTAGAATACAGACCAGCCCAATGAATTCTAAACTTAGTTCACATCTGGTCCAAAAACCACAATCAATTTATTGCTGCATCTGAGACATTTTCAGTGTCTGTCATATAATATATTTTCACACATTTCTAACAAGACATTTTCTTGGACCCCAAAATAGACAGGTATATCTGTCAGTTCAATTTCATGCAAACGAAACAGAAGAATTTTGGCATGGTTTACCACACTGTCTTTGGAGCAGTGTGACCATCCTGTGAAGAGGCGGCTGTTTCAGGATGCCAAGAGCTCAGCAATTTCTTTCAAAGACTGGAACTACTGACTGCCCACCATAACAAGTAATACACATATATAGATGTGCGCGAGTATATGCATGTGTGATTATGTATCATATGGGCAGAGATAGAGATCTTAGTCCCAATCTGTGATTCCTTAAACTTAGAAAACCTCCAAGTAGGGGGCTTCTCTTCATTAATTCTTTCTTCATTCATTCTTCATTAATTCTCATGGTTACAGTAGTGGAGAGCTGCTTGGGACACTGAAGAGTTTTAGCAACCTGCCCCTGTACACACACACACACACACACACACACACACACACACACACACACACATATACATATATATGTATATGTATAAACACACATAGATATATATGTATATGTATACACACACGTGTGTGTGTGTGTGTATTATGTATATCAATTCCTTTGGTTTACTGGTTGAACTTAATGCCTTCTGAGTTCAGTCAGTCAATTAGCATTTATTAAATGCCATATCCTTTCCAACTTCAGATTCTGTAAAATTCTGCGATTCTGGCACCCAAATCCAAGCTTTTTCCAACACCAAGACTGGCCTTCAATCCTCTCTCCCACCTGCCTCCCAGCTTTCCTTTTCCCCAATCACTCCATTTTCCACTCCCACACCATGTGTGTATACCTTTTCTTTCTCCCCACTCCAATAGAAATGTTATTACATTTACTTGAAAGGAATATTCCATGTTCTCCTTAAGGCCATCTCTCTCTCTCTCTGTCTCAGTCACACAATATTTGTACTCCTTGTTAAATGGAGTCTTTTGATCCCCATGGCTCTTTAAACAGAACTTTATTAAAAGTTTTATTAAAAATTAAAATGCAATAGAAAGGACATTAAAATGCTTAAAAGCTGCACATTTTCACCCAAGCCCCTCAAGGGCCTTCACAGAGAGAGCCACAAAGGTATCGGATAACCAGGGAGTACCACAGCCCAATAAATGGGCCTGCCAAAATGCCCCTATAGTGGCCCCAGGGCAACAGTTTACCACCTCACTTTTGGCTACATAAACTGCCTTTAAGCACTTTCTCCTTCAAAAAACCCCAGGGTTCTTTTAAGAGCCCGGCATCAGCATACACTTTGGAATGACTCACCCTCCCTCCACCCTTCCTCCTTCCTCATGTCTTCTCCCTGTCCAAGCTTTTACCTTCTCTGATAACATGATCCAAAGGCTGTCTATTGGAATGGAGAAGCTGAAAGAGAAAAGATAATAATAGTCAATATTACTCTTCTCTTGGGAGGCCATTGACAGAGCATCAGCTCAATGTCACCGTGCAAGGGCAAAGTAGAGAAGCCCCTAACAGTGGCAAAGTCTAAGCCATCTTCTGCCTAAGCTGGGCCCACAGGACAAAGACAGAAGTCTGAACAACAATTCCAGTGGGTCCAACTATTTTAACAATCAAAGGCCACTGAAGATCGGTGGCCAGTCCAACTGATGATAGGAGGCATAATCAGCAATTTATTTGGAAAAAGATGTGGGAGTCTCTCGGGGCTACAAGCTCAATCTGGATCAGCAGTGTGACTTGGCAGCTTAAAAAAAAAGAATGTGGGCTGCAGGGAGAGGCTAATAACTTTCAGAAATAAGGAGATGATAACCCACTCTTCTTGGTCCTGGCCATACCATATCTAGGATACCGTACTCAATTTAGGGCACCCTATTTAAGGAAGGTGAACGGTTTTCCTGGGACAAATTAGTGTGTGGTGTCCCTAGTGATCTGAGAAATCTGCAGTCTCTCTTGAGCATGTCCCTGAAAGGGCTGAAGGAGCACATAAAGCTTATAAAATACTTTATGTGATTTCAATGGTATCTTAATTTTTAATAAAATCTATTAAGAATATTGTGGATCAAGGACCATGATGTTTAAAAGACTATTTTTATAACTATTATTAAGCATGAAGGCATCTAGAGGAAGACAAACAAAACAGGGAAGAGGATGAGGAAACTGAGGTAAAGAGAGAGTAAAGGACTTACCTAGGGTCACATGGTTATGAATCAACTTTATCTTACCCCAACTTTAGAAAGGAGCACAGGTAGAGATAGTTGTTGCCTGGCTAAAAAGAAGACCGTGTGATTGATGGTGGAAGGTCAGGGGTCTAAAGTATAGTAAATGGGAATTTTATTCCAATGGATGCCTTTAAATGTTAGTGAGGTGTGGAGGCTAAAGAACACAGTATTACCAAAGACTGAGTGCTAATCAGTTTTATTTCAGTAGGATAAGAAGGAGAATCCAATATTTATTCAACCCAAAAAACTGCTTTGTACAGCAATTACTATCCTTTATGTAAAGGGAACGTGTGTTTAGAAGAAGGCTGGGGGAACAAAAAGGCCCTAATCCCAGATGAGCACTATTTAAAGGGTCAGCCTGTCCACAGGGTAATGGGGAATTTCCCCAGTGGTCTGTGAGGTAACCTGCCCTTTGTATGCTTTTCCAAGGCAGGGATGGAACTCCTGGAAATTGTGCCTGGTACAGTGGGAAATCTATCCAGTCTGCTGGGTGGAGGTTGCCAGACCCTCCCTGGGTAAACAGAAGAATGGAGGAGAAGGAGGAATGAACCAGAAGCATGCTTATTGCCAAGTGACTCTTCTAGCTCCCAAGGCCCAGTAAGAGGATTTCTAGACATGGTGGACCAGAAGAGAGCCCATCTGTGGCTTGGTTTGGGGAAGGCGAGAGGTAGGGAAGGGTGTTCATAATTTAAACTGGCAAAAACTCACAACCGCTGCTCGTTCCTCCAGGATTCCTAAAGGGAGGTGTGAGAGGCTACAGGCAACTTAAATAACTCAAGACAAGGCGGTGAATGGTTTCCTGGGGACTATATAGGGACAAATTAGTTTGTGGCATCCCCCAGGTATCTGGAAAATCTGCAGTCTCTCATGAGAACGTCCCCGAAAGGGCAGAGGGAATAGATAACAGCTTATAAAATGCTTTATGCGATTTCTATGGTATCTCAATTTTTAATAAAAGTTTTCAATAATATTGTGGATAAAAGACCATGGTGTTTAAAAGATTATTTTTTATAATACCAAAATATTTGTGTAATATGTGCATGTTTATGTAGAGAGATACATGTAAGTATATATGTATCTCTATATAGGTATTTTATATATATATATATATATATATATATATATATATATATGCAAACACATAAAACCCTGCGCTCTGGCAAAGATCAAGAGAATTTTACATACACTATGCTCTAGCTCCATTTACTGTCCTGCCCCCTTAATGTTGCCAAGGGCAAGCACATTCTAATACTTTGCCCTGGCTTTGTTTTATTTCCAGTTTTGTTTTGTTTTTTTTAGTTTAAAATAAAAGTAATACAGTAGTACTTTCCAGCATACATGCCTGCTAAAAATGTGCTTAGCCCAGCTGAGGTTGATTAGCTATCTGATTTCTAAAAAACATACCCGTAGGCCTAAGCATGTTGACTTCCTGTAGGATAGCAGGGCATTGAAAAATACTATTGGCTCAGCTGAGGCAGAAATGCTGCAGTGGAGACTATTAGCAAGAGTGTAAGGGGCCACTCCCTAAACACCCCGAAATAAAACTCACACCCACAAAACAGCTACAGCTGCGCAATAAAATAGCCCCCCCTCCCCACATTCAGCCAAGTTATTTTTATATAAATGCTAGGTACATTAGAATAGTAAATGAAAGAGGGTGTGAGGAAGATTTAAAGTTCAAGTAGATACAGCCCCTACCCTGAACAAGCATCTAATTTAATACGGAAACGTTGGGAAGATAAGCCCAGTATACAGTATATAATAATGAATAAACATAATATATAATAATGAATATAATAATTATATATAATATGTAACAATGGTGTCATTAGAACACAATACAAGATCATAAAAATTGACCAGATCTCTGATTTTTTGACATAGGGAACTCCCTTTGAGGAAATTCCTCCACCAATGAAAATTTGTACCTAGTCAGCAACTTGTCTTAGGGAAGTACCTGGGGTCACTGAGACGTTAAGTGTCTTGCCTAAATAGGGTCACAGAGCCAGTACAGGTCCAAAGTCAGACTTGGATCTTGGTCTTCCTGACTCCAAGGACAGCTCATCATCCATTACATCACACTGACTTTCAAATAAAATGAAACAATATGTCTTGTAGCACAAAATTTTATAGAACGATGCATCAGGGAATCCAGAGAAAAGTCAATGTGAAGGTCGGTAGTATGAGTGTTAATGTAGAAAGAGTGCTGGATACAGAATCAAAAGATCTAGGTTCAAATCTTGCTCTTCCACTTATTACATATGTGACCTTGAGCAAGTCACTTAATCTCAATGGGCTTCTCTTTCCTCATCTGTAAAAGATGAGGTCCTTTTCCAATAATTCTAAGGTTTTGTAGGGAAAATAGAATAGGAGTCCTCCCTTAACAAATGAGATGGATTTGGATGGGAAAGTGGATATCACTCCAGTAAAGGCACAAGGGAGGTAAATGAAATGTGATGTTTATAAAATAACTTGAGCTAAGCTAGTAGCTCAGAAGACAGTCGGGGGCTCAATGGATAATGCAAGAAGACCTGAGTTCAAATCTAGCCTCATGCACTTCCTAGCTGTGTGATTCTGGGCAAGTCACTTAACTTCTGATGGCCTGACAAAATGGATCCACTAGAGAAAAAAAATGCCAAACCATTCTTGTATCTTTGCCAAGAAAACCCCAAATGGGGTCACAAAGGGTTGTACATGACTGAAAAAACTAAACAATAAAATTATGAAATAAGGGCAGACTATACTTGAGATGTTATATTGGGGAGTATAGAGAAATAAGTTGAACAGGTAGAAAGGGTGGGGAATTAAAATGGAAGACCTCAAATGCCACAAGGAGTTAATATTTAGGTGCAACATTAATTCATTTGTTTGTTCTTTCATTGTTGTCCTCTGTACTTGAAGAGTACCAAAATGACATCATGATGTTGAATTCAAAGTACAGTGTATCTGATTGTGGCTAATTAGACTAATATAACTTTGGAAGGCTCTACCACAGGTCGGGCACAAATAGTCCATGTGAACATTTGGGATGAAGATGTCTCTAAATTTGTGCATCTCATGTTTCTTTTGAGCTACCACAATTCTGCCTTGCTCCTAGAGCACAGCACCTTGCTTGATGCAGGGATGCCATGCTGGACGGTCCTTTGCCAGAGTCTCCCATGTTTCACAATTGTTACCAAAGCTCTTCAGAGAAATCTTGAGAATGTCCTTGTATTATTTCTTCTGACCTCCATGTGAGCCTTGTGCAAGGTCTCCACAAAATAGCCTTTTAGGCAAATGTACAGTTGGCATTCAAACTACAAACAAAGCAGCCAGTCCATTAGAATTACACTCACCTCCTTGGTTTTAGGATGTAGAACAAACGCACTACCTTGTTAGATTATGAATTCTTTGGACCTAACCTATATTGAATGTTTCAGTTGGAGTAAGTACAAGGTTCCCTTCCCCAAAAGTAACAAAGTGAATTCAAGGCATTTTTCAAACAACTATTACTCAGTTGATACCATATCAGAAATTTCTGAAATCTGTATATGAAGTAAATGGATTTGTAGCTTCTTGAAAAATATGTCGTTTGCCATTTTTAAGCCATGTCCCCTGCTGGAAATTTGACTTTTCCTCAAAGGAATAGGGAAATCACCACTATCTCACCATCCAGTGAACTTCAAACAAACAGAGCCTGATTTGAAGAAGGAACTCAAACCATAAGGAAGGGGGAACATTCATATCTAGTACACATCAGTAGCCATTTGGGATAGCTGACATTCGACAAGAAAATTCTCACCTTTTCCTCTCACCGAAGTCATAAATAGTGAAGACAAGGTCTTCACCTGTCTTAATTCTGTCGGTCCTCTTTAGGTAAGCTAGAAGCAGGCAGGAACAGACATCAAAACCCATCCTTGGCATGGGCCTGCAGCTGTGTTTAACAGGATGGCTAAGGAGCAGGTGAAGGGGTTGGTGTATTGTCCAGGGGTATCCCTTGGGTTTCTGTCAGATCAGGATGGCATGGAGCATGAAATCCTAGTGAACCCTAGTCAGGCACTCTTTTTTCACACTCAGCAATGATTTAGAGGTTGGATTTAAAACCCAGTGGCAGATGTTCTGTGCCAGCCCATATCAAATCAAAAATATGATCACTTTCAGGGTCCTTCCCCCATCCCACCCCTACACATACGCAGACAAAATTTTCAGTCCAAATCTTACCAACCTAGCAAGCCTAGACCAGAAGATACTAGGTTTTTGTTCTTTTGTACCTTCACAGAATAGGAGAAGTTCCAGATTACGCCAATGCCTTCCAAATAAACCAAAGACAATTGTTTCTGCTTTAAGTTTCTATCTGTGTGTTTCCATCAGGTTCTTTGGGTTATAATAACTATAAAAAAACTACATTAAGGAAAATGCATGGAGCCTCCAGTTTTCATTAAATTCATCAAGACTATGGGATCTGATCTTCCCTCCTTTCTGCTGGTACTCATTGGGCAGTGTAGAGGGTATCAGTCTAAGTAACAGAATTGAGTTACTGCATTCTACTGTTCCTGACCCAACTCTCCCTCCTCCCCCACATATTGGTTCTCTCCTTTTCTTGAAATTCCTTTGTATTTACTTATCTGTCTCCATGCTTTAAGAACCCCCATCCAGTAGAATGGAAACTCCTTCAGAGCAAGGGACTGTTTCATTTTTATTTCATCTTCCAAGGGCATAACATATAGTAGATTCTCAATAGATATTCTTTGAATTGAATTGGATGATTGAATTCCTACTCCCTCAAAACCTGTGGGAAGTGATCATTTCAGGCTAAAATTTTCCATGCTAGATCTCAGCTGAATGGAAACTCGTTTGCCTTGGAAGGTGGAGTTACAATCCATTCCCTACTTTGGAAGAGTTGGCAGGAAGCAACAAACAGTCTCTTTTCTGCCCTAAGAGAATCGTTGCTTTATTTTTTTTTTTTCAAAAAACGACTAAACATTGAAAGTTTAAACTTCGTTTAGCACAACGTAGAGCTAGAATGGAACCACCTGTTTTGCCTGTGGTCACAACACTTACTTTGAAGCTTATTTTGTATTGGGAGGTGGAGGGAGGATATGAAGGGAAGGGAGGGGAGGGGAAGGCAAAGAGGGCGGATTGTTTTGTTTTCACCTTTTTGAGACCTACTGCCTAACAACTGAAACTCTGAGTTCTGGTGACTGTTTTTCCACTGATGGACTCTATCTAGTTAAGTCACTTTGCCTCTTTCTGTCTCTATTTGTATCTCTTTAAAACCTAATCATGTTCACTAACCCAACTAACCATATTTGCTAATCCTAAACTTAATTTTATCTGAGCCTAAGCATTGTCCTAGGCAGAGAAAGAAAATGGGATTGGGGGGTGGGGGGAAGAGGAGAGAGAAAAAGGGAAATGTGGTTGTTGTTCATTAGTAGTTATTGAACTTAAAGCCATGCCATGAGGCAATAAACTGAACTTTTCATCAGTTGGTTGCAAAGTGATGAATTTTTTAGCCACAGTAATTTGTAAAGATCGTCTCCTAAGGCACTCCTGCAGGGCGGGGACAATTTTGCTTTTGTCTTCATATCCCCAGCACTTAGCACAGTGCCTAGCATGCAGGAAATGCTTAATAAAATTTGTGATGAGTGGAATTTTTATGATTTCTGTCAGTGGAGGGAGTACATACATCAATTAAATAAAGGACTATTTTTTAAGTACTGTTAAGTTTAATTTGTAAGAACACATTGGGAAAATTAATGTGTAAATATGTGTGTATATGTGTATGTATGTATGTATATAGATAGATATAAACACAAATATGTACATATATATACACATATATACGTACATATAGTTAGGAGGTTCAGTGGATAAAGTGCTGGGTCTGGAGTCAGGGAAACTCATCTTCCTGCATTCAAATCTGATCTCAAACACTCAAACACTAGCTGCGTGACCCAGGGCAAGTCTCTTAATTTTGTTTGCCTTGGTTTTCCTCACCTATAAAAATGAGCAGGAGAAGGAAATGGCAAACCACTCCAGTGTCTTTGCCAAGAAAACCCCAAATGGGTCATGAAGAGTTGGACATGACTGAAATGACTAAATAACATACATATACATTTTATACATGGATACATAAGACGCCATGAATTCAGGTTCCAGAGGAGCATGGTCAGGACCATGAACCAATTTACCAGGTTAGGGTTTGGGAACTACAGGAAAAACAATGAATGCAGAAGCAAGTCTGTGGAGCAACCGTAGCATAAAGGAGTTTTGTTTCAAGAATTTCTAAGTCATCCCTTCCAAATTCCCCTTGTCCACCCTTAGCTAATAGGCCTCAGCTGGCACTAACACATATTTGGAAACATCTAAATAGCCGGCATTTTCGCACCAAACCTCCAGGGGATCGAGTGTGTTTTGTTCTGTTTTTGTTTTTGTGTTTTTGTTTTGTTTCTCATCTGGACCTTTTTTTTTTATTTCAAAGATATAGTCCAATTAACATTCACTCTAACTGCTTCATAATTATAACATACTTGGAGAGCGAATCTAGAAATGGCCTAGAGCTCCGTTCTCTTCTTGGTCTTAAAAGCCTGGTCCTAGAGAGTAAAGGAGCTAGTTAGAAGAAGTCCAGATATAGAAGTAACAAAAGTATCCTGAAAATCAACATCCTCTTTCCTGGGTACTTTCCTAATAGAATATTAATGTTATGTTGACTGAACTAAAATAATGAGTACTCACCCACCTCAGGAGCCTGCATTTTTTGTTTTCTTTGGCAATATTGACATTGTCTGTCGGAACCTTATTCTCTCCTGGGAGTTTAGAATTAGGGCTTAATTATGTGCCTTTCGTTCAAGAGTATGTGTATACACACACACACACACACACACACACACACACACACACACAC